>NC_136795.1:45703589-46181550 GCF_951216825.1 Electrona antarctica
TGTCCAGTCACTCTTCCAGTTTTTTCCCTGTATTTACATACCTGTAGTATCCATGCACTGAACAACAGTGGTGTCACATTTCTTTACTTAAGTAAAAGTATCAATACTGCAACGTAGAGACACTCAAGTAATAAGTAAAATTCCTGTAATCAAACTCTAAATATACACTGTTGCAGCTGCATATCCGTTCTGCAGAGAGGGGAGGATTCCTGATTAATTGTTTTCCCCCCTCCCCTTGATAATGTGGTAAACTATTGATAAACTATTTACAAAAAATAGAACGTTGTGGAATAATTGGGCCGTTATTGGACCAATATGCAATGGCACCTTTATCTTAATGGACCGCTGGGTGGCACTATCGTCCGTAAAAAGGTTGGAACCGCTAGGCTTTGACAGGGGAGTCGGGGACACGATGTGAGCTTGTAGATCTGCTATTTTCAAATAGCCGATGCATATTGATAGCTGATAGCTCTCTCTTGGCCTTAGGTCGCTTCTTTTGGTGCTCGTTATCATAGATATGTGAACATTGACTAGCAGTGGTGTCAATACAGTGTAGACCCATAGTTCTCAAAGTGGGGTCTGGGGACAGGGGACCCCCAGGGGTCCTTGAGGGTTTCCAGGGAGTCCCCAGCTAAAATTATAGTTTGAAACCAAATGGACCCTTATGGGTCTGTAACTCAAATAAGAGGCTTCCATTGTGGTCTGTCAACCATTAGTTGATATATAGGGTGCGTTTGGATATAGGCACACTGAGTCCACTGCCAATACTTAAACTAATAGGCAAATGTGCTCCCGGTGCGCATTTGAATCTGAACGCACCCATAGGCTATGGGGAAATGCACTCACTACCTTATTCTTTTTTTTAAACCTGGAAGAAACTTGTCATAAGACAGTGGTTCTGGGGACCATAAGTGGTCCTTGAGGGGGTTCCAGGTGGTCCCCAGCTAAATGAGGATAATGTTGGTTGGTAACCTAATGGACCCTTAATAAGGGTCCCTTATCGATGTCTTAAGACTTAGTGTATATTTTACATTCTCAAGAGTGTATCTGTGAAGTCTACACTTATTGGCGAATGTAGAAGATTTTTTATGTTGATCATTTGCCTGTTATCTCTCCTATGATACCACATTAATACAACATGGAATTGTGGACATTGGACAAAATCTTATCCAATGATAACAGTTTTGAGTCTGAAAGGCTTAGGTCAAGGCTGAATAAATAATGAACCTTGATAGTATGAAAAAAAGGTTAAAACCTTCCCCAAGATATTGGAAACGGATTATTGTATTTATTTATTCTAATCAAAGATCCTCAACAGACAAGATACTCCTGGTTCAAACCTTGCCATTCGTCAAGGCTAGGGGGGCCACTTCCGGGCTCTTAACGGGGCGGGGTCACCCTTACGTATACGTCTACAGGAAATGACTAGAGGTTGGATCGTCTTGTTTTCATCGACCGTCTTTTGTCCCGGTCTAATCCATTCCATCCAGCCGTTCTGCTGCCTTCTCCCTGGACAAACACAAGATGCAGCGAGGAGAGAAAGCCGCATCCAACGCCGCTGCCGCCGCCACCACCGCAGCAGCGGCGGCTGAAAAGTATGAATTTTGTCGCATTAATAATGTCCTTAACCTCAAATTGCATCCAAATGTTGAATATTAACATGTCTTATGTGATCTCCCTCTCTAGGCCCGACCGGGAGGCCGCCATCATGTCCAAGTACTACGATGGCGTTGAGTTCCCTTTCTGTGACGAGTTCTCCAAATATGAGAAACTCGCTAAAATTGGCCAAGGAACGTTCGGGTAAGAGTTGTGACACGTCCATCGCACCCATGTCTGTGCAGTTACACTGTAAACATATGTGTTGGGCTACTAGCTGCTGCTATTGTGCTATACTGCTAGCATGTTTTGCTATCCAGAGTAAACATGGCGCCTGTAACGGATACTACGGAACGCCACAGTGCTCAGTACACGGCAGACCTACAAGCTCATCATGAGAGCTTGTATACTATCTGCTAGCATGCTCACAGTATGCAACACCAGCCTACGTATAAATTAGGCTTAACCGTAAAACAAAAAAACATGATATTGACGATATTCGGGGGCTATTTTGCTATTACGTCTGATGTTTGTTGTTGGGGAAACAAACGCGGCGCCGCGGTCTCCAAGGCTAGTTGTTGGATGGGGTATTTTTGAGAAGAACATGTGTACTGCAATTGCATGCATGCATCGGTGTTGTGGATTATACTTTCTGTTGTGTATGATTTGTATGCATCCTTTAATGAACATCTATCATTTGTGCTCCCTCCGATACTGCCATCTAGTGGGGACTTCGATAATCACATAAATGTAATAAAAGCTATTTTGCCATAAGTTACTTTAACATTTTAATGAAACTGCTGTGTGGAAATGATGAACAAAAGATGCCCATTGCAAGATTTGTTGATTTTTTTTTCTTCCACAGGGAAGTCTTCAAAGCAAAACACAGGCAGACGGGGGAGAAAGTTGCACTGAAGAAAGTTTTGATGGAAAATGAGAAAGAAGGGGTAAGAGTAAGGGACAATTCACTGTACCTAGGAAGAGTGGGCGTAGAACATGCTGGAGCTTTTAACCTCTTTCCCAGTTGTATATATTCAGGAGATAAAGCCTGGGAAGCTAGGCTCTAACCAGAAAAACTAGAAGTGCAGGACTAATTGTTGTCATTTTACCAGAACTTCTTGTACAGCTTTGGATAGACTTTCTTTGATGGTAGTTATGGTCCAGGTTGGCTTGAGTCTGGGGGCAGAACCACGTCTTTGTCATACTGACCGTGGGCAAACATAATTATACAGTGAGTCTTCATGTTGAAACATGTTGACTTTTTAATCTTTAATAAATACCCTGATTTTTTTATTTATTTACCTTTTGTGGTGAGCACTTGTTTATAATCCCGTTAATCCTTGAAGCAGTAGTTTACATACATTTAGTAGTAGTTTTATACATTTTAGCCAAATATCCACCGTCTTTCGTGAGATTTGCAAGATCTACTTAAATTGTATAGCCAGTAGCCACCTAGCCCTGATCTCTCTATCAGTAGTTCTGTGTTCCATGAGCAGCACTGTATTTCTATTTATTTGCTGTAAATCTGTGATCTCTGCATAATCTTTATTTTACACACATTGTGGCTACTTTTCCACAGTTCCCCATCACCGCTCTGCGGGAGATAAAGATACTACAGCTGCTTAAACATGAGAATGTGGTTAATCTAATTGAGATCTGTCGAACCAAAGGTGAGTCTCAGTCAACAAACCGGTTTCACCTCTTAACCCATTTTGGGCGGGAACCCCTTTTGGTGTTAGCATTATGTTATGCTTTAGCTATTGAAAAATAGCAGATCTACAAGCTCATAGCGCGCCACCGAGTGGCGCGCTACGAGCTTGTAGGTCTATGTTTCTATGTCGACTGACATAGAAACATAGCTTTTCCAGAAAACTGTCAGGATGTAGAAGACATTTTTAGAATCTGATCTCAGGTCAAAATGGGTTAATATTGAAACTAGGGATGGACACATTTTTTAAAATCCAGATCCAGTGTTTCCCCTATGCATTATTTTGTGGCGGGCCACCACAGTAGGAGGCCGCGAATAGACCAAAAAGGGCAAATAAAACTGCAAAAACGCCCACTGCACGAGCATGCATGCGTTAATTCTCCCCCCACACTATCAGCTTCTTATCAGAAACAGTGCACCCATATATATGCGACAAGGTGCGGCAAGATGCTTCTTAGAGCAGGAGTCTCTTCCTGGTTTTTAAACAGCTGGTGGATGGGAATTGCCACTTGCGTGCGGCTGCAACTTGTAGCGAGGGCAGCGCGTTCCAATAGCAACGCACATCTGGGTGCACTCAAACACTGCAGATTACATAAAAGTCGTCTGGATCTGCACCCAGAATCACTGTTACCGTATAACATACAAGTGTATGGTAAACTCTACTCTACAATAAACTTGTATTGCAATTAATCGGTTATCAGATATCGTTATAATTTAAATATTGTCTAAAGCTCTAATGATGCAGTTAATAGTGTTATTATTATTATAGCTATTTTTCTATATTCTTTTCCCCAGCTACTCAGTTCAACCGCTACAAAGGCAGCATCTACCTGGTGTTTGATTTCTGCGAACATGACTTGGCAGGTCTTTTAAGTAATGCCAATGTTAAATTCACCCTGGCTGAGATCAAGAAGGTCATGCAGATGCTTCTCAATGGCCTGTACTATATTCACAGAAACAAGGTGAGTTTTGGCTCCGACTGAGCATCGACTGTTGACCGAAGGAAAGTGTAATAGACAACACTGACAGTGATTGATTGTAGCTTTGTGTATTTAAAAGTGTTACCACGTAGTTGCATATATTGTGTGTGTGTGTACATCAGTGGCAAATCACAAATGTGTGGGGAATATTAATTGGCATTATGACTAAATTGGAATAAGAGAAGGGGTACAATTGATTTGCCAGAGTAAACAATTATAAATACTATAATCATCCCACGGCTTAGACTATTAGGACCATAGAGCAGTCCGTTCCAAATGTTGTTGTAATTTTTGCTCACAACAGAAGTTAACACTTCAACTTTGGGCCAAAGACTGCATAAGCACAAATAAAATATAAGTAACTAATTATTGCTGAGTGTCTAAACAATACTGTCATTAATACTGTATATCGTTGTCATTGTGCTGATTCAGATCCTCCACAGAGACATGAAGGCAGCCAATGTGCTCATCACCAGAGACGGGGTTTTGAAATTGGCAGACTTTGGCTTAGCGAGGGCCTTTAGTCTAGCCAAAAACAGCCAGGGTAATCGATACACCAACCGCGTGGTCACCCTGTGGTACAGACCCCCAGAACTGCTACTAGGTAAGAGACATTTTTCCCCTTCAGTATAAATAGTTGTGGCTGGATGTTTCTAACTGGGAAATGGTCCAGGCGTTGACACTTAGGTCTCAGAGGCACTTGCCCGAAAAGTAAAAACAAAAATGTTCTTTGTAAAATGAGGTAAAATTTGAATTACCGTTCACTAGGCCGTACGATAAAAAATCACCAATTTCTATGCCAAATACCTAGCTATGAATTACTATGGGTTCACACTTGATAATTTATCATTTTAAGTGTAGCAACAGTGAAAACGGCACGTCATAGGTAAACGGTGCTCTTATTTTCATTTCACAGACCAGACGGCAGAGCGCTCTGGCCACGTTCAGGTGTTTTATATTTTGTGTCGGGCAACCTGAAAGCAGACTCCACCTGCCCCAAAGTTTTATTTACCTGCCAGGGGCAACCCTTAGTGTCAACGCCTGTGGTCATGTAATGCAGCATGTAGTGCACAAGAGACTTATTTCCTGTAGTCAATATAAAGGTAATTGCTAAAGGTAACCGTGAATCCTTATTTTCTTGGACTTTTACAACTTATTATTTACCACTAATGCCCAAAACAGGGAGGTCTGTTTTAATGTGGTCTAAGGGTCTTTGATGCAGTTGTTCAGCTAAGGTTAAATGTGTGCGGTCAACTAGTGCTATAGTTCTAGTTTGCATTTTAAATTTTTCCCCCCCGGTAGGTGAGCGAGACTATGGGCCACCTATTGACCTGTGGGGTGCAGGCTGCATTATGGCTGAAATGTGGACCAGGAGTCCCATCATGCAGGGGAACACGGAGCAACACCAGCTGACTCTTATAAGCCAGCTCTGTGGCTCCATCACTGCTGAGGTAAGATACATATGGGGCGACTATGGATTATGAGGTTTGAGTATAAGATTGATTAGAGTTGCGTTTTCTTTGTCATTTGACTAGGTCATTTAGCATAGGAATGCTGTAACTTCATATTTGTAAATATTGTCTGTTAACGCAAATGTGGCGATACTGCACCACTGTCTCCCAATTTCCCTGCTTCAAATTTGAATATAGGAAAACAAAATATAATACTACATTATGAATGAGAAGAGGGTAAAATAGAGTAGAATACTAGAATAGACTTCACTGTTCCCAGATGACGGTGAAGTATAATTTAAGCCTTTTTTAATTTTTTTGCAGGCTCACAGCTTCAAAAGGTTGAACCACTGACATAGCATACTAAAACAGATTCTAAAAACACCCTCTAAAACCTGCACAAGAGTTCTATAAAAGTGCTATACCTTTGAGTAAAGGAGGTAAGAAGGTGGCAAACTTTAAAGAGGGTCCAAGGCAGCTCCAAGTTGAAAACTTAACTGAAGATTTCTGAAAACCTTCAAATTCTTATTCCAAAAGAATAATAATTTATGATGCTACGTTTATAGCAACAACAAATGAGACACGGAGGTAGCTCCCGGATTGAAAGGTATAACAACATATATGTTGCAACAGCTCTAAAATACATTCTTGTTTTGTATTTTTAGGTGTGGCCTGGCGTGGACAAGAAATACGAGCTGTACCAGAAAATGGAACTACCCAAAGGGCAGAAGAGGAAAGTCAAAGATCGGCTCAAGGCCTACGTCAAGGACCCGTATGCTCTGGATCTAATAGACAAACTCCTGGTTCTAGACCCGGCCCAGCGGACGGACAGTGACGATGCACTCAACCACGACTTCTTCTGGTCTGACCCCATGCCATCTGACCTGAAGAACATGCTCTCCACCCACAATACCTCCATGTTTGAATATTTGGCCCCACCTAGACGGAGGGGCCACATGCCCCAGCAGCAGCCCAACCAGAACAGAAACCCAGCCACCACAAGCCAGACTGAATTTGATCGTGTGTTCTGAAGGAATGACGAGGAGAGGCTACAGACTAGGCTAGAAGGTTGGATGGTTGGGACCTTTGTTCAAGCTGCAAGCAGCTAACTGTTATCTTGTAGTTGCACACTGAAAATTTGCAGATTCACAAGATCAATTTTCACTTGGGAGATCTATTTTCGCTTGGGAGACCACTGCTTAACTAAGTAGAAATTAAGCTTGTACAGTTGAGGCGAGCTGTGGAATTGAATCCAGTTTGAGGCTGTGCAACTGCAAACTACTAGAGAGCATTCCCCTCACCTGTGTTGTTCAGTGCCTTGACCAGGCTCTTTGGGTTTCTGCACAATCTGGAGAATTATTCTTTGCAAGCAACCACCAACTTTTTTTTAACATGTTCTCTTTTACAGGATTTGGAAGGATATCAAGACTTAGAAAGTCTGCTGGAATCCCTTTGTTTTGTTAAATGTTGTGCTGCTTTCATACCATGACGGTGATTTGTTTGTTTTGTTAAATTTTGTGCTGCTTTCATACCATGACGGTGATTTGTTTTTATTTGTTAAAAAATAAAGCTGTTGTGTCAGCGATCTGGTCTTTGGCAATATGTTTTAACATATCGTTGCTGTCGGCATGAAACCCTGGATCTCAAACATTTAATTATAAAAAAATAATACAAATACAACCTCAATGTGTCAACACGTGAGCTTATGCCATTTTCACTACTGTTGTGTGAGACTCTTGTTTGACGAAAGGACATTAATTTACCAAATTGCCCAAATTCGTTTTTTTGAAATACCGGTATGAATTTGTTTTACAGACACTTTTTTATTTTGTATTTTTATACAGCTGGTAACACTACTAAAAATATATATTAACTAGAAAAAGTGCCCTTCCGGGCACAGGTCTCCACCAGGAGGATAGGAGTGTGTGTGATGTTTGGCAAAATGTTTAGGAGGATTTTTTTTCCTTCATTTTGTTGAGGAAATGCAGAGCCAGATCACTCATAGCATCTCTGAGGATAGAATTCTGGATGAGCAGGACATGTGCAGCATTTTGTACAAAACGGGCCACTCCTGAAAACTTTGGAAGGCAATCTTAGCCAATCAGTGTACAATCTGAGAAATCCAACAGACTCGTCTTGATCACATGACTACAGAGATCATGTGTACCGATTTGAGGCATTTTGTTCCAAAAATGTGTTTTGCAAAAATCAACCTGTTGGTGGCGCTATAACAGGCCAATGTGAAAAGGGTGCGATATATTCCTCAGCCTAGTAAGAAAATGTGTGAAAGATTTCACGTAAATTGCATGCTGCGTTCATGATTTGAGGCTATTGTTCAAAACTGGGCAATCTTGCAAACTGTGAAAGCCAATTATAGGCAATTAGGATGGAATATGAAATATCAGACAGATCCGACTTGAGCACATGACCATAGAGATACTGTGTAACTATTTGTGAGATTTTTGGACAGAATCTGGAGGAGTAATATCAAAAAATGTGTTTTACAAAAGTCGGCCTCCTGGTGGCGCTATAAAAGGCAGATGCGGAAAATGCAGGTAAAAGGTTTGTCCTTGGCCTCTAGGGAGTGTGCATGCAACGTTTCACGCAGATCGGTGCAGTTTTAGGTAAAAAAAATGTGAAAAGCTGCCTCATGGTGGGGCTATAACAGGCCATTCTGGAAAATGTGGGGCAGAGGTTCATCGTTGGCATCCAGGGAGTGTGTGTGCAAAGTTTGGCATCGACCGGGTTAACGGTGCCGGAGATTAGCTGTTCACAGACGGACGGAAGGACGGACACACACACGGACGGAGTGCAAAACATACTCTCTCCCCATGCCTTCGGCCTGGTGGAGACAATAATCATACTGACTACTTTGTCTCATTAGCCCAATCTTACTATGCAAACCAAGATGCTTAAATATGTTCATAGTAATTCTACTACTGCAACATAAATATAATTTTTAGTAGTAGTTGGGGTGTCATGTCCTTTTGAATGCATTTTTTTGCCATTAGCGAACAAATGTGTCCTAATGGCAAACTGCATTCAAATGTGTAACCACTGTCTTCATGTGAAGGCAGATGTTTGTCATGGGGAGCTTAGTGGAATACAATACAAATGCTAATGGCTAATTCAGTGTATTTACACTACAGTATCTTGCCATGGCCTGTTAGACATTAAACATTTACATTTGATCCCTAATCCGTTTCTTCAGGCAAACCTCGCATCGTGACTTAACCCATTAAAACCAGGAAAGCATTTGATTTTAGCCATATTTTATACTTATATTTTATAATAGCCAATGGCTATTCAAGAATTTGCAGACATACAAGGTATTACAAGCCCATAGCACGTGTTGTGCTATGAGCTTGTAGATCTGCTTTCTTGTGAAAAGGTGCATGTTTAGTTCCCGGAAAGAGACCAAATAAATCTTTTGGGTCTCGAGCTAAAACGTTTGGGAAATTGCTCTCTACATATTGTGCCATCACAGGTCCGTTCGTCACACCCAGGTTGCCTGTTGCTGCACCACTGTAACTGTCATGTAGTCACTTGGCATGGCTCTGTGGAAGCCTATTGGTTTGTGTGTTTGGCAAACTGCTGGACCGAAGTTTGTCTTGGAAAAGTGTAGGGATGCACCGAAAGGGAAATTATTGGCCGAAACCGAATACCGAATATAGGAAACGGATGGCCGAAAACCGAATACCGAAAATCCGAATATGATTAATATTATATATCTTTTTCCCCCTACCATTGCTGTCATGGCCGCACCTTAAAGCTACCTGATTTATGGCAAAAGGAATGGTTATGGCAAAACTTAATTTAAATAATAATCACTTATGGGTCCATAAAACATTTATTCAGCTCTTTTGAATGCATTAATTGCATACACTATTCGGTGATATATTTTCTGCCTGTTTGGGCCGAAACTGAATAGGCAGAAAATTTATTTTTAGCCATTTTCTGCTGAATATGTTCTGTGGCCGAATATTCGGTGCATCACTAGAAAGGTGATTTGATACAATATTTACTCATGAAATTTGTCCTCCCATGTTCAACTCGATAGAACTAAACTGAAAGACAAGTGCACTGGGCATCCATTCAATGGACCATGTTCACCTCTGTTGTGGGTATGGTGTTTAAATGGCTGCTGTGACACTGCTGCCATTGAAACGGCTGAAGGTGATATCATTCATTGTTAAACTATAAGTAACTATCCGCAATGTGGAAAAAATCGGCTAGTGTAAAGAATGGAGATTATAAATGTATAGGCCTATTGTATTATTCACTTGAGACTGGGGCAAAGATTCACCTTTCAGCACAATGACCAGAGGTACACTGGACTGGACAGTGGACATGCTTCTGAATGAGTGAAATGTGCCATTGAACATACATGGAAAAACCTGGAGATTGGCACACTGCATGCCATTGCCAATACACCTCATCCATTGTTTCAGTGGACTTGAAGATGCTTTAAGGTAGATATTCTTGAGATCAATAAAGGGAAGGGTCTCCCTAGGGTCCCCCCCCCCCCCATTAAACGATATCAGCCCTACTACCCTAAACACGTAATTGTCCATTCATATTGTGTAAACTGTACTTTGCATCGCCTTCATTCATTCAGTTTGTTGCTGTTGCTACAAATGGTCACTAGATGTCACCAGATAGCAATTTGATGAGCAAGCATAATAAACCATAAACATGAGGCACATTGTTTTGTTTGGTTTTAAAGTTTCTAATGTATTAATTACAGTATTACTTTTCAAATAAAGATGACTTTGTAGGCTACACAGAACCTGGTTTGAGGGAATTGTTCATTCAATCTTAAAAGTATAAATGTCAACTTTTTCTACAGTAGAAAAACTGAGTATGGTCTATTAGTATAGTATCACTTTACCACTTTTCAACCCATCAGCATTGGTCCTCACTAATGTTCATGATAAAATGTCTTTGTCTCATGGGAGGGCTGTGGGCAGCTCAGAAACCCGTCTACCAGTGATATCATCGATGGGGCATCCAAGCTAATAGAAATGGCCGTCTTTCTATTCCTGGAAAGTTGCAATTCGAAAATGGAAGCCCACTGCCCTCCGATGAGACAGACTGAGTAGAAATAAATTGTGGTATTTTTACTATTTTATCATGAACATTAGTTAGGAGAAATTATATGATGATAGGTTGAAAAGTGGTGAAGCGGCCCTTTAATGTCATTGCTTTGGAGGCCTATTTGCTTGTTTGTTATTTACTTTTGGACATATAGTGGTACATTCAATTATGCCTGATTTCTATGTTGAATGGTTGAACCAAGAGGGGTTCAGCTAGCTTTGTGCCTACCTCTATCAGACTAGAAATGCTGGACCCTGTTGTAAACAAGTGTGAGTGCTTGCTTGCTCGCTCACTCACTCACTCACTCACTCACTCACTCACTCACTCACTCACTCACTCACACGGACGAATGCCTATGCCTATGCTAAGACTGGTATGGGGCGGGGCTGTTGGCTAAGCCTGGTATGGGGGCGGGGCTGCAGCTTTGGCACCGCCCAGTGCAGAGAGCTCTGCTTGTCCTCACTTACGTCCTCAGAGCACACATAAAAAGACATGGCTCTGAGCTCCTACTTCATTCACTTTCTTCAACTTCAACTTCAACAACGAAAAAATGTCAGGGCGAGGAAAAGGAGGAAAGGGACTTGGAAAAGGAGGCGCCAAGCGTCATCGCAAGGTCCTTCGTGATAACATCCAGGGAATCACCAAGCCCGCTATCCGCCGTCTGGCTCGCCGTGGCGGTGTGAAGCGTATCTCCGGTCTGATCTACGAGGAGACTCGCGGTGTCCTCAAAGTGTTCCTGGAGAACGTGATCCGTGACGCCATCACCTACACGTGTGCTAACTCAGCTCTTTGTTGCATTTCATAAAGGTAGTTTGTTATGTTGTTTTAATCGAGGAGAAAACACAAGTGGCACAGAGAGAAGATACTCTGTCTGTGTTGTCTATTGTCTTTGTCACTTTATCCCCATATATGGATCCCTGAATTTGCCCAAATTGGTGTGTCAGTCATAGTCTACCACATGACTGACGTAATAGACTGTACCCCAAATACTGTGACAAATACTGTGACAATGGAATACTGCCATCATTGTACCCACGGCACTGATAACAGCTACTACACATGCGTGTTGAGGCAATGATTCGTTTTTAGACTATGTCAGGCAAAGCCATATACAGTTATCGTATACGTGAGTGACCTAACGCGATTGACTGAGAGGCATAATCTACGTCATGCATTGGTGGACAGACTGTTCAAATTACGTAATACATGCAAGAAAACTAACACAGTAATTCAACTACCCTTAGATTTTAACTTTTCAAATACAGATAACAACCCTAGATCGAAGACCATGGCGAGTTACATTAAACCAGATGGAAACATTATTCAGGGGTTAAAGGACATCGCTAACAAGCTAAGGATTCACTCCATCAAAGCGACATGCGCCTCAAACTCTGGTCACCCCACCTCATGTTGCAGTGCAGCAGAGCTCATGTCTACCCTGTTTTTCTACACTATGCGCTACAAATCCAATGACCCTCGAAACCAATGTAATGACCGCTTTGTCATGTCAAAGGGTCACGCTGCACCAATCCTCTATGGAGCGTGGGCTGAGGCAGGTTATGTGAAAGAGGCCGACCTGCTCAACCTGCGCAAGCTTGAGTCTGACCTGGAAGGGCACCCAACACCTAGACTGGCCTTTGCCGATGTGGCTACAGGCTCCCTGGGACAGGGTCTTGGAGCTGCATGTGGGATGGCCTACACTGGGAAATACTTTGACAAATCTAGTTACCGTGTGTACTGCCTGATGGGTGATGGGGAGTGTTCAGAGGGCTCTGTATGGGAGGCCATGGCCTTTGCTTCCTACTACAAGCTGGACAACATGGTGGCCATCATTGATGTCAACCGGCTGGGCCAGAGTGAGGCTACACCTCTGCAGCATAACATGGACACCTACCGCAAGCGTTGTGAAGCTTTTGGATGGAACACATATGTTGTGGATGGCCATGATGTAGAGGAGCTGTGTGAGGCTTTCTGGCAAGCCAAGCAGGTTAAGGAAAAGCCTACCTGCATTGTTGCAAAGACATTCAAGGGCAAAGGACTCAAAAACATTGAGGACATGGACAACTGGCACGGGAAGCCCATCCCCAAAGACTGTGTGGATGACCTGCTGAATGACATGGAGGATCAGATCCAGGTCCCAAACATCACACTCAAGCCTGAGTTGCCCAATGAGGACACAGCTCCTGCAGACCTCACTGCCATTAACCTACATGAACCCCCAGCCTACAAGAAGGATGAAAAGATGGCAACAAGGCGGGCATATGGCATTGCCCTGGCAAAATTGGGCAAGTCAAGCCAACGGGTGGTGGCCCTGGACGGGGACACCAAAAACTCCACCTTCTCTGAGACCTTCAAGAAGGACTTTCCCGACCGATTCATCGAGTGCTTCATTGCTGAGCAGAACATGGTCAGTGTGGCTATTGGCTGTGCCACCCGTGATCGCATGGTTGCTTTTGCTAGCACCTTTGCAGCCTTCTTGTCCAGAGCCTATGACCAGATTAGAATGGGAGCCATCTCTCAGTCCAATGTCAACCTAGTGGGCTCCCACTGTGGTGTCTCCATTGGTGAGGATGGCCCCTCCCAAATGGCTCTGGAGGACCTGGCGATGTTCCGTGCCATCCCAAACTGTACCGTGTTCTATCCCAGTGATGCAGTGTCCACAGAGAGAGCTGTAGAGCTGGCAGCGAACACCAAGGGAATCTGTTTCATCCGTACGAGTAGACCAGACACCAACATCATCTACTCCCCGGATGAGAAGTTTGAAGTGGGCTTGGCCAAGGTGGTGCGTCAGTCTGACAGTGACCAAGTGACTGTGATCGGAGCTGGTGTGACTCTACACGAAGCCCTCGCAGCTGCTGATACCCTGGCTACAGAGGGAAAGAATATCAGAGTCATTGACCCATTCACCATCAAGCCACTGGATGCTGACACCATCTTGGCCAGTGCCAGGGTTACAGGGGGAAAGATAATTACAGTGGAAGACCATTACAAAGAGGGTGGTCTTGGTGAAGCGGTCCTGGCTGTGGTGGGTGAGGAGCCTGACATTGTGGTGACGCGTCTGGCTGTGACTGAGGTGCCCCGCAGTGGAAGGCCCCAGGAACTGCTGGACAAGTACGGCATCAGTGCCCAGCATATAGTCAACGCTGTGCTCCAAATCTTTGACAACTGAGGACGCCCTCCATTCCCAGGCTAGCTCTTGTCATATATTTATCTGTACTTGAATCATGTCTGTTACATGTTGCACAACATCATAACTTTTTCATTCACTGTTTGTCTCAGTCCAACTTGTCCTTAAGCTTTAGCATATACCTGCATGTATAACATCACTATGAAGTGTTAACATTGTTACAAAAAAATACCACTTTAAACGTGGCATCCCTATTTTGTGCATGTTCTTAAAAATGGTCAAATATAGATACAATTTTTTATAGGGGCGCTCCCCTGTTACATGTTGCACAACATCATAACTTTTTCATTCACTGTTTGTCTCAGTCCAACTTGTCCTTAAGCTTTAGCATATACCTGCATGCGTAACATCACTATGAAGTGTTAACATTGTTACAAAAAAATAAGAAATACTACTTTAAACTTGGGATCCCTATTCTGGGCATGTTCTTAAAAATGGTCAAATATAGATACAATTTTTTTTAGGGGCGCTAGCACCTCCTATATCCAGCTTTTAGTGTGTGTGTGTGTGTGTGTGTGTGTGTGTGTGTGTGTGTGTGTGTGTGTGTGTGTGTACAATAAAAAGCAAGGCTTTTGCACACCTACAGGCGACAGGTGCGTAGGAGAGGGTATGGTGCCCAACAATGAAAAGGGAACAAACGCCTGCACACTGTCTTCACATGCAGTGAACCAACTTTGAATAGGGAAACAGCAACGTATCGGCCTATGCAGCCTTCATCAGGCTATCTTTATCAGATTCATAAAGATAGCCTGATGAAGGCTGCATAGGCCGAAACGTTGCTGTTTCCCTATTCAAAGTTGGTTCACTGCATTTGAAGACAGTGTGCGGGTGTTTGTTTTTTCTGTGTGTGTGCAAACAAACACAGACTTTGTCCTACACAAACATTAAATGCCATTGAAAATGAATGGACAATTTTGAGTATTTGTGTAAACACAAACATTGCGTAACACAAACATTGAAGACGAAGGTGAGGATGCAAATTCTGATTGGCCGGAATGAGATGATGTACGATGATACTCATGCCCCTGGTGTGATTTTTTTTGTCTGGAAGTGTGTGTGTGTGTGGTGGGGGGTGGGTTAAAGCACACGCTAAGGGTAAACTATAGTTTCACCAGGTAAATACAATGGCTGACTACTCAGAATAACATTGTTTGGAGAAGAAACATTGGTGAGAGGCAGCTTCTGTGTAGTTCAGTATGTGTAGTTGTAGTAGCTGTTGCAAATGTAGAAGAGCACCCCTCACTTCACACAAGTGTGATTTATTTCTTCTGCAAACTGTTAAGTATTCAATCAATCAAAAACCTGACTGCTTAGTTGTGGCCCTATAAGAGATTTGCAGTTTGTTATTGTTGGTGATATATAGCTTTACAGCTGGATATGAATTAAAAACTGTATACTCCAGTTTAATCCATATCCTCTGTAGGACAGTGTATGTGATATACAGAGCGCCACCCTCTGTATATCACGTTAGCCACCAACTGCCATATTCATGTTTGATTTAAAGAGGGGGAAATCTTAACCACCATATGGTGTATTATTATGCTACACACACAAGTTGTATCTTTAGTGGGAGAAGAGACCAGTGTCTGTAATATTACCAACATGTTTGGTATAGTTTGGAATTGGGGCTTCCAGAGCTTACTGCTGTAGTTTAAGAAAACTGTAAAACCGTCACATTAGCTTACACAGACTAAAATAACCATGTGAAAAATGCTCTTTAAAATAAATAGATGGGTGGCTCTTAAAAGAGCCGTTTTGGGGGTTTTACAGTGACAGATAGAGACACACGGGGACTACAAATTCCACGCCCCCAAATGAGACAGCGTCCCCACTTCTGGTCCGTTTCAACTGTGTACTGCAGCTGCCAATGCAATCCCTATGAGAGGCATCATAAAATACCCTTATTTCACTGGTTCATTACTGAGGCTGTAGCGATTTATTTTGTGTTCGAATAATGTGTCCCATATGTTTTATTTGTCCTTTTTAATGTCATATACCTGCCATCTCAATATACAACCCACAATGTACTATAATATACTCCATAAGATTGTAAAGACTGCTAGCATCGGATATATTGAAGTTTCCCTGACGTATGATTTGTACGTCACGCATTAATCCTTATAAATACCGCTAGATGCGGCATTCCCCAGCGACGGATCGAGCGACCACGACGAGCGTGACAGAGTCCAGCGTTGTAAACGGTTAAACGGCCGGTCTTCATCATGCCTAAAGTGTGCTGCGTTCCTCTTTGTAAAAACAACAAAGAAAAAAACCCAGACTTGATGTTTCATCAACTTCCAGCTGATCATGAAAAGAGACAGAAATGGCTGCACCCATCCACTAGTAAAAAATCACACCCGTGTGAACTGAGTGGTGTAAGGTTGATTCAGCTGGAGTTTTTGTCCGATGTGAGGTATTATATAAGGTAAGGTATTATATAGCCTGATCAGCTCTGATCTGACGTAATGAAATCACACCCGGATGTGATTTCACAACTGGCTTTTTTTGTGCAGAAAAAATGACCACGGTTGCTACGGTCATCCAGTTCACCCGGGTGTGATTTAATTACGTCAGAAATTATTTTGAACATAGCAACCATGCTCATTTTTTTATGCACACAAAAGCCAGTTGTAGGAGTGGTTTACACCACTCAAAAATATGTGAAACCATCCAGAAGAAGTTTGTGAACTCCACAAGTGGTGGAAATTAAGTATTCAAGTGAAGCTTATGAAGGTATATGTCACAGTGAAAATAGCCTTGAAACTTATGATAGTCAGTCATGACGCAACTTCACCCTGTCTTTAGTGCCTTGCTACATTTACAACGTTTAAGTGTAGGCTACATAAGCGTTTAGATTTCAAATATAAAGTGCTCATCCCCGGAGCTACGGATGTTATACATTTGCACGTTTATTAGCACCCGTGTAGTCCTTATATTGTTCAATAAAAAGCATTTTTATCGCTCAATAAGGCAAGTCACGCCACGACGCACGTGAAGGACGAGCGTCATGTGAACCATTAATCTTATCCTACTGAATATGATATAGATTGACAATATCAAGAAGTCAGGCAAAATCATCTGAGGAGCATATGCTGCTATATAGGATTACACAGACTGAAATTGACTGCCTGAAAAGTAATTTATTATATTATTCTTCATGCATGAAGCTCCCAATTCCCATGAAATTGCAATATATGGGCTAAATAAATAAATACCCCATATATTGTAATATGTATTAAAACTGTAATACATAAGATAGATTCTAATTGATATTTTATTATCTATAAACCTGGAGAATCCACTAGATAGTTGACAATGGATATGTCACTCCTGGCCATTTAGTTGGGTCATTTTCCCAACTACTTTTAGGCAAATCATATGGACAAATTGATAATCCAACAAGTTTTATTTTTTCTTTGTATAAAGAATTCATATACGCCTGCATGTTCACACCATGCACCACAAATACGGATAATGTATCTTCAAACTCGGCGGCGCTTGGAACGTCACTTATAAGCGACAGGTAATCAGTCTGTCAACTCAGCTCTGCTCCGTTATAGCAGGGCAGATAACATGCAAATTACAGGAGAATCGTTCACTTGCGGATACAAGCACCAAAATTGGCACACATACTCCTTAGGGGTTGCTCTTTTGAGAAAACCACTGTGCCAAAAGACATTTCAAGATGGCGGCCATTTTTCAAGATGGCTGCCATTGAATATACAGTAATATTGCATTTCGCAAAATAAAATCCCATAGACTTGTCCTATTTGAATGATCTTGGTGTCAAATCATACATTTTTCACTATGTAGATTCCACATTTGGACCCATGGACTTACTCACTGGCTTCCTTGTACCATATATCAGTCCCGGAACCCTAATATTCTGCTAAATTAGAGGTTTGTGTTATGTCTGACTCCGGTAAAATGGATGGCAGTTTATATCTTAGTATAATTAGATGTTTAGTATGTGTGTGTGTGTGTGTGTGTGTGTGTGTGTGTGTGTGGGGGGGGGGGGGGGGGTCTAATAAGCCCTGCATCTTTTAGCTAGTGTAGATTACATGTAGTTTACCATGTATGATCAGTTAGACAGCCGCGCCTGAATTGACAGGGTATGCCAGCAGGGGAGAGCCGAGCCAATGGTAAGGGCTATACATGACTTATTCATGGACTTACCATTATGGTGTACAGATCACACTGGACTTAAATGATACTGGATGAACGTTCGGGCTAGGTGTAGATCATATATTTTATTGTCGAACCTAGTCATATCCCATACCTTATTGTGCATGATGGCGGTAAAAGGATAACCCCTCTGCCTTGATTCACTGAATACAGATAATGGTCATACTGTGATACCTTGATTACCATTCACCAAGATGTCTAATATAGACCCAGGACCGCCTAAATTCAAGACTGAAAGGGGGAAGTGTTGTCTTTGCAAAGACAAGAATAGTAAAGAGCTCTCGTCACCACATGCAAGACAATCACAACATGATGGCTACACTATGATTGCAACTAATATTCCCCTATTTCACACAATGAATGAGATGCATATTAATAAAATGGATCCAGACAGACTTGATGATCGTGGTGGCATTGAAGAAAATCTGAGGAGGAACAAGGCGCAATATCACAAAAGTTGTCGCATTACGAAACTGGAGAGTGAGAATCACAAAACGAAAAGCAGAGTGCGCTCAGCCAGTGGAATGCAGCTGGGTGTTGATGCATCTGCTGTCAACTCCACAAGACTGAAGGAGAAACTGCTGTCAGAAATACCTGAGTTGGAGGCTCACAAGCAGGGAAGGGATGTTCATTTGGCTTTCCAGAAAGATGTAGGCTTTGGCTTGTCAGAAGCCTCTGACTCTTATAGTGAAGCTATTGTCCTTAGCAAAGCAGCTAACATCTTGCAACGACATATATGCTGGACCACAAGTCCCTCCAATGCAGGTATTTCTTACAGCAGTTTTTCATTCAGTCATGTGGAGTTGACAGCTGGTCCATCAACACCCAGCTGTTCCAGGCACTGGAATAGCACGTACAGGTGAACTATATGTCTGCAAGTCGAAGGACTGAAGGACCCTCACCAGATCTGGTGGTCTCCACTAGATATTTGACTAGCTCTGAGATTTCCTGTAGGTGGGCAACTGGGCATCCTCTTCGGTTGAATGTTCCTTTTCCAGTCTCTTTGTGGTTGTGAGGTACAACCTCTCTATTGTAAAGGTCTGCCAAGCATGCAACATGGAGCTCCTGTGCAATAACATCTCCACCACTGAGTCTTGCAAGAAGTTTTCCGTCATTTAAAGTTTGGGCACATTCATTATAACTCTTATTGAGATTCATCGTCATAGCTTTCTATGACGACGCATACCCTGTGAGTTCAGAGTATGCAGCATCTTTGTCACATCTGAAACATGGTTGGCTTTGAATGCTGGTTCTACTCCACTCTCTGCTTTGAATGCTGGTTCTACTCCACTCTCTGCTTTGAATGCTGGTTCTACTCCACTCTCTGCTTTTCATTTTGTGGTTCTCACTCTCTCCAGTTTCGTGTTGTTGAACATAATGCGACAACCTTCATGATATTGCGCCTTGTTCCTCCTCAGAGTTTATTCAATGCCACCACCAGGGGAATATTAGTTGTTGTTGTGATTGTCTTGCATGTGGTGATGAGAGCTCATACTATTATTGTCTTTGCAAAGACAACACTTGCTCCACTCAGTCTTGAATTTAGGCGGTCCTGGGTCTATATTAGACATCTTGGTGAATGGTAATCAAGGTATCACAATATGATCATTATCTGTATTCAGTGAATCAAGGCAGAGGGGTTATCCTTTTACCACCATCATGCACAATAAGGTATGGGATACAACTAGGTTCGACAATATAATCTACACCTAGCCCGATCGTTCATCCAGTATCATTTAAATCCAGTGTGATCTGTACACCATGTTGGTAAGTCCATGAATAAGTCATGTATAGCCCCCTTACCATTGGCTCGGCTCTCCCCTGCTGGCATACCATGTCAATTCAGGCGCGGTTGTCTAACTGAACATCATACATGGTAAACTACATGTAATCTACACTAGCTAAAAGATGCAGGGCTTATTAGACAACATTTGGGAGTCATAAAGAACAAAAATACTTGGATGCACCCGGGACGTATCCTCAGTGATGTATCCAAAGGTCATCAGGGTTTCGGGTCTCACGAACATCATACCCCTCACTCGGGTGACCCAGCCGGGGTGATCAAGTCCCAACTTACGTCTCAGTAGCCACCCACGATCAGACCCACTAGGGAAAGACCAGGGCCACACAATCCATTGGAACTACTCTGCCCGGGACTGGGAGGCACATAATTCTGGCATGTGGAGGGACTAGGCTCTGTGGGTTGACTCCTGTCCGGGCTCCTATGTCTCACCAGGTCCACTCCTGCTCTCACCAGGAGTACCGCCAGGACCTGTGCACCAGAGTCCCAGCACCAGACACTTCATTCAGGAGTGGTGGTTTCTTGAGCCGCAATGGTTCTGCAGGCTCCACCTGGGCAACGGTTTATTTAGCTACACCAAACAAATTACTCAGCTGATACTGAACGGTGCGAGCGGTACCCCCCCCCCCCCCCACACACACACACACACACTTAAACACACACACACACACACACACACACACACACACACACACACACACACACACACACACACACACACACATACTAAACCTCTAACAATACTAAGATATAGACTACCATCCATTTTACCGAGTCAGACATTAACACAAACCTCTAATTTAGCAGAATATTAGGATTCCGGGACTGTTACATGGTACAAGGAAACTAGTGAGTAAGTCCATGGGTCCAAATTTGGATTCTACATAGTGAAAAATGTATGATTTGACACCAAGATCATTCAAATAGGACTGGGAGGCACATAATTCTGGCATGTGGAGGGACTAGGCTCTGTGGGTTGACTCCTGTCCGGGCTCCTATGTCTCACCAGGTCCACTCCTGCTCTCACCAGGAGTACCGCCAGGACCTGTGCACCAGAGTCCCAGCACCAGACACTTCATTCAGGAGTGGTGGTTTCTTGAGCCGCAATGGTTCTGCAGGCTCCACCTGGGCAACGGTTTATTTAGCTACACCAAACAAATTACTCAGCTGATACTGAACGGTGCGAGCGGTACCCCCCCCCCCCCCCACACACACACACACACACACACACACACTTAAACACACACACACACACACACACACACACACACACACACACACACACACACACACACACACACACACACACACACACATACTAAACCTCTAACAATACTAAGATATAGACTACCATCCATTTTACCGAGTCAGACATTAACACAAACCTCTAATTTAGCAGAATATTAGGATTCCGGGACTGTTACATGGTACAAGGAAACTAGTGAGTAAGTCCATGGGTCCAAATTTGGATTCTACATAGTGAAAAATGTATGATTTGACACCAAGATCATTCAAATAGGACTGGGAGGCACATAATTCTGGCATGTGGAGGGACTAGGCTCTGTGGGTTGACTCCTGTCCGGGCTCCTATGTCTCACCAGGTCCACTCCTGCTCTCACCAGGAGTACCGCCAGGACCTGTGCACCAGAGTCCCAGCACCAGACACTTCATTCAGGAGTGGTGGTTTCTTGAGCCGCAATGGTTCTGCAGGCTCCACCTGGGCAACGGTTTATTTAGCTACACCAAACAAATTACTCAGCTGATACTGAACGGTGCGAGCGGTACCCCCCCCCCCCCCCCCCCACACACACACACACACACACACACTTAAACACACACACACACACACACACACACACACACACACACACACACACACACACACACACACACATACTAAACCTCTAACAATACTAAGATATAGACTACCATCCATTTTACCGAGTCAGACATTAACACAAACCTCTAATTTAGCAGAATATTAGGATTCCGGGACTGTTACATGGTACAAGGAAACTAGTGAGTAAGTCCATGGGTCCAAATTTGGATTCTACATAGTGAAAAATGTATGATTTGACACCAAGATCATTCAAATAGGACAAGTCTATGGGATTTTATTGCGAAATGCAATATTACTGTATATTCAATGGCAGCCATCTTGTAAATGGCCGCCATCTTGATTTTTTTTTTGGCACAGTGGTTTTCTCAAAAGAGCAACCCCTAAGGAGTATGTGTGCCAATTTTGGTGCTTGTATCCGCAAGTGAACGATTATTTCCGCTATCTGCCCCGCTATTAACATTATGGGTAACTCATTCAAGTGGTAAATTAAATGTGAAACAAGTCATCTATTGAGAAAACAAAAAAATATGTTGACAAAGACACTTCATACATTTGGAAACATATTTTTATTCAAATCAATATAGTCTTCAGTTCATGTTGTATTATTTTAAAAGTAGGCTAACTACAGTGGAATTTCAATTGACTTCTATGGGCTGGCATGCAGTACACTGATCTAACGGACCAGAAGTGGGGACGCTGTCTCATTTGGGGGCGTGGAATTTGTAGTCCCCGTGTGTCTCTATAGAGCGTCGCAGTCCCGCCTCCTACCCGGGACCAGGAAATGAAATCCAATGCATTATTCTCATAGACATTTCGTAAAGTATTTATTTAAAGACGGTTACGCCGCGGACAAAGCCAACTCGAGTCGTGACAACTCATGACAACACAAACAATATTTTGGACCAAACAAATAATTAGAAAGAAGAAGAAAACGGCAGGTTACAACACTTTTTTTGTTGTTTTTCTTCTTTCTAATTATTTGTTTGGTCCAAAATATTGTTTGTGTTGTCATGAGTTGTCACGACTCGAGTTGGCTTTGTCCGCGGCGTAACCGTCTTTAAATAAATACTTTACGAAATGTCTATGAGAATAATGCATTGGATTTCATTTCCTGGGCCCGGGTAGGAGGCGGGACTGCGACACTCTATAGGAGCTACAACTCATTTCTGAGAGGGCTCTGGTCAGGAACCTCCTTCTTTGGGAGGAGCACTTCACTGCCACTACTACTGATTGGTTGGAAGCTCATACACACTCAGCCCGCGCTCTCATCCGTTTCTATGATTGGTGGGCGCACACCCGCGCATACAGAAAGGTACTCTTCTCTGTGTTGTTGAAGCTATAAAAGGTCTCGCGCGCGTCTCGTCCAGCACATTTCTTCGAGATTCAACTCTTCAAATAAATCTATATCAAAATTAGTGGCAGAGGAAAAACCGGATGGCTGCCATCGTAGCGCGAGCGGACGGAGCTGGAGGTGGAGGAGGTGTTGTCGTCGCTGCCGCTGCTCCGGGCGGCTCTCTGAACCTGATGGACTGCGACTCGTCGTCGTCGCCCCACCGGCTGGTGTCGACGCCTCCGCCGGACCACCAGCAGAGCCTTCAGAACCAGAACGCAGCCAACCCTCTGCTGGGGCTGCCCATAGTGGCCGTGGAGACCATCCTCAACTTCCTGTCCTACGACGAGATCAGCCTGCTGCGCCTGGTGTGCAAGCGCATGGACATAATCTGCCAGCGCATCCTGAACCAGGGCTTCCTGCGTGTGGAAAGATACCACAGCCTGTGTCAAAGGCAGGTCAAAGCACAGCTGCCCAGGCGAGAGTCGGAGAGGAGGAACCACTCGCTGGCCCGCCACGCGGACATCCTGGCGGCCGTGGAGACTCGCCTCTCGCTGCTCAACATGACCTTCATGAAATACGTGGACACCAACCTATGCTGCTTCATCCCTGGAAAGGTGATCTGCGAGATATACCGTGTGTTGCGCTACGTCAACTCCACTCGCGTGCCGCAGCGCGCTCACGAGGTCCTGCAGGAGCTGCGTGACATCTCTTCCATGGCCATGGAGTACTTTGACGAGAAGATCGTCCCCATCC
Source organism: Electrona antarctica (assembly GCF_951216825.1). NCBI lineage: Eukaryota > Metazoa > Chordata > Actinopteri > Myctophiformes > Myctophidae > Electrona > Electrona antarctica. The sequence goes on from NC_136795.1 coordinate 45,727,521, forward strand.
TGAAGAAGAGGCTGCCTGGGGCCGACCTGTCTGGACGCCTCATCGGATCCGCCTCAGTCGCAGGTCCATCCACCTCCCTCACCACCATGTCCCTTCTGGCCAAGAACACGCCGTCGCGCTCGGAGATGACCAAGGTGCAGCAGCAGGTGAAGGTGAACGGTGCCTCCGTGACGGCGCTGCAGCGGGAGATGCAGGAGGTGCGTGTGAAGCAGTTGGAGCAGCAGAAGCAGCTACAGGACCAGGAGCAGAAGCTGCTAGAGCAGACACAGGTCATCGGCGAGCAGAACGCGCGCCTTGCCGAGCTGGAGCACAAGCTCCGCGAGCTGATGGACAGTAGCACCGTGGGCACGACGCAGGTGGCTGTATCTGCGCTGCCGTCTCTAGCCAGAGAGCCCATCGGCGAAGGCGGCTTTTCGCTAAAACGCACCAGGAAGAGTTCAGACCTCCCGAGGCAGTCGAAACGCCTGCGCAGCAAGAAATGAAAGGGGGACGCGCTAACACCTAATTTATGCGCTTGTCGCGCGAAGGCAGCCGCACGCCGGAAATAACGGCCGACCTGCAAGCTCATGACACGTCGCAGGCGCGTTGGCGTCATGAGCCTATAGGTCGGCTGTATTCTGCACGTGGCACTACCGCGCGGTGTGTCATTTAGGGTTTTTTTCTTCTTTTTGTTTGGTTTTGAGGTCTGATTGATTACACCCAACCCCCTCCCCCCGGACGCTCATGTGCTGTCCTGTCCTGTGAAATGAGTCAGGCGTATCTTGCTTTCAAAAGTGTTTCAATCATATCCCGAGGAAAGACCAGGGCGAAGGCTAAGACCCGCTCATCCCGTGCCGGGCTCCAGTTCCCCGTGGGTCGTGTCCACAGGCTGCTGCGTAAAGGCAACTATGCCCAGAGAGTCGGCGCCGGAGCTCCAGTGTACCTCGCTGCGGTTCTCGAGTATCTGACCGCTGAGATCCTGGAGTTGGCTGGAAACGCTGCCCGTGACAACAAGAAGAGTCGTATCATCCCCCGTCACTTCCAGCTGGCCGTCCGCAACGACGAGGAGCTCAACAAACTGCTGGGTGGAGTGACCATCGCTCAGGGCGGTGTGCTGCCCAACATCCAGGCTGTTCTGCTGCCCAAGAAGACCGAGAAAGCCGCCAAGAAATACATCTCCTTTCAAGTTACAAACCCCACAAAGGCTCTTTTAAGAGCCACCCACTATTTCTATATAAAGAGTCACTTCTATGTGTATATATAAGTGAATACTTAAGTGATATAAAGCAATATGAATAAATTATGTAATATTCCGATAGATTTATAGTTTTCAAATCTTTAGCATTTACCTAATCACATTATCACAGGCTTTGGGATTACAAAGTAGGCGCTCTCACATACTCACACTAGTGACTACTCTAGTTGCTCAGTCATTGCATTGATATAATTTACATATGTAAATGTATATCACATTTATACAATTTAATACCGTCTCTCTTACTTCCAAGTAACATCACGATGCAGTGCATCATGCGTATAACCTCATAGATCAATTTGGTATGTATGCTATTGTAACTGTAATTTCGGGGGCTTTTTGTTATAATATAAAATATGTTTCATATTTTCACAGTATTTTATAATAGTTATGCACAAATTGTTTTTAATACATGCACGAGGACTCGAGGAGGCATTTATGCCTTCTGTCGTTCAATTTGGATTAGGTCACAAATTGTCCATGTTGTGTTTTATGCTGCACTAATCCCCTTTAGCATGGTTTTACGCGCTCCATACAGTTTGATTATGGCTGTTGGGATTCATGCGCTCAATTGTAGGCTATATAATATGGAATTACCTTATGAAATAGAGTAGACTAACCGGAGATACTTGTATAATAAGCAACGGCTGATTTAGACCTATGAAGTGATTTAATAAACACGCACAGTTATACGAACCAGTAACATATAACACTGATGCTCCCTAGGCTTTTAGTTATCGTAAAACTGTAAATTTACCGTCTTGGTTTTCTTCGGTCTATATTCTTCACTTCATTTGTATGCAAAATAGAGTAGGCCTACTGCATAATAATTTATTTCGGCTGGATGGTGTTGAGCATTTGTTTCCCCGCAAGTAATCGCATTGGGCTAACTCTGTTTCCTACACATATCATTCATTGACATGACAACTATATTAAATAAGGAACATTCTTTAAATGAAGTTGTGGGTGGCTCTTAAAAGAGCCTTTGTGGGGTAACGGGCTGTGTTGGTGTTTACTTCTTCTTGGCGGCAGCCTTCTTGGGTTTCGCCGCCTTGGGCTTCGCTACCTTCTTAGCTGGGGCTTTCTTGACGGCAGCGGGCTTCTTCACCTTCTTGGGACTCTTGGTCGCCTTCTTCGGACTCTTCTTGGCTACTGGTTTCTTTGCAGCGGCAGCAGGCTTCTTTGCCTTCTTGGGAGATTTCTTAGCGGCTGCAGGCTTCTTGGCTACCGCCTTCTTCGGAGACTTCTTTGCCGCGGCTGTTTTTTTGGCTGCAGGCTTCATGGGTTTGACTGCTTTCTTCGCGGGTTTCTTTGCCTTCGGTGCCTCCTTGTTCATCTTGAAAGAACCAGATGCGCCGGCACCTTTGGTCTGAACCAGAGTGCCTTTTGCTACCAGGCTCTTGACGGCGATCTTGACGCGGGCCTTGTTCTTCTCGACATCGTAGCCGCCGGCAGACAGAGCTTTCTTGACCGCAGCCAGGGACACACCTTTGCGTTCCTTGGAGGCGGACACGGCCTTGACGACAAGCTCAGCGACGCTGGGGCCGGTCTTCTTGGGTCGGGGTGCTGCCTTCTTCTTGGCGGCTTTAGCCGGGGCGGCGGCGGGAGCTGGGGCGACTTCTGCCATTCTGTAGAGTAGAGGTTCGAGGTTCAGATGCACTGAAGTAAACTCTGAGTAGAGAATGTTGTAAGAGGAGGAGGGGGTGGAACTTAAAGCATATGTGAGAACGATGTAGACTCAACCTACTAGGTCAGTACGCTGTGCTGCAGAATACTGAGACAGTTGTGTTTTCTCTACAACTAAAACTAAATCAAATACATACAAATAAATGGATTAAAGTCTTACAAAAAACTCGATTAAATAGCAGACGGGTTTAGCTTCATAATCAGACCATGTGGAGGGTTGAGGAGTCCTGTGTTTTGTTTAGGGACGTTTAAAACCTCACTTGTACACCCTTACATGTACAGTTGTTTGTCAACTTTCCTCTGTCATTTGTCTTTTAAAATAGTTTTACCATATGATACCCTGTTCCATATTTGCTGCAGAGCAAGCAGAGATGTCTGGGTTTGGAATGAAAGTAAAACTAGTCGTTTGTGGTGAAAGTTTCTGTTTTTAATTTACAACTTTCCAGTGTCTGCAAACACAGCTGTTGGCCCTGTGGCATGGAGACTTAACAGAGGGCACTTTATCTCACTCTGCTAAGCTCTTGTTTTGTGATGAGAAATCTGACATGTTTCAGGTAATTTCACACTCAAATGTATAATTTATGTATGTATTCAATACCAATGGTGCCATTTACAAAAAATATGACGGCTCAATAAAATGTAAAATAGATGAAACACCACACATTTGCAGGCAACGTATATAGCACAGTTGACCTATATATATATTTTGTATTATTATTACATACAAATTGAATGATGACACTTTTTTGCCGCTTTCTAAAATGTCTTATATTCCACAACAAGACTGGTTCTATTTGTATTTTCCCTCAAGAAACATTGTGCCAGTATGTATGTGTATACAATCATGTTACTTTTAAATTGGAGAGTGGAATAGAGCTATTAATTCGAATTGAAATATAGATTTACCCTAAATGTTTATTTATTATCATATATCCCTAGTCGGGGTAGTCCCTAACCTAGTTATATTTTAGGGAGACAATAGACCAGGCATGTTTGAGTGACAAAGCTTGAATGTTCTGCATCGCTACAAATATGTAATAAATACAACTGTGTGCCAACTAACACTACAACTCCAAGTAAATCAAGACTAAAACTAAATTAAAACTATTCAAGAGACTATATGACTAAAATCTAAATTTGCTGCCAAAAACAACACTGGTCCAGAACATAGTCGTAGTGTTTTTACATTGCTGGGTCCGTGTGGTTCTCCCTCAGGTCCTCCAGAACATCGTGCACTGTGCTGACCTGAGCAACCCCACAAGCCGCTGCAGATGTACCGCCAGTGGACCGACCGCATCACAGAGGAGTTCTTCGGAGTTCTTCGTTCCCAAATGTTTTAGCTCCAGACCCGTAAGACAGTGGTTTTCAAACAGTGGTGTGAGCTTGTAGATCTGCTGTTTTCACTAGTTTGGGTCGACTGTGGCTCAGGAGGTAGAGCAGGTCATCCAATGATCCATGGGTCGGCGGTTCGAATCCCGGCTCCTCCTGTCTACATGTCGAAGTGTCCTTGGGCAAGACACTGAACCCCAAATTGCTCCCGATGTGCTGGTTGGTACCTTGCTTGGCTTCCGCCGCAATCGGTGTATGAATGTGTGAATGTAATGCACAATATATGACCCCTAGGGCCTAGGGGGTACTCGGGGTAGCCCACAATATTTGTATGATAGGAACTTTTTTTTTTTTTGTACATGAACTAACAGCATGTTTAATTTGGGGAATGGGCATTCATGGACAATAGCAAATCTACAAGCTCAAAACCTACAAGGCTACAAAGGTTGTAGATTGCTATTGGTGTATACAGGTTTGGTGTAAGTACAAAGTACAAAGTCAAGTTTATATATAAATAATAATAATATTATATACTTAAGTTAGAGTCCTTTAAAGATTATTATCATCAATGTATGATTATTTGTCCATTTGTTTGTTTTATTTTTGAGGGTCGCAAGCCCCTCCTATACACAGGTTTAATGAAATGAGCCTGCATTCCAGTTTAATGGTGTATCAGTCTAGACTATCAAGCTTAGAATTACAGACCCTATTCACAGCAGTCATTTTATATAATCCTGTCTGATGACATTTGGATAAACTCTTTCTTGGAAAATATGTGTGGTCCTTAAAAGGACCGTTGTGTTTAGAGCAGAGAGAATAGTTTACTTGGAGCTGGTGTACTTGGTCACAGCCTTGGTGCCCTCAGACACTGCATGCTTGGCCAGCTCACCGGGGAGAAGCAGGCGGACGGCGGTCTGAATCTCCCTAGACGAGATGGTGCGGCTTATTGTAGTGGCCCAGATGAGATGAGAGATGCCTGATCTATTTTCCCACTATATAGGTGTATATGATAATAAACGTTTAGGGTAAATCTATACTGTACAGTCAGTCCACTTACTGCAGTCAGTCTATTTGCTACTAATACCGTATTAGTATTAAGAGATTATATTTCTATGGCCCATGGCCCTGACCATGTTCATCATAGCTGTGGTTTGTGGGCAAGCAAACTTAAAGTATTGTGTAAACTTGTGATGTCAATAATATTAAGCTGGTCATTGTATACAGTCCCGGTCTACTGTATGAGATTTGGATCACTAGTTTTGAAGGCGGCCCGGGAACTCTACTACCCAAACTGAACCAGGGAATATGAATTGACAATGACCACAAGTCACCGTTAACACATTACACATTGTGTGGCCTTTCAAACGAGTCTACTCTGCGATTTTAGACCTAAACAGTGGCTGTCCATGAATCATTGTTACCCAAATCTGTCACAATGCTTTAAAAGTATTGCCTACTTATATAATGGGATCAACTCCGTAAATAGTGTGGGCGGCTCTTAAAAGAGCCTTTGGGTTGTTGGTAGAATAAGATCAAGTCAGCATTAACACTAGTATCAACCCAGCAAGTTATAAACACTACTAAACGTGTATTGTTTGAAGGGATAAGCATGATTAAATGTAGTTGCACCTGTATTCGCACAAATAAACAGCATTGAAGTACCACTATGAATATTGGGAACTGTGGGTGTTATAACATAGTTTATAGCCCATTTTAATTCATTGCAACACATTAAAAAAAACCAATGCAACATTGCTAATGCAGACACCATAAATACAAAGTCTGCCATATTTACAGGTTCATACTAGGCGAAGGACAGACGAAGTTTGTCAAGTTATGGTCATTTAAGAGTACATGCCCCATAGACACAATGTTATGTGTCCCGAGGTAAGATGGCCGCCACGTAACGACGTCACTCTCCATTGGCCAACAGCGCGGGTGAGCTATCTAGAGTTTATATATATCTATGGTCGAAACCCTCTGACAACCAGTCCGTGGGTATTTCCTAGGCTGGATCACCATAGGAAACAAAGTTCTTAGTCTTGCACTGTTGCTTGGTGTTAAAGCACTCTCTGTAGTTGTTCTCATGCATGTGCACACACACACACACACACACACGCACGCACACACGCACGCACACACACACACACACACACACACACACACACACACACACACACACACACACACACACACACACACACACACACACACACACACACACACACACACACACACACACGCACACACACACACACACACACACACACTCACACACACACTTCCTAAATGTTGGGTCATTTTACCGTGCTCAGGTATTCAGCCATGTATATTATCTTTTTAGTGATAGATAGCATTCCATTTAGCTATGTTTTTTGGTAGTCTCTTTCCAGTCGTCAGGTATGGCTTTCTTTTTGTTTTCTTATAATCTGGTTAAATCCAATGGGTTTACCGCCTGGCTGGCATATAGTCCCTGGACCAGCTGACATAGGGGGCATCCCTGTAGGGTTTCTCTATGATTGACCACCTTTATTTTAGGCGGTCCTGAAATGTAATCGCTCTCTTCATTATTTTGATGAGTGGGTATTAATGAGTGGGTATCACCCTAATTCTGCTGTGCAATTTACAACAATTTAGACATTTAGCAGACGCTCTTAATCCAGAGCGATTTACATTAGGCAAGAACAAAAAGCATGGGGATACATCACATATATAAAATGCATTTATCAAGCATTGCTTGTTGTTTTTCATTCTGTGTGCAGCGTCCACACACACAGAGGTTAGCCCTTGAGATGCAGCTTCTCATTTTAGGGGGGTCCTTTTACACTATATACATAGGCCTACATCAATGCATACACACACACACACACACACACACACACACACACACACACACACACACACACACACACACACACACACACACACACACACACACACACACACACACACACACACACACACACACACTACACTCTACTCAGTAGCTCAACCCCCCCCTCCACTCTGAGAAGCCACTGATAAGACATGTATAGATTGGATATACATCCAAAACTCTCATTCATTTGTTCATATCACGCTGACCCATTCGTTTTGGGATATGTATCACGGTGGTAATCATTAAAAAAATAAATTTATTTAAGGTCCCATGAGTTATGTTTATTGGACTTTATATAACCTTTGAACTCAGTACGACGCATCAAATGGGAGATTGAACTAAATTTTATTGCAGATTAACTCCTGGTGACTGGATTCAGGAGTTGTGCAGCTGTACAATGACAGCGTCCTGCTATGTTCAACATAGTTTACAATATTTTAGAAGAACAATGACAAAGGCAACACTTTGATCTGACTCTAGACAGGTGATGTTTTGAGGTTATTACTAAAAAGGAGTGCACTGCTTTCATCTTAGATACATTCATGACAGAAAGGCACATGTGTGTTAACTGGTCAGCTCTTTGTCGCATTAAATAATATAAACAGTAGTTTGTTATAACTTGTTTTAATCGAGGAGAAAACACAAGTGGCACAAGAGAAGAAGGCCTGTGTGTGTTGACTCCACGTGGTTCTCATGTGGTGTTTAAGTCCAGCCCCTTCAGAGCGTTCAGCATCAGTCTGTGAGAGTTTACTTGAGAGAAGGAACAGCAATGTACGAGATAATGCACCCGATAATAATGAAGATAATAATGGCAGAAGTCGCACCAGCACCAGCTCCGTCACCGGCCAAGGCCGCCAAGAAGAAGGCAGCACCCCGACCCAAGAAGACCGGCCCCAGCGTCGCTGATCTGGTCGTCAAGGCCGTGTCCGCCTCCAAGGAGCGGAGCGGTGTGTCCCTGGCTGCGGTCAAGAAGGCTCTGGCTGCCGGCGGCTACGATGTGGAGAAGAACAAGTCCCACGTTAAGATCGCCGTCAAGAGCCTGGTCACTAAAGGCACCCTGGTCCAGCTGAAAGGCACCGGGGCTTCTGGCTCTTTCAAGATGAACAAGGCAGAAGCGGTGAAGGTAAAGAAACCTATTGCTAAGAAAGCAGTTAAAGCAAAGAAGCCTGCTGCAGCCAAGAAACCTGTAGCAGCTAAGAAGCCCAAGAAGGTGGCAGCAAAGAAGCCCGCAGACGCCAAGAAATCACCCAAGAAAGCCAAGAAGCCTGCCGCCAAGAAAGTAGCAGCTAAAAGCCCGAAGAAGGCCGCCAAGAGCCCCAAGAAAGTGGCTAAGAAGCCCGCAGCAGTCAAGAAAGCTCCTGCCAAGAAGGTTGCCAAACCCAAGGCAGCAAAGAAGGCCGCTCCCAAAAGGAAGTAAACGGACTTCTCCATCTTTATACCCACAAAAGGCTCTTTTAAGAGCTACTATCCTCACTTGTTACGTCATGGTCACATGTGAGCACTGGAATAATAACCAGTTTATGGCTTTATAGTAATACATTTTTTTTGCCTTACGAGCAAAAATATGGACCCTTTCTAAAATATTCATTGCTAATATTATGTATTGCAAACATCATTTCTGCTGCTGGCCTATCTGATGCTCTCATTGCTCTAATCCAAAATATCACAGTACAACACAATATTCAACGCATGGCATTACATCACATCAGATAAAGAATACATGTCATCAGATTGATACATCAATGTTACTCACGTAATCAAATCAATACATTCAGTTAGATAAATAACATTTTGCAAATCCCCCCACCCCTAATAAATATTGACATCAATATTTGTGAAGCCATCAATCACTGTTTTGCTATGGCCATGACCACTGTTTTGTTCGAAATAGCATTTCAATTGAGTAGTGCCATTACAAATGTAATAGCAAAACAACTAAAGAATATAGAGAGAGTTTGTGTGTGTGTGTGAGAGAGAGAACAACACTAAATGTGACCATTATCTTGACACACACACACACACACACACAAACTATTGTTCTATTTGTATGTTTGATATTGTTTTCTGTTATATTTGTATTTATTTTATTTTTTGCTGCATTGTATGCTTTGGCAATACTATAGTTACTACATTCATGCCAATAAAGCTAATTGAATTGAATTGAGAGAGAGAGAGTGGTGGGGGGCGGGGTTAGTAACGCCCACGCAGCTCGTTTTCCCTTTCGGGGTTAGTAACGCCCACGCAGCTCGCTCTGCCTGTCCTCCCTTACGTCCTCCGAACACACATAAAAGAGAAAGTCTCTGAGCTCTCAAATCATTCAGTTTTCTATCTCTAACTACAGCTGAACTCAAAATGTCAGGAAGAGGTAAGGGAGGAAAAGGTCTTGGAAAAGGAGGCGCCAAGCGTCATCGCAAGGTGCTTCGAGATAACATCCAGGGAATCACCAAGCCCGCTATTCGCCGTCTGGCTCGCCGTGGCGGAGTGAAGCGTATCTCCGGTCTGATCTACGAAGAGACCCGCGGGGTCCTCAAGGTCTTCCTGGAGAACGTGATCCGTGACGCTGTCACCTACACCGAGCACGCCAAAAGAAAGACCGTGACCGCCATGGATGTTGTCTATGCTCTGAAGAGACAGGGCCGCACTCTGTACGGATTCGGAGGTTAATAATGCTGACTTGATCTACCAACAACCCAAAGGCTCTTTTAAGAGCCGCCCACACTTTCTCTACAGAGCAGATTCCATATACAATTTGTAGAACCTTTTGAAGATTTGTGCTTTACTAGTCAAACAAGCATTGTTACTATGATCCGTTGACAGTTAAGTCTGCCGTTTCCCGAAAATTCCAATACCCTAGCTTTATACACCACTAATGTATGAAATTAAATGATTACTATATTTACCCAGGGTATCTGGGCTAAGCTCAAGAACTTGTTTCCAGCCAGGCCCTGCTCATAGAACACATTTCATCGTAGTGGTTCAATGCCTTGTTCAAGGGCACTTCAGCGGTGGTAGTTTTAACGTGTCGGACAGCTGATTCGAACTGGCGACCTTCCGGTATCAAGACCGCTCCGCTATCCGTTCGGCCACCGCTGCCACATATCATAGTTAGCAAGCTACTGACTGGTCCATTTTCTATATTGTCTAGTCCAGAGAGTGACCGTATACTGCTTTGCATAGGCTGATTAAAAATGCTAGTCTGTTGCAATTAGTCTTTGACTAATTGTTGAACAAAACTGTTCGGTGTGGACGTGGCTGAGCGTGCGTATATAACTGGTACAAACTAGACATGGGCCATAAAGTAAAAAATAGTCTGCATTATTTAAATTTGGTGCCGGATACATTAATGACAAAGTACTATTATAAAGACACCTGTGCGTAATAACAACTGACACAGGATCAAAGCAAAATATGCATTTATCTAAAAGTATTATTATTTAGGCAGTCTTAGTATATTGGGTCGCTTATTTATGAACTACTTTTTGGCTGCCGTTGACGCATACAAAAATAAAGTCAGCCTTATTTAGTTTCATATTAAGCGACGGAACTAGTAACATTAATCAGTGATTTATGAAGTGTGCTCCTCAAAGACATTGGAAATTAACCTTTACATGGAAACAGTGGGTGGCTCTTAAAAGAGCCTTTGTGGGGTTTGTTAAACGAATGAAGCAGATTTATTTCTTGGCGGCTTTCTCGGTCTTCTTGGGCAGCAGAACAGCCTGGATGTTGGGCAGCACACCGCCCTGTGCGATGGTTACTCCACCCAGCAGTTTGTTAAGCTCCTCGTCGTTGCGGACGGCCAGCTGGAGGTGACGGGGGATGATACGACTCTTCTTGTTGTCACGGGCAGCGTTTCCAGCCAACTCCAGGATCTCAGCGGTCAGATACTCGAGCACCGCAGCGAGGTACACTGGAGCTCCGGCGCCGACTCTTTTGCCATAGTTGCCTTTTCGCAGCAGCCTGTGGACACGACCAACGGGGAACTGGAGCCCGGCACGGGATGAGCGGGTCTTAGCCTTCGCCCTGGTCTTTCCTCCGGTTTTCCCTCGGCCGCTCATTTTGATGTAGGTTTAGTTCTGGAGTAAAATCTCGAAGACAATTGAGAAATGTGGTGAGGAGAGGCGCGCGAGACCTTTTATATCTTCAACAACACACAACCTAGTATTGTCTGTATGTGGGGCTGTGCGCCCCACCAATGAATGAGTGTATGAACTGAGCTCCCGTCCAATCAGTGCTAGAGGCGTGAATACTCCTCCCAAGGAAGGAGGTTCCTTGGGAAAGACTGTGTCGAGAGAGAGAGAGAGAGAGAAATTTGTTTTGCTCAGGTCAATGCATACATTCAGGACAATACATACACAATGAAACACCCAGCATAGTATGAGTAAAATAATTCTAAATGTAAAAGATATTTAAAAGAAAGCAGTCTCTCTCCACACATATACACTGTGTTCGTAATCATTTTGTAGGCAAACATTACTTGTAGGTAAGGTAATCACTATCCTTGTATTTAGCCTACACGTAGTGTCACATTCCATGGACCACAGTGCATAAAAGTGCAAGGCACATTTTAGTTTACTCCACAATCAACACTTCTGTGCAGCAAAGTGTAGGAATATTGAAGACAAGATTATGTATTAAACTGCCAATGTGTTGTGTCATCTCCCTTGATACATATTCATATAGATGGATGTATATTATTTTTTATTCCATATTCAACTTTTTGCTAAGATAACTAATGCTGTTGGCCAGGTATGTAGACATTTAATAGTGCATGCATATATGGCATTTGCTTAGCAGACACAATTTGAAACGTGAAAATTAAATTCCTGGGATTTTTTTTGTATAGTTTGTTTTTAGCCTACACGTAGTGTCACATTCCATGGACCACAGTGCATAAAAGTGCAAGGCACATTTTAGTTTACTCCACAATCAACACTTCTGTGCAGCAAAGTGTAGGAATATTGAAGACAAGATTATGTATTAAACTGCCAATGTGTTGTGTCATCTCCCTTGATACATATTCATATAGATGGATGTATATTATTATTTTATTCCATATTCAACTTTTTGCTAAGATAACTAATGCTGTTGGCCAGGTATGTAGACATTTAATAGTGCATGCATATATGGCATTTGCTTAGCAGACACAATTTGAAACGTGAAAAAATTATAATTTTTTATTCCATATTCAACTTTTTGCTAAGATAACTAATGCTGTTGGCCAGGTATGTAGACATTTAATAGTGCATGCATATATGGCATTTGCTTAGCAGACACAATTTGAAACGTGAAAATTAAATTCCTGGGATTTTTTTTGTATAGTTTGTTTTTAGCCTACACGTAGTGTCACATTCCATGGACCACAGTGCATAAAAGTGCAAGGCACATTTTAGTTTACTCCACAATCAACACTTCTGTGCAGCAAAGTGTAGGAATATTGAAGACAAGATTATGTATTAAACTGCCAATGTGTTGTGTCATCTCCCTTGATACATATTCATATAGATGGATGTATATTATTTTTTATTCCATATTCAACTTTTTGCTAAGATAACTAATGCTGTTGGCCAGGTATGTAGACATTTAATAGTGCATGCATATATGGCATTTGCTTAGCAGACACAATTTGAAACGTGAAAATTAAATTCCTGGGATTTTTTTTGTATAGTTTGTTTTATTTAAGAAGGCTTGGTCTTATTTAATCTGGAATAACAGTAATAATGCATCTAACTGAAAGTGTGATCAACATGCAAATCATTGCCCAAAACGTATAGATCGCAATCTACCAGTAAAACTGTAAATCTAATCTGCATGTCTATCAAATTGCAGGTTGAAAAGACCCTCAGCTCTGAACTCAGTAGAATCTGCACCTGGCTCACTGATAACAAACTATCCTTACACCTGGGAAAAACTGAATCCATTCTCTTTGGATCAAATAGTAATCTCAGCAAGGCAGATGGCTTCTTGGTTAGAGTGGGTGACAATATTGTCACATGAAAAGATGAAATTACCTACCTAGGTTCCATCCTGGAGGCTAATCTTTCCGGTGATAATGGCCACCAACGTAATAAAAAAAGTCAATCAAAGAACAAGATTCCTTTACAGGATCTCCTCACTGGTCAACAAAAACACCTTGAAGACCTTAACAGGAGCCCTCATACAAGGTTTCTTTGACTATGCATGCACCTCTTGGTACCACAGCACCTCAAAGGCCCTTAAAACAAGGCTCCAGACCTCCCAAAACAAACTGGTCAGGCTCCTACTTGGCCTCACTCCCCGAACCCACCTCACCCCTGCCCACTTTGACAGGCTGGAATGGCTTAGGGTCGACGACAGAGTACAGCATCTTGCAATGGGTCTGGTCCACAAGATTCGATACACCACCAAGATACCCATGTACCTGTCTAAATACTTCCTTAATGTTAACGAAGTCCACACCCACAACACCAGAGGGAGTGCAACAAACCATGTACAACCCAGATTCGGCACAAACAAGGGACTAAATTATTTCTGCTCCTATGCCACCAAAATGTGGAATGCCCTACCAACAGTCATTAAGACATGTGAATCCCTTGACTCCTTCAAAACCGCTCTCAAAGGGCACCTACGGACGGCTGCAATTCGAAACTGTCCCCCGTAAAATCTGGATCCCCCCAAACCGTCCCCCCCTTTTCCCCCTCACTGTATATGTTTATTTTCCCTTTTTACCTCCTTTATGATGAATTCCTGTTCTGTTCCTTGACTATATAGAAGTGTCTATTTGTACGTCTCTAAATGTTTTGATGAATTGAACATGGTGGACCCTCTTGTAAACAAGTGTAATGCTTAATTGGGTCGTCCACTCACAGTTAACAGTCTTTGTATTGAGTTTGTGCTTGAAATGTACTGTAATTCTGCAAACTGTTAATACATATTTCAATCAATCAATCAATCAATCAATCAATCAATCAATCAATCAATCAATCAATCAATCAATCAATCAATCAATCAATCAATCAATCAATCAGTGTTGGCTTCTCAAAGTGGAGTGGTGGTTGAGCATGTTTCTAGTAGGTCCAACATATGCACAGTAAAATCCTCAGTGTTAATGTATCCATTTGCAACTCTGAGAGGGCTGCATTGTGGGAGATTTGATTTATTTCCCAGTGGTGTTCAGATTTGTAGGACTATTTTAGCCTGTCATTCATGCATGCCAATATATATCTGTCAAACAAAGAGTTAAACAAACCAAGTCTGTTACAAAAGGTTGGTGTGGTTGAGACCTATGTTGAAATAGTGATTGAGTTTGTATGTGTCAGGTTTTATTATGTGGATTATGTTCCTCCCTGGGTTATTCACATTACTGTAGAAGCTGTGATTAACACCACAGCAGATGACGTTACAACACCAGAGGGAGTTCAACAAACATGCGTGTGCGTTCGTGTCTGTGTGAATGAATTAACGAATGAATACATATTTTATCTCCGTGTCCGGACAATTTCTTGACCCATCCCACATGGGATTATCAGTCACACACAGCAATTAAAACAATAACAAAAAAACAAAACAACCAGATCATTACAAACAGTAGTAGTAAACCCACGACTGTGGCTCAGGAGGTAGAGCAGGTCGTCCAATGATCCATGGGTCGGCGGTTCGAATCCCGGCTCCTCCTGTCTACATGTCGAAGTGTCCTTGGGCAAGACACTGAACCCCAAATTGCTCCCGATGTGCTGGTTGGTACCTTGCATGGCTTCCGCCGCAATCGGTGTATGAATGGGTGAATGTAATGCACAATCTATGTAAAGCGCCTTGGATAAAGGCGCTATATAAATGCACCATTTACCATTTACCATTTACCACACAGACCTTTTCAGTACATGAAATATATAACCAATCTATAAAACAGTTCATATATAAGTTAATGTAGTTATACGTCACCCATCGCCATGCCCTGTAAAGATACTCTGAAAAAGCGAAAACATTGTGAAAAATAAACAGAGCAGGGGTGTGGACTTTTTCAAACAATACTACTCTCAGAGCATGATCAGGACACAATACAATTGATTTTGTTCTCCACCTCGTTCAGATCACAGTATTCACATATCCTGTCCTCCTCAACAATATTTACAATTACAATTTACAATTCAGGCATTTAGCAGAAGCTAAGAACGTAACAGTGGAATATCTATATAATTAAACTATGCATATAAACTATTACATATATAGTATAAAGTGCTATGACTACATAAAATGCAAATCTAGTGCTGTCTACGTAACATGCTATAAATCTGTATAAAAAGGTAAGTCTACAAAAAGTTCTATCTAAGGGGCTAGGGCAAGTGCTTTAAAAATACACATTGCAGAAGCCTGGAATTGAACCTGAGACCACTGGCTCTCTCATCATTCAACTTTGGCCACACCTTATGCCCACCACTACACCGGTCAAGGTCTACTGTGACATGGACACAGCTGGAGGGAAGTGGACAGTCATCCAGAGAAGAGTGGACGGCACTGTGAACTTCTACAGACCCTGCAGCTCAGTACCAAGCTGGGTTTGGAGACGCATCAGGTAAGTACTGGCTGGGACTGGAGAACATGCATATCCTCACCAACAACAAAATCAAGTATAAGCTGAGGGTGGACATGGAAGACTTTGAGGGAAACACAACGTTTGCCTCTTACTCCTCTTTCTCTGTGTGTTCTGAGGCTGATGGCTACAAGCTGCAGGTTGCTGGCTTCAGTGACGGAGGAGCAGGAGACTCACTGACCTATCACAATGGTGGGAAATTCTCAACCTTTGACAAAGATCAGGACACCCATGGCCAGAACTGTGCAATTCTGTTTTACGGGGCATTTTGGTACAAGGCTTGTCTCTAAGGCTGTGGTGATGAAGATCAGACGTGTTCCTTAAACATGTTTAGGTTCACATGCATGCATCTTTGAAAAAGCACAGCCGTGGTATAAAAGCCATGATGCATTACTTACTTTTCTTTCATGTTTTTTTTTTGTATTATTATTTTAGGGTCTATGCCCATAAGGTTGCGAATACAAGCGGCCAAAATGAGTTTTCTTCGACGGGTGGCTGGCATCTCCCTTAGAGATAGGGTGAGAAGTTCAGTCACACGAGAGAGACTCAGAGTAGAACCGCTGCTCCTTCGCCTGGAAAGGAGCTGGCTGAGGTGGTTCGGGCATCTGGTTAGGATGCCTCTCGGGCGCATCCCTAGGGAGGTTCTCGACGCACGGCCCACTGGGAGGAGATCCCGGGGCAGACCAAGGCGCAGTTGGAGGAAACACATCGACTCACTGGCCTGGGAACGTCTCGGAATCCCCCAGGAGGAAGTCACTAATGTTGCTCTGGAGAGGGAAGTCTGGAGCACATGGTGGAGCTGTTGTCCCCGCGACCCGACTACGGATAAGCGGTTGAAGATGAATGGATGGATGGATGCCCAGCTTTGTGTGTCTGTGTGAACCCCATTGCGATGATTTGATTGGCTGAGCACTGCTGCATGATGATAAGAGCGCCCCTCACTTCACACAAGTGTGATTTCTCTCTCTATTTGTGACTCTGTTTAATCCTAAACTCATATATCTGTAGTGTATCACATATTATTACAGTGGTGTCAGGGCTGTGAACTAAATATATAATCCAAGATGTTGTAAATTTACAAAGACAATTATTTTAAGGTCGGGTCTATAATTCATTATACTCACATTTACAATGCATGCTAAGGATTCATAACAATATAGTGTATGAAGTATTATAAGTGTCGGTCATTGTCGTACTGTATTATTAAGCTCACCAGAACAGCACATTACAACTATACTAAGTTATATACTAATATACTATGTCTTCTTAATACATCAAGCCACAATGTTTATATAAGTCTGCTTTACTAGTACAATGTTTAGAGTGAATGATAGAGAGACTCCTTTATAAAATAAGCTTGCTACCAATTATGCATGGGTCAATCATATATAGAGCAGTTCATTCCTATTGGGGGACTGATTTTGAGTAATTATTGTTTACTTAATGTCATAATAATTAGACATATTTTGCCACGTTTAATTCCCAGAACCACTTTACCACTTTGCCATCGGTGTATGAATGAGTAAATGTAATGCACATATTATGTGCACATTGCATTCCAGGTGAATAAGTAATACAACACCAATGTGATTGTTATAATACTCTTTAATGTATGTAGACACACACACACACACACACACACACACACACACACACACACACACACACACACACACACACACACACACACACACACACACACACACACACACACACACACACACACACACACACACACACACACACACACACACACACACACACACACACACACACACACACACACACACACACACACACACACACACACACACACACACACACACACACACACACACACACACACACACACACACACACACACACACACACACACACACACACACAGAGGCAATCATTAGCAATATACTCCCTGATTCAGTTTGGTATAGTCTATATAAGATGACCCACTTAATTCATGTCACATAATTACACACAGCTTCAAGTTTGTGATTGAAGTCAGAGACCTCACTCATCCCAGCTATGATTAGCATCTATGAAATGCACATTTCATGCCATAGAAATATCATCTCGGATTGATAGCGGATCAATATAATATGTCTATTATCATGATAAATGCCTAGTAGTAGTCTATTTTAGTGGGACAATATACAGGCAGGCGGGAGAACATTATACAGAAACAAAGACAGTGTGAGACACCTCCCACTCTGGGTCACATGAGCAGTGCCAGCATAAGCCAATCAACTGCTGGGAGTCGCATACCTCATTTGCATAGGCTTGCTATAAATATTGGTGCAACGCCACGAACAGATCACCTTAGTTATTTTCTTCAATACACAAAGAAAACTATGCCTGAAGTAGCGAAACCAGCGCCCAAGAAGGGCTCCAAGAAAGCCGTCGCCAAGACCGCAGCAAAGGGCGGCAAGAAGCGCAGAAAGTCCAGGAAGGAGAGCTATGCCATCTACATATACAAGGTCCTGAAGCAGGTCCACCCTGACACCGGTGTCTCTTCCAAGGCCATGGGCATCATGAACTCCTTTGTCAACGACATTTTTGAGCGTATCGCCGGTGAAGCCTCCAAACTGGCTCACTACAACAAGCGCTCCACCATCTCATCCAGGGAGATTCAGACCGCCGTCCGCCTGCTGCTCCCCGGTGAGCTGGCCAAGCACGCCGTGTCTGAAGGCACCAAGGCTGTGACCAAGTACACCAGCTCCAAGTAAACTGATTTGTCTGCTCTAAACACAACGGTCCTTTTAAGGACCACCCATCTAATCCAACAAAGCGTTTATCCTCCTAACATAAACCAGTTTGTCCAGTTTGGTTATCGAACATTTATGTGAATTGCAGTGGTCATAGATAACATGAAACTTTCATATTTGGCAATACATTCAGTTAATAATTTTCATATGCAACTACGTATGTACGTATGATCTACGTACGTTAGAGAAGCTTTCTATTACACTAGTCTAGCTCTACTAAGACGGTAAATTAATTGTATTATGATCCAAACAATTTATAAACATTAATAGCTAAAATGTGTATTTTGTTCCAAGTTGTGAATACATGATTATTTGTAGGTGCACCTGTATTCTATCATAATATCTTATAGTACCATTATGAATATGGGGATATGTAGGTAGGTGTGATAGCGACAGCAGTAAGCATATGGCACACAGGGTCAATTCAAAAACTGAATACAAACGTGACTTTAAAGCATATAGGCCCAAGCTAAGGCCCTGGCAATGTTTACAGTGACAATAGAGCGCACGTGTGGGACAATAAACGGGATTCAATTAAACAGCAGTGTAGGCTTATTTCACCAAGTACTTTTAACTTTTTCCATGTCATACGAAATATGCCTACAGCAATGCATTATCAGTTTGCAACGGAAACTAGTAGTATTCCATAGTATTTATTTGCACAGCAACCCCAGCGCAGTAGGCTATGGCATTTGTAAGAGTTCCCCTCCAATCGGTGCCAGTGATGCATGATACCTCCCCAAACAAGGCGGTACCCTGACCACTGACCAATCAGAGGACGACGGCGTCTCTGAGGCGCTAATAAAAGCAGCAGTTTTCAGTGCAATTAAGCATTCTATTCTCAACTTCTTTAGAAGACAACAAGATACAATGGCAAGAACCAAGCAGACCGCTCGTAAGTCCACCGGTGGCAAAGCGCCCAGGAAGCAGCTCGCCACCAAGGCAGCTCGTAAGAGCGCACCGGCAACCGGTGGCGTGAAGAAGCCTCACCGTTACCGTCCCGGTACAGTGGCTCTGAGGGAGATCCGTCGTTACCAAAAATCCACCGAGCTGCTCATCCGCAAGCTGCCCTTCCAGCGCCTGGTGAGGGAGATCGCCCAGGACTTCAAGACCGACCTGCGCTTCCAGAGCTCCGCCGTCATGGCTCTCCAGGAGTCTGCCGAGGCTTATCTGGTCGGTCTGTTTGAAGACACCAACCTTTGCGCCATTCACGCCAAGAGGGTGACTATCATGCCCAAAGACATCCAGCTGGCCCGTCGTATCCGCGGAGAACGTGCTTAGACTAATCTGTCACAACCCCAAAACGGCTCTTTTAAGAGCCACCAAATGTGTTATTTGAAGAGAAATCATTCCTTTCCATAGTATAGATTGACAATAAGCCAATAATTACTCATCTTCCATTTATTACAAACAGTCAACGTGTTGCATTGTTTGTCTATAGTTATCGGAGCCTATATTTAACTGCAGCCATAATGACATATGCTACAATAACTTAATGCTTTTAGCCAGTTATTTAGATACATTAGTGAATATTTTTGATTCATTACTATATAAATAATATGGAGGCTTTGGTCTGGTTTTACTGATCTGATTTACCAATCTGTAATAATCTAACTGAAATAATTGTATTTAATGTGTGATTTAAATCACCTCAATCACTCACATTGACACATTCAGCTCCACCCTGTGGGGTGTTGTTGAACTCAACATGATGCTTCACAACAAAACCAGCAGCTATTCATAGTCCTGGAATGGGGGCGGGGGGGGGGGGGTATTTTAATTGTTGTGTGTTAAATGTGTTGTGTTCAGTTGTGTTTTAGACTCTTAACTCACATGTGCACAGTAGTGGGAGATTTATTTTCCAGTTATGTTCAGGGTTTAGGACTAATCTCCTATTCTTCTTTCTTAATATTCATGCCAATATTTATTTATCAAACAAATGTAACACCAATACAGGAGCTAAAATAACTGAGTCTGGTACAATAGTTTGTTGTGGCATTGATTGAGTTAGTGCCAGGTTTTAGCATGTGCATTTTGTCAATGATGGCCCCTCTGGGAGGAAAAAATAAAATAAAGTACAATTGGGTGACTATTATTGCTTGGCAATGGGCCACTTGCTTTTAATGAAAAGCATGTACACCCAGGTTGGTGTTTTTCTATATACTGTAGAGTGATAAACAAATGTCTTGTGTTGGGTGACATTGTGAGAAGACTGTAATAGTTCAGTAAAACAGAGAGCGAGAGAGAGAGTGTGTGTGTCTCTCAGTGTCAATGAGGTGGGCTACTATGAAAGGCAAAGCCATTTTATTTCAACAAGGCAATTCAATGTGCTTTACACAGAACATGCTTTACACAGAACATAAAGTAATGGCAATTTGTGAAATGGCACAAGGGAAGAAATATTCCTATATATTTTTTATTTTATTTATACAGAATACAATGATGAGTTAATCATATGCTTTGCAGCATGGCACATTGCATTCTAGGCCTACCTGAGAAGTGTCTTCATAATCAAATATACAATATATCTTAGTTTTCTGATCACAGTGAGTTATTTGTCCAACAGCTGGCATTCTGTCATTGGAAGTTGAGATCAACTCCACCATCATGCTTTCCTTGAACTGGAGTGTGTTTACTGTGGTCAGAAAACATTATATTTATAGCAAAACGGATGACATAACAAAATCATAGTTTATGGTATCGCGTCACCAGGAATCTCTGCTAAATTGATTGTGAGTATTGTTGTTATTACAACATAGTTTACAATATTTTAGAAGAAAAATGACATGTGTGTTAACTGGTCAGCTCTTTTTCGCATTAAATAATATACACAGTAGTTTGTTATAACTTGTTTTAATCGAGGAGAAAACACAAATGGCACAAGAGAGAAGAGGGCCTGTGTGTGTTGACTCTACATGGTTCTCATGTGGTGTTTAAGTCCAGCCCCTTCAGAGCGTTCAGCATCAGTCTGTGAGAGTTTACTTGAGAGAAGGAACAGCAACCTATTATACGAGACAATAATGGCAGAAGTCGCACCAGCACCCGCTCCGTCACCGGCCAAGGCCGCCAAGAAGAAGGCAGCACCCCAACCCAAGAAGACCGGCCCCAGCGTCGCTGAGCTGGTCGTCAAGGCCGTGTCCGCCTCCAAGGAGCGGAGCGGTGTGTCCCTGGCTGCGGTCAAGAAGGCTCTGGCTGCCGGCGGCTACGATGTTGAGAAGAACAAGTCCCGCGTTAAGATCGCCGTCAAGAGCCTGGTCGCTAAAGGCACCCTGGTCCAGCTCAAAGGCACTGGCGCGTCTGGCTCTTTCAAGATTAGCAAGACTGCAGAAGCGGTGAAGGTAAAGAAACCTGTTGCTAAGAAAGCAGTCAAAGCAAAGAAGCCTGCTGCAGCCAAGAAACCCGTAGCGGCTAAGAAGCCCAAGAAGGTGGCAGCAAAGAAGCCCGTAGCCGCCAAGAAATCACCCAAGAAAGCCAAGAAGCCTGCCGCCAAGAAAGTAGCAGCTAAAAGCCCGAAGAAGGCCACCAAGAGCCCCAAGAAAGTGGCTAAGAAGCCCACAGCAGCCAAAAAAGCTCCAGCCAAGAAGGTTGCCAAACCCAAGGCAGCAAAGAAGGCAGCTCCCA
The DNA here is from genome assembly GCF_951216825.1 of Electrona antarctica. Classification (NCBI taxonomy): domain Eukaryota; kingdom Metazoa; phylum Chordata; class Actinopteri; order Myctophiformes; family Myctophidae; genus Electrona; species Electrona antarctica. The sequence goes on from NC_136795.1 coordinate 45,749,597, forward strand.
AAAAGAAGTAAACTGTCTGCACTCTGCTCATCTGTATACCCACAAAAGGCTCTTTTAAGAGCCAACCATATTATTTTATAAGAGTATCTTCTTTGTCTACATCTACATCATGGACACATGTGCTGGGATAATCAGTTTATTACTACATTAATAGTAAAATAAGGCCCTTGCTCAAATATAATAGTGAAGTTATTTGTAAATTACATGCAGTTTGCCTATGTTCTAAGGCCACTAGGCCAGGGCATTTCTCCCTGAAAGTTTCTCTCAATTTCTTGAGTCACTGTTTTATTTGGTTCAAACTTCAAAAAAATTACAATGAATAGTGGACATGATATTTAATCAATCATTCATTCATTCATTCAAACCTTTTATTCTCCAGAGACATTGAGGTTTCCCTCATTTGCAGTGTCGTCGAGATACAGTACAACATAATACATTTCCAAGCAATAAACAAATAAAAGTAAAAAATATAAACAGTAACCAACCACTCTACTACATAATTACAACTAGACATTGTGTGCAGTAGCCTGGTTAATAAACCAGACCGAATCAGCCTTTGGCAAAAAAAAAATTGCCTGCCACCGCGACAGTGTTGTGTGATATTAGTCTGGCTTAGTTATTAGCCAGGCTATGCGCAGTATTATTGTATCAGTCTCTTGGATTGACAAAAAATAATAATAGGGGGAATTATTAACAGCATGATAGAGGGGTTGACTACTAGCAATATTACTGTAAACTATCCGAAGGTGATGCGACAACAAAGAACCAGGTCTCAGGAGGGGTATGTTACATAGCCTACTACTGTACATAGGCTACGCAATATCATATTGTATTACATTCAAATAGAGTTAAAGTTTAACTAATGCACCCAATGGGTGATGAACCAAAGGGGGAGGAGTGTGTGGGTGTGTGCGCGTGTGTGTGTGTGTGTGAGAGAGAGAGAGAGAGAGCGAGAGAGGTGGGCGGGGTTTAGTAACGCCCACGCAGCTCGCTCTGCCTGTCCTCCCCTAAGGTCCTCCCTTACGTCCTCAGAACACACATAAAATAGCAAGTCTCTGGGCTCTGAAATAACTCAGTTTTCTGACTCTAACTACAGCATAACTCAAAATGTCAGGAAGAGGCAAGGGAGGAAAAGGCCTAGGGAAAGGAGGCGCCAAGCGTCATCGCAAAGTGCTTCGTGATAACATCCAGGGAATCACCAAGCCCGCTATCCGCCGTCTGGCTCGCCGTGGCGGAGTGAAGCGTATCTCCGGTCTGATCTACGAAGAGACCCGCGGTGTCCTCAAAGTTTTCCTGGAGAACGTGATCCGTGACGCAGTCACCTACACCGAGCACGCCAAGAGAAAGACCGTGACCGCCATGGATGTTGTCTATGCTCTGAAGAGACAGGGACGCACTCTGTACGGATTCGGAGGTTAATAATGCTGACTTGATCTACCAACAACCCAAAGGCTCTTTTAAGAGCCGCCCACACTTTCTTTACAGAGTTTGTTCCATTCAAGTAGGCAATATTTGCATTGTATAAAGTTTGCATATGAGCCATGATTCATAGACTAACCGGATTACCGGTAGATCTGAATCCAGTTTTTGCCAGTGCCAAAAGCGACCCAGATATCTGCAGCTGGATACTTGGTGAACAGGGCATGGAAGTTACCGATGAGGATAACAACAACATCCGTATCCACAGTGCGTATCAAGCAGGTAGAACAGCCATGTACCAGGGCATCAAGCAGGTGAATCACTATCCTGGTGTCTGCCTCTTCATGGTTACATGGCAGCATGTAGTGGCTAATGTCTGTGCCAACCACTGTGATGCCAGATGTAATGAAGACCAAAAACTACACCAATGTTCATATAAACACCATCTGCCATGCTCTGGGCAAAGACAAGTCCACAGCACTTCCGGTCTTCCACTGTTACACAGGCTGTGACACAACATCAGCATTCTGTGGGAAAGGGAAGAAGTCAGCATGGGTGGCTTGGAATTCCTACCCTGAGGTCACCCAGGCCTTCACCTACATGACAGAAAATCCATACACTAATGTGACCATAGATGCCCAACACTTTCAGCTTCTTGAGCGCTTTACAGTCATCATGTATGACAAAACAAGTGATTTGGAATCTGTCAATGAAGCACGGCGAGAATGGTTCTGCCAGAAGAACAAAACGATGGAACACATTACACCAACACAAGATTCACTGCTGCAGCACGTGAAGCGAGTTGTATACCAGTCTGGGATCTGGGCCACGTCTGAACTGGCCCAGCAGCCAACACCCAGTCCAGAAGGATGGGGATGGACATTGGATGTCGACAACCAGATCTGGCTTCCTGTGTGGAGCACTCTACCTATGGCGTCAAAAGCCTGCAATGAACTGGTAAAGTGCGGTTGTAAAAAGGGTTGTGGTGCAAGATGCTCATGTCAGAAGGCACACTGGAATTGCACAGCTCTTTGCAGTTGTAACTGTGACAGATAATTTGAAGTTGAAGATTATGTAAATATGTTGCTAGAATGACCGTATTTATTTGATATTGGCACAAATAAACATCTAGTGATATTCTCAATGACCTTAATGCATTCCTTGACCCAGATAATGTATATTTTGACACCAAGATTGACCTTCTAAGTGGCTTAGAAGCCGAGATAGCGGCACTTATAGATATTACATGGCGGCCATCTTTGAACGCCAAGATGGCCGCCTTCTGACATCTTGATGACGTGGCCCCCCTTCCAAAATGAAACGTATGGTTATGGAGAGCATGTGGAAAAATGTTGGCGCTTTTGTCCGCCGCGTCCACATAATTTCGCTAAGCTACCGGACTAATAGTCATTGTTATACAGGCTGCTCAGAAATAGTAAATAATAAATATGACAAGATAGGTTAGATTTGTTTTCAAACATGAGACTAAATATGCATGGCAAAGTGTCTGAGAAGCCAATGTGGTACCATTTACAAATGACCTCTGGCAGTCTACTAGCAAATGCTCTATCGTTTCATCTGTATTACAATTTAGAACCAGGCATTTAATAGTTTTAACAAAACAGCTCCTTTTTACCACCGCCCTTACTGCTAGTCTTCCCCTTTTTTACCTCTTTACCTCCTTTATGATGAATTCCTGTTCTGTTCTCTGGCTATAATAAAGGGGTATTTGTACGTATCTAAATATTTTGATGAATTGAACAAGGTGGACGCTCTATTAAACAAGTGTAATGCTGTATTGGGTCGTCCACTCGCAGTTAAGAGTCTTTGTATTGAGTTGAAATATACTGTAATTCTGCAAACTGTTAATACATATTTAAATCAAACAAGGTCTGCTTGAAGTCAAATTACCTCACTCATCACAGCAATGGTACAAAGTGGTTCAGGGCAAGCAAATAGTATTTTAGTGGACTGACTACTAGATTATATAAATGCATTGAGAGATTAGAACGTGGGTTATAATTGTATTTAATTTGGAGCGTGGAATAGAAGATTTACTCATTTACCCTAGTCTGTATTTTAGCGACAGTAGATCAGACGGGTGGGAGAACATTATTTGTATTGAGTTGTGCTTGAAATGTACTGTAATTCTGCAAAGATATTTCAATCAATCAATCAATCAATGCAGAAACAAAGACAGTGTGAGTCTCCTCCCTCTGTGGGTCACATGAGCAGTGGCAGAAGAAGCCAATCATATGCTGGGAGTCGCACACTTAATTTGCATAGACTTGCTATAAATACTGGTGCAACGCCGAAACACAGTTCACTTATTTTCTTCAATCACTGAGGAAGAAACATGCCTGAAGTAGCAAAGCCAGCGCCCAAGAAGGGCTCCAAGAAAGCAGTCACCAAGACCGCTGCTGCGAAGGGCGGCAAGAAGCGCAGAAAGTCCAGGAAGGAGAGCTACGCCATCTACATATACAAGGTCCTGAAGCAGGTCCACCCCGACACCGGTGTCTCTTCCAAGGCCATGGGCATCATGAACTCCTTCGTCAACGACATCTTTGAGCGCATCGCCGGTGAAGCCTCCAAACTGGCTAACTACAACAAGCGCCGCACCATCACATCCAGGGAGATTCAGACCGCCGTCCGCCTGCTGCTCCCCGGTGAGCTGGCCAAGCACGCCGTGTCTGAAGGCACCAAGGCTGTGACCAAGTACACCAGCTCCAAGTAAACTGTTCTGTCTGCTCTAAACACAACGGTCCTTTTAAGGACCACCCATCTTCTCCAACAAAGCGTTTATCCTCCTAACATAATGACCAACTATTACAGCGCTTGAGATCTAAACCACTTTGTCCATGTCGGTTATCCAACATTTATGTGAATTGCAGTGGTCGCAGATGACATGAAACTTTCCTATTGGGCAATACGATCAGTTAATAATTTCCATATGCAACTACTTATATACAGTATGTATGATCTACGTACGTTAGAGAAGCTTTCTATTACACTAGTCTAGCTCCACTAAGACGGTAAATTAATTGTATTCTTATGATCCAAACAATTTATAAACATTACTAAAATGTGTATTTTGTTCCAAGTTGTGAATACATGATTATTTGTAGGTGCACCTGTATTCTATCATAAGCTCATGATATAGATTAATTAAGACACTGGGACGGCATTATAGTACCATTATGAATATGGGCATATGTAGGTAGGTATATGGCACACAGGGTCAACTGAATACAAACGTGACTTTAAAGCATATAGGCCCTAGCAATGTTTACAATAGAGCGCACGAGTGGGAAAATAAACGGGATTCAATTAAACAGCAGTATAGGCTTATTTAACCAAGTACTTTTAACTTTTCCATGTCATACGAAATATGCCTACAGCAATGCATTATCAGTTTGCAATGGAAACTAGTATTCCATAGTATTTATTAGCACAGCAACCCAGTGCAGTAGGCTATGGTATTTGTAAGAGTTCCCCTCCAATCGGTGCCAGTGATGCATGATACCTCCCCAAACAAGGCGGTACCCTGACCACTGACCAATCAGAGGACGACGGCGTCTCTGAGGCGCTAATAAAAGCAGCAGTTTTCAGTCCACTAAGCATTCTATTCTCAACTTCTTTAGAAGACAACACCATACAATGGCAAGAACCAAGCAGACCGCTCGTAAGTCCACCGGTGGCAAAGCGCCCAGGAAGCAGCTCGCCACCAAGGCAGCTCGTAAGAGCGCCCCGGCAACCGGTGGCGTGAAGAAGCCTCACCGTTACCGTCCCGGTACAGTGGCTCTGAGGGAGATCCGTCGTTACCAGAAATCCACCGAGCTGCTGATCCGCAAGCTGCCCTTCCAGCGCCTGGTGAGGGAGATTGCCCAGGACTTTAAGACCGACCTGCGCTTCCAAAGCTCGGCCGTCATGGCTCTCCAGGAGTCTGCCGAGGCTTATCTTGTCGGTCTGTTTGAAGACACTAACCTGTGCGCCATTCACGCAAAGAGGGTGACCATCATGCCCAAAGACATCCAGCTGGCACGTCGTATCCGCGGAGAACGTGCTTAAACTAATTTGTCACTGTCACAACTCCAAAACGGCTCTTTTAAGAGCCACCAAATGTGTTATTTGAAGATAAATCATTCCTTTCAATAGTATACTTTGACACTAAGCCAATTACTGATATCTTCCATTTATTACGAACAGTCAACGTGTTTAGGTTTTAGGTTTATTTATTTAGCATGTAGTACAAAAGATAGACAATACATATCAAAAAAACAAAAATACAATGCAAGGAAAGGAAGAAGCAGTCTACGTTTGTCTAGTTATCAGAGCCTATATTTAACAGCCATAATGACATGCTACAATAACTAATGCTTTTAGCCAGTTATGTAGATACATTAGTGAATATTTTTGATTAATTACTATATATAAATAATATGGAGGCTTTTGGTCTGGTCTTACTGATCTGATTTACTAATCAGTAATAATAATGTGTAACTGAAATAATTGGATTTAATGTGTGATTTAAATCACCTCAATCACTCATTGACACATTCAGCTCCACCCTGTGGAACAACATGATGCTTCACACCAAAACCAGCAGCTATTCATAGTCTTGGAATGAGACTCTTCTGTACAAAGCAAGTATAGAGAGGAGAGCTTTGGTGTAAATATAATCTGCATGTCTATCAGCGTTTGCGTTTGCTTCTCAAAGTGGAGGTGGGGGTTGAGCGTTGAACATGTTTCTAGTATTGGGGGGGATTTATTTGAATTGTTGTGTGTTAAATGTGTTGTCTAGTTCAGTTGTGTTTTTAATCTCCTTATTCTTCTTTCTTAATATTCAAGCCAATAATTATTTATCAAACAAATGTAACACCAATAAAGGAGCTAAAATAACTGAGTCTGGTTTGGTGTGGCATTGTTGTAATATTGATTGATTTAACATGTGCCATGTTTTAGCATGTGCATTTTGTCAATTATGGCCCTTCTCTGGGAGGAAAAACTAAAATAAAGTACAATTGGGTGACTATTATTGCTTGGCAATGGGCCATTTGCTTTTAATGAAATGCATGTAAACCCAGGTTGGTGTTTTTCTATATACTGTAGAAGAGTGATAAACAAATGTCTTGTGTTGGGTGACATTGTGAGAAGAATGTAATAGTTCAGTACAACAGAGAGCGAGAGAGTGTGTGTGTGTGTGTGTGTGTGTGTGTGTGTGTGTGTCAGTGTTTTCCATGACTCCATTTGTTCTAAATAACACAATGAGGTGGGCTACTATGAAAGGCAAAGCCATTTTTATTTCAACAAGGCAATTCAATGTGCTTTACACACTAGGGAAGAAATATTCCTATATATTTTTTATTTTATTTATACAGAATACACTGATGAGTTAATCATATGCTTTGCAGCATGGCACATTGCAGCATGAAGTATTCTAGGCCTACCTGAGAAGTGTCTCCATAATCAAATATACAATATATCTTAGTTTTCGGATCACAGTGGGTTATTTGTCCAAAATTAACCACGTTTTCCAACAGCTGGCATTCTGTCATTGGAAGTTGAGATCAACTCCACCATCATGCTTTCCTTGAACTGGAGTGTGTTTACACTGTGGTCAGAAAACATTATATTTATAGCAAAAAGGATGCCATAACAAAATTATAGTTTATGGTATCGCGTCACCAGGAATGTATGCTAAATTGATTGTGAGTATTGTTGTTATTACAACATAGTTTACAATATTTTAGAAGACAAATGACAAAGGCAACACTGTGATCTGACTGCAGATGGGTGATGTTTTGAGGTTATTACTAAAAAGGAGTGCACTGCTTTCATATTAGATATATTCATGACAGAAAGGCACATGTGTGTTAACTGGTCAGCTCTTTGTCGCATTAAATAATATACACAGTAGTTTGTTATAACTTGTTTTAATCGAGGAGAAAACACAAGTGGCACAAGAGAGAAGAGGGACTGTGTGTGTTGACTCTACATGGTTCTCATGTGGTGTTTAAGTCCAGCCCCTTCAGTGCGTTCAGCATCAGTCTGTGAGAGTTTACTTGAGAGAAGGAACAGCAATCTACTATCCGAGACAACAATGGCAGAAGTCGCACCAGCACCAGCACCAGCACCAGCTCCGTCACCGGCCAAGGCCGCCAAGAAGAAGGCAGCACCCCGAACCATGAAGACCGGCCCCAGCGTCGCTGAGCTGGTCGTGAAGGCCGTGTCCGCCTCCGAGGAGCGGAGCGGTGTGTCCCTGGCTGCTGTCAAGAAGGCTCTGGCTGCCGGCGGCTACGATGTTGAGAAGAACAAGTCCCGCGTTAAGATCGCCGTCAAGAGCCTGGTCGCTAAAGGCACCCTGGTCCAGCTCAAAGGCACTGGCGCGTCTGGCTCTTTCAAGATTAGCAAGACTGCAGAAGCGGTGAAGGTAAAGAAACCTGTTGCTAAGAAAGCAGTCAAAGCAAAGAAGCCTGCTGCAGCCAAGAAACCCGTAGCGGCTAAGAAGCCCAAGAAGGTGGCAGTAAAGAAGCCAGCAGCCGCCAAGAAATCACCCAAGAAAGCCAAGAAGCCTGCCGCCAAGAAAGTAGCAGCTAAAAGCCCGAAGAAGGCCACCAAGAGCCCCAAGAAAGTGGCTAAGAAGCCCGCAGCAGCCAAGAAAGCTCCTGCCAAGAAGGTTGCCAAACCCAAGGCAGCAAAGAAGGCAGCTCCCAAAAAGAAGTAAACTGTCTGCACTCTGCTCATCTGTATACCCACAAAAGGCTCTTTTAAGAGCCAACCACATTATTTTATAAGAGTATCTTCTTTGTCTACACCATGGACACATGTGCTGGGATAATCAGTTTATTACTACATTAATAGTAAAATAAGGCCACAAATAAGGCCCTTGCTCAAATATAATACTTATTTTGTAAGTTACATGCAGTTTGCCTATGTTCTAAGTCCACTAGGCCAGGGCATTTCTCCCTGAAAGTTTCTCTCAATTTCTTGAGTCACTGTTTGATTTGGTTCAAACTTCAAAAAATTGACAATGAATAGTGGACATGATATATTTAATCATTAATTAATTAATTCAAACCTTTTATTCTCCAGAGACATTGAGGTTTCCCTCATTTGCAGTGTCGTCGAGATACAGTACAACATAATACATTTCCAAGTAATAAACCAAAAAAAAAGGAACAAATATAAACAGTAACCAACCACTCTACTACATAATTACAACTAGACATTGTGTGCAGTACATGGGGAAGTTACATAATGGACATTTATTAAGGGTTAAGGGTGCACACATACGTATTTGGTAACATCAATTTATACATTATTGTATCAGTCTCTTGGATTGACAAAAAATAATAATAGGGGAATTATTAACAGCATGAACGAGGGGTTGACTACTAGCAATATTACTGTAAACTATCCGAAGGTGATGTGACAACAAAGAACCAGGACTCAGGAGGGGTATGTTACATAGCCTACTGCTGTACATAGGCTACGCAATATCATATTGTATTACATTAAAATAGAGTTAAAGTTTAACTAATGCACCCAATGGGTGATGAACCAAAGGGGGAGGAGTGTGTGTGTGTGTGTGTGTGTGTGTGTGTGTGAGAGAGAGAGAGAGAGGTGGGCGGGGTTTAGTAACGCCCACGCAGCTCGCTCTGCCTGTCCTCCCCTAAGGTCCTCCCTTACGTCCTCAGAACACACATAAAAGAGCAAGTCTCTGGGCTTTGAAATCACTCAGTTTTCTGGCTCTAACTACAGCAACAGCATAACTCAAAATGTCAGGAAGAGGTAAGGGAGGAAAAGGCCTAGGAAAAGGAGGCGCCAAGCGTCATCGCAAAGTGCTTCGTGATAACATCCAGGGAATCACCAAGCCCGCTATCCGCCGACTGGCTCGCCGTGGCGGCGTGAAGCGTATCTCCGGTCTGATCTACGAGGAGACTCGCGGTGTCCTCAAGGTGTTTCTGGAGAACGTGATCCGTGACGCAGTCACCTACACCGAGCACGCGAAGAGAAAGACTGTGACCGCCATGGATGTTGTCTATGCTCTGAAGAGACAGGGGCGCACTCTGTACGGATTCGGAGGCTAATAATGCTGACTTGATCTACCAACAACCAAAAGGCTCTTTTAAGAGCCGCCCACACTTTCTTTACAGAGTTTCTTCCATTCAAGTAGGCAATATTTGCATTGTATAAAGTTTGCATATGAGCCATGATTCATGGACTAACCTGATTACCGGTAGATCTTAATAAAACGCGTTCGGAAATCCCGCACTGTAGCCCACTCATCCTCCCCAGTGGAGGGAAGGGTTCGAGCGAGCCGTTGGCCTCATGTGGCCATGACGCACTATGACACGTTTTATATAACAGATTATATACTGCCAGAAGTCCATGGTGTAAAAACCCACTTTGCACAACTTCCAGCAAGCTACACAAGCGAATATGTGATACAACATGAAGACGCTCTATAGTCATGATAAATTGGTACAGCATCTATATTGTCTAGTCTAGAGAGCTACTATGCATATAGGCCTACATGGTGTTTAGTTTTTTACTATATGCAGATTAAATTCACACCCACTTTCCAGCATCTATCAATTGATTCGGTTTGGGAATCAATTGATGCCCACAAACCAAAGCTATGATGAACATGGTCAGGGCCATGGGCCATAGCAATATAATCTCTTAATACTAATACGGTATTAGTAGCAAATAGACTGACTGCAGTAAGTGGACTGACTGTACAGTATAGATTTACCCTAAACGTTTATTATCATATACACCTAGCCGCAATTTGCAACTCTAGATTTTTTTTATAATGGGATGAATCTAGAGTTGCAATACCCTCCATTGACTCCCCACTCATCATTTTGCGATTGCGATCTGCTGGTCTTAAACGACGTTAAACTCACCAACATTGCAGCTGTAGTCCAAGCTTGAATTATTCTCTTTCAATCTGCAAAGCTTGTTTTTCATAAAAATCCCCCGTAGACATGTTATGGGCTACTTTCTGTCAAGAAGAAGAAATGTTGGAGTTTGGAAGAGCTCGTTTTTTTAAGGGGTCGCGCTGCTGCCTCCTGCATTATGTGCAAATGCGAAACAGATGCATCCAGGGACGTTCAGTGATTTACGACGAGCGCTTCCAAACTCCAGCACTTAGAAAAAGAATCACTTGCACAGAATTTCTTGACAGAAAGTAGCTCATAACATGTCTACGGGGGATTTTTATGAAAAACAAGCTTTGCAGATTGAAAGAGAATAATTCAAGCTTGGACTACAGCTGCAATGTTGGTGAGTTTAACGTCGTTTAAGACCAGCAGATCGCAAACGCAAAATGATGAGTGGAGAGTCAATGGAGGGTATTGCAACTCTAGATTCATCCCATTATAAAAAAATCTAGAGTTGCAAATTGCGGCTAATATACACCTATATAGTGGGACAATAGATCAGGCAGGCGAGAGAACTATTTTAGCGGGACAATAGATCGGGCACATTATGAAGAAACAAAGACTGTGTGTGAGTAGCCTCTGTCCCAGGCTTGGTGTGTGAGACCCTGTGTGGGTCACATGAGCAGTCCGTGGCAGCTGAAGCCGTGTCTGAGGGCACCAAGGCTGTGACCAAGTACACCAGCTCCAAGTAAAATATTCTCTCTGCTCTAAACACAACGGTCCTTTTAAGGACCACACATATTTTCAAAGAAAGCGTTTATCCAAATGTCATCAGACAGGATTATATAAAATTACTAGGGTGAATAGGGTCTGTAATTCTAAACTTGATAGTCTAGACTGATACACCATTAAACTGGAATGCAGGCTCATTTCAAATTGTATTCCATAACTTAATATTTGAATACAAATACAAGAAAAGTAGACTACTATAATACAAGACTTGCAATTCCCATGAATGTATCCATTCATAGAACTACATAATGTAAAAACATAATTTAAATACAATTAGATAAATACCCCCTCAGGGCCATTGGAAGTTACTCTTGTATTGAAACAGTGGGGTTTGGGAAACTGTTTTGTTACACGAATGAAGCAGATCTATTTATATTTATAAGCCAAAGACTATACTGCAATAACTGTAATTTGGTACTATTATGTACAAAGTAAACGTACAACTTGTTGCATCGTCTCCCTTGATACATTCATATAGATGGACATTTATTGTATCATTCCATATTCAACTGTTTGCTACGATAACTATATGCTGTTGGCCAGGAATATGTATAGACATTGATGAGTGCATAAATAATTTGGCATTTGCTAAGCAGTCACATACTTTGATTCACACATTGAAGATTAAATGCCTGGGTTTATCCTGGAATGGGTGCGGAATGAGACTCTTCTGTACCAAACAAGTCTAGAGTTTTGGTTTAAATCTAATCTATATTATAGTATCAGTGGCTTCTCAAAGCACATGTGGGGGTTTTAATGATTACCACCGGGATACATATCCCAAAACGAATGGGTCAGCGTGATATGAACAAATTAATGAGAGTTTTGGATGTCCGATCTATACATGTCTTATCAGTGGCTTCTCAGAGTGGAGGCGGGGGTTGAGCATGTATCTAGTATTTTGGGGGTCAGAATTTATTTAAATTGTTATATGTGCTAAATGGAAACAATGTTACAAGTGTCTTGTGTGGGCTGATACAATAGCTACAATAGTTCAGTAGTAGTGTGTGTGTGTGTGTGTGTGTGTGTGTGTGTGTGTGTGTGTGTGTGTGTGTGTGTGTGTGTGTGTGTGTGTGTGTGTGTGTGTGTGTGTGTGTGTGTGTGTGTGTGTGTGCGTGTGTGTGCCTGGGTGTGCCTGCGTACATATTGTGTATTTGTAATGTATGCATTGATGTAGGCTATGTATGTGTAAAGGACCCCCCCTAAAATGAGTAGCTGCATCTCAAGGGCTAACCTCTGTGTGTGGACGCTGCACACAGAATGAAAAACAACAAGCAATGCTTGATAAATGCATTTTATATATGTGATGTATCCCCATGCTTTTTGTTCTTGCCTAATGTAAATCGCTCTGGATTAAGAGCGTCTGCATGCTAAATGTCTAAATTGTTGTAAATTGCACAGCATAATTAATTAATCAATCAGAATCATTAATACCCACTCATCAAAATAATGAAGAGAGCGATTACATTTCAGGACCACCTAAAATAAAGGTGGTTAATCATAGAGAAAACCTACAGGGATGCCCCCTATGTCAGCTGGTCCAGGGACTATATGCCAGGCGGAAAACCCATTGGATTTAACCAGATTATAAGAAAACAAAAAGAAAGCTATACCTGACGACTGGAAAGAGACTACCAAAAAACATAGCTAAATGGAATGCTATCTATCACTAAAAATATAATATACATGGCTGAATATCTGAGCACGGTAAAATGACCCAAAACTTAGGAAGTGTGTGTGTGTGTGTGTGTGCACATGCATGAGAACAACTACAGAGAGTGCTTTAACACCAAGCAACAGTGCAAGACTAAGAACTTTGTTTCCTATGGTGATCCAGCCTAGGAAATACCCACGGACTGGTTGTCAGAGGGTTTCGACAACTTGGGATGCTCGCCCAAAGACAAAGCATGCAAGGCTGGCAAAGTGTGTCATCTCTGCTGCCCTTTATGGCGGAGCTGCCACTGCTTGTGCCCATGGAGTGCTAAGTGACATGTGTGTATCATGAGGACATATCCATGAGTTTGTGAATGTAACCTTTACGTCACCTAACATATTTGTGTTCCTGTATGCTTTCCCTGTGTGGACATAAATAAATTGTTACGTTAAACTGTGTGGGTGGGTGACGTGACATGCTGTCCTTTGCTGTCCTCAGTGTCAAACGCGTATAAATACAAAATATATTTGTCAAAAACCTTCTGAATATTGTGCAGGACATTATGCTTCATGTGAACATACTCAAGATTAAAACATTTCATTCCTCATTTCTTCAGAATTTTCAACCAAACATAGCAAAACTCATATGGTGCGACTGTCCTGGCCCTGTTTCTCAAAGTAGGAACTTGAATAAAACTAAGGGGAAAAAATGCAAAAATTCTTTTAAAAATTCCATAAATATAATATAGATGTCTATTTGTGAGCCTAATCTTTTCAAAGTCCAAGCATAATGTTTTCAGTCATTTCTGATCAAAAAGATTTTGTCCCCCAAACCAAAATCATATTGTGTGACACCATTTTGGGAAATTTCAACAGGCAATTGTTTGGACACCCATTGGGATAGAGAGGTCCTTCTTCAGTAAGGCTGCTCAGCACTTGCATTACAATAGCATGACAGGTGTCTGTGGTGAATTATCATTTTAACATTTCCATGAAATACGATCTTGTTGGAACGCTGACCAATGCGACTCATCCAAGTGTCTGTGGGTGTGACACCTTTTTCATTAAAAAAGCTAAAGTTATTAGATTTTTTGGTCATAATTACATGTAAATCTATGATGCTTTGTTATAGCTAGCATGTTGTTAGCATGCTAATGTGTAGCTAGTAGCCTCAAGGTTATGTTAAGTGCAGAAAACATAATATGGTGTGACACTATATCATAATGGTGTGACTGTCTGCCTGTCACTCCATATTACTTTTTTGTCACACCATATGAAGCAAACTGTATTTTCCTACAGATATAACAATAAATAACAAAGACCCATGTTTCTTTTGTCCATTTAAACATTTGTTTTAAACAGCTTCACCTAAAATCTGCAACTATCCACAATAAAATGTGTTTAATTTTATTCAATGTTAAAGCAATGTTCCTGTTGCTGTTTTTCCTGAGTAATTGTTTAATCAATCTGTAAAGTTCAGTACTCACTAATAGGTAGGTTAAAACACAGTTTGCTTTGAAAAATGAAGATATGATCATACGGTGTGACACTAATTAATTTGGTGTGACGTTCCAAATAGTGAAAAAATCATACCTTTATTAATGATGAAACCATTAATGTTCATGGATTACATAGCAAATAGTATCAGGAAGAGTCACAAATATTTGTGTAATTTTAGAGAAAGTTTTGTCACAATAAATACAAAATATGTTGAAAGACCGACAACATGGGCCTCACATTGAGTGTTGATTACGAAAATAATATACAGATTTAATACATTTTCACAAAACTATAGTGGTTTACAGGTTAGTTATGATAAAGGACTTTGATAAAGTGAGTAACTTAAGAAAGGTGTACTCTAAACAATTATTGTCATGTCACACCATATGATGATTTTAGGCACAAGTACAACAAAATGCTGAATAAATTCTGATTCCAATAAAATATCTAAAAACAAAATATGTTTCCATAAAGATGAGAGTGAGTAGAACAAAGGTAAATCATTTTTATTCCTGTTATTTAAAGGTTTTTAAAAAACACTTTTTTTAGGGGTGTCACGTCACTGACCCGTGTGTGTGTGTGTGTGTGTGTGTGTGTGTGTGTGTGTGTGTGTGTGTGTGTGTGTGTGTGTGTGTGTGTGTGTGTGTGTGTTAGAGAGAGAGAGAGAGAGAGGGGGAGGTACCGTGGAGGGGAGGGTGTTGGCTACTCCCACACAACTCTGCCTGTCCTCAGAGCACACATAAAGAGACGAGGCTCTGAGTTCTCAAATTAATTCACTTTGAAGAGTGCTCTCCGATTGTGTGATCAGAATATAAAATAGAGGGATCATACTAGGCTTATCAAAATGTCCGACACCGAGCAGCAGTTCATGGAAACGTCGGGAAACGGCCACGAACTCGACGATGATTTTAACGGAGGCGCCGCCGAGGATGAGGAGGAGGAACCGCAGCACCAGTTAGAGGAGGCAGAGCCGGAGCAGGAGGCCATAGACGGGATCGACGGGGACGCCGAGGCCGAGTCAGAACTGGTGGACGACGCGGAGGAGGACGCCACAGAAACAGCAGTAGCGGTAGTAGCGGCGGCAGCAGAAGCAGCAGGGCCCGAAGTCGAAGCAGAGTCCGCTCAACCAAACATAGCAAAACTCATATGGTGCGACTGTCCTGGCCCTGTTTCTCAAAGTAGGAACTTGAATAAAACTAAGGGGAAAAAATGCAAAAATTCTTTTAAAAATTCCATAAATATAATATAGATGTCTATTTGTGAGCCTAATCTTTTCAAAGTCCAAGCATAATGTTTTCAGTCATTTCTGATCAAAAAGATTTTGTCCCCCAAACCAAAATCATATTGTGTGACACCATTTTGGGAAATTTCAACAGGCAATTGTTTGGACACCCATTGGGATAGAGAGGTCCTTCTTCAGTAAGGCTGCTCAGCACTTGCATTACAATAGCATGACAGGTGTCTGTGGTGAATTATCATTTTAACATTTCCATGAAATACGATCTTGTTGGAACGCTGACCAATGCGACTCATCCAAGTGTCTGTGGGTGTGACACCTTTTTCATTAAAAAAGCTAAAGTTATTAGATTTTTTGGTCATAATTACATGTAAATCTATGATGCTTTGTTATAGCTAGCATGTTGTTAGCATGCTAATGTGTAGCTAGTAGCCTCAAGGTTATGTTAAGTGCAGAAAACATAATATGGTGTGACACTATATCATAATGGTGTGACTGTCTGCCTGTCACTCCATATTACTTTTTTGTCACACCATATGAAGCAAACTGTATTTTCCTACAGATATAACAATAAATAACAAAGACCCATGTTTCTTTTGTCCATTTAAACATTTGTTTTAAACAGCTTCACCTAAAATCTGCAACTATCCACAATAAAATGTGTTTAATTTTATTCAATGTTAAAGCAATGTTCCTGTTGCTGTTTTTCCTGAGTAATTGTTTAATCAATCTGTAAAGTTCAGTACTCACTAATAGGTAGGTTAAAACACAGTTTGCTTTGAAAAATGAAGATATGATCATACGGTGTGACACTAATTAATTTGGTGTGACGTTCCAAATAGTGAAAAAATCATACCTTTATTAATGATGAAACCATTAATGTTCATGGATTACATAGCAAATAGTATCAGGAAGAGTCACAAATATTTGTGTAATTTTAGAGAAAGTTTTGTCACAATAAATACAAAATATGTTGAAAGACCGACAACATGGGCCTCACATTGAGTGTTGATTACGAAAATAATATACAGATTTAATACATTTTCACAAAACTATAGTGGTTTACAGGTTAGTTATGATAAAGGACTTTGATAAAGTGAGTAACTTAAGAAAGGTGTACTCTAAACAATTATTGTCATGTCACACCATATGATGATTTTAGGCACAAGTACAACAAAATGCTGAATAAATTCTGATTCCAATAAAATATCTAAAAACAAAATATGTTTCCATAAAGATGAGAGTGAGTAGAACAAAGGTAAATCATTTTTATTCCTGTTATTTAAAGGTTTTTAAAAAACACTTTTTTTAGGGGTGTCACGTCACTGACCCGTGTGTGTGTGTGTGTGTGTGTGTGTGTGTGTGTGTGTGTGTGTGTGTGTGTGTGTGTGTGTGTGTGTGTGTGTGTGTGTGTGTGTGTGTGTGTGTGTGTGTGTTAGAGAGAGAGAGAGAGAGAGGGGGAGGTACCGTGGAGGGGAGGGTGTTGGCTACTCCCACACAACTCTGCCTGTCCTCAGAGCACACATAAAGAGACGAGGCTCTGAGTTCTCAAATTAATTCACTTTGAAGAGTGCTCTCCGATTGTGTGATCAGAATATAAAATAGAGGGATCATACTTAGTCCGTGAGCCAGGGGGGTTGGTCTGTACCATCTGGCTGAATAAGGCTCATAGTGATTTTTGTGAAGGTATACATGTCTAGAGTTAGAAAATATGTGATAGCATTGCGCCCGTGGTAGCTTTATGAGTGCTATCATGCATTTTATTTTATAACACTAGGCGAAAATTGCATGGATCAATATGAAAAAAAAATAGTAATACACCCCCCAAAAATGATAGAAAAGGTTTTTCCAATTGGTTCTGGTACCTCTAGGCATGCTTAAGAATATACTGAAAATATAGGAAAATATACATTTTCAAGATGGCGTCCAATATGGCTGCCAGGAGCTTAAAATGGCTATAACATCATTATTTGGGGGTTTAGGACTAAAGGAATGTGGCTGAATCAGTGAAAGTGATCAGTTAATTATAGGGATGTGCCGATGAGACAGTTTGGCCGATATCGATATCCGATATAATTAATTGCTGTTATGGCCGATAACCAATATTACCAATGTCGATCTCATTCTGTATTGAAAGATTATAATTTTGTCTATTCTGAAAAATACATGTAACAGGGTGTCTGCACTGCAGGCTTAGGCAAGTCACATCTAACTTAAATACCTTTATAATATTGTGAGCTTGTAGATCTGTTCAAACTGTTACTTTGGGCTTGTTTATCTGTAAAGACAGACCGATTCATTAATTTAATTATTTTCATTTTTGTATTTATTCCAAACATGTTCAAATATAAATGAGAAAAGACAAAGGAAATAAACGTCCAAAAATAATAATAATAATGATCTTTCATAATCCTTAACTTATGTTTATGTTCGAAAGTCGGGCAGATACTGGCACTGAGGAGGATATTGGAAGGGGTATGGGAGCGCAACCTGTCAGCGGTGATCACATTCATTGACTTCCAAAAGGCTTTCGACACCATCCACCGGGGGAAACTCATGAGTATTCTACGTGCCTACGGAGTTCCAGAAAAGTTGGTCCAGATGATAGAGTCAAGCTACAGCCAGACTCGAGCCAAGGTCCAAGTTCGGCCTCAAGCTCAATACCAAGAAAACAAAGGTAATGACAGTCAACACAGAGGACAAAACCATTGCCACTGCAGACGGGACGGTGCTCGAGCGAGTCGAGGACTTCAAGTACCTCGGGGCCTGGACTGCCTCAACTGAAAAGGATCTGAAGGTTCGGAGAGCACTTGCCTGGAAAGCCTTGCACGGGATGAGGAGAGTGTGGAAATCAGACATGGGAGAAGACCTTAAGAGGCGGCTGTTCATAGATACTGTCGAGACATGGACCCTCACAGTACAACAGGAAAAATCCCTGGATGGAGTCTACACAAGAATGCTACGAATGGCACTAGGTGTCACATCAGAAATGTGGACCTCTTCTATGGGGACCTACCACGGGTCACGGACAAAGTCAGAGAGAGAAGGATGAGGCTGGCAGGGCACTGCGTTGTTCTTGCTTATTGTAAATCGCTCTGGATTAAGAGCGTCTGCTAAATGCCTAAATTGTAAATTGTCAGGTACCCAGAACTTGAGGCAAGTAAATTGACTATGGGAGCCAAACCCAGGGCAAAGCCAAGGGGGGGAAAGAAGCGTACCACCTATGTAGACGTGCTGCGGCGCGACAGCTTGGCTAACAACACTGCAGAGCTCAATAACCTGATGTTGGATAGGACATTGTGGAGGGCAGCGATCCAGGAATCCCGAGTTGGTGTTGGCTAGACCTCACTCTCGCAGTTACTATGTTCGAAAAAGGAGTAGGGAAAAGTTTATTGAAAAACGTAATCGGTCTGATTAATCAAACCGATGCCGATTAATCTAAAAACAACTCAAATCGTCCGATACCGATGTGTTTGCCGATTAATCTCCCATCACTAGTTAATTATGTATTGCCAAATCCAAAATGGTGTCCATACCACACCCAAAGTGATGTTCTATTGTACTGCATTATGTAAAAACATTACAATTACAAAATGAACAGAATAACTGTCACATAAAATCAATTTCTTATAAGTAGGTCAATCTTATGTGCTAAAGGTCAGGTCAATGTCTGTCTCATAAGCAGGTGTGTCCAAGCATGCAGGAGATACAGTATGGTCACTGGTTGACATGCACAGTATTCACCTTACCATTGATATGCAGCTGTTTGTTGTTGTAACCTACAGCAGGGGTATTCAACTAGATTGAACTGTAGAATGATGGTGTGTGGGGGGCCGCACAGCGTGCACGCTTTACTGAAAATGTGGGGGTTCTCAAAATGCATTTGTGCTCAAACACAAAGATGTATACATTTGTGCACAGTAATGAGCAGGATAATATGACTATACAGCTATATGTTACCATAGAATAGATGTAGACCTATTTGACAGTGCATAAACATAATTGCCTTGACATTAACGACCTTCAATGGGACAGTCCTGTGCAACCTCATATCCATGTGCAAAGGCAAGATCAGAGCACAAAATACTTTGCTGGCAGGGAACTTCCCAGACTACCCTGATGTGCTGGGTGAGTTGGGTGTCACAATGTAACAATCTGTTGCTGCTGTTGTACCACGACAGTTGTACTCATATACAAGTGGAATGTGGCAGACCACCAAGCTCAATTTGAAAGTTCAGGTGATGTCACACAATTTGGATGGGAGATCCACATTTTGCTAAGGGTGACCTGACACCTGATGAGATGTTGAAGCTACAAATGAGAAGTGATGTTGATAATAAAGAGACGATGAGGTAGATCAGGATTTGGGTAAGATATTGCTGCCAATCAGGAGGGCTAGGGGGATGTGGTGGGTTGATTTTATGTTCCTGATTATGAGTTGAAGCTTACAGATATTGAATGTAGTTGCAAAAGATAAATATTATCATATTTTCTTAAGTTGTTATAGAAATAGTTGTTTCTGTTTCATTGACCAGACCTTTAACATGTGAGATTGACCTGATATAAAGGCCTTTTTTGATTATGCCAATTACCAAAGTTTGGGCAACCAAGCTAAAATTGTCCCCAAATACAAATCAACAACAAAAACGTAATATGAAACAGCATTATTAGGTTTGGTATTGAACAGATAGAAGTGTCAAATGGACTAAAAGGTGATGTAATGGTGAACGGAAAGTTATCTTATGCATTACTTACACTGTACACTTACACTATATTTAGTTTATTGAATTTCATAAAACATTTCATTAGAATTTATGTTCTAAGATGGTTTTAAATATTTACAGTTATTTACAGAGGGAACCTTTGTGCTGCATCTTTCATGAAAACAGAAGTACGTCTCATGTAATATATAGTCCCTATATGTTGTCTCTCCTGTAATAGATAACATTTCTAGATGTGCTAATTTTAACAACTTTTCAGAGAAATATATAGTCTGAGCTGTATCCCAACCATTCTTCAAAGATATATGATCAATAATAGGAGAGAACCATCAGTTTGAAGTAGAATGCTCCATTCGGATTTTGAAAATTGAGTTTTGGCATGTGGTTATAAATGGAGTGATAACACACAGAAAGCTACCACAGATGCAATGCTATCACATTTTTCCTAGCACTAGGGATGTATACCTTCCCAAAAATCACTATGAGACTTATTCACCCCATCGGTACAGATGACCCCAGATTTGGGGTCCTGGCTCACGGCCTAACTAGGCTTATCAAAATGTCCGACACCGAGCAGCAGTTCATGGAAACGTCGGGAAACGGCCACGAACTCGACGATGATTTTAACGGAGGCGCCGCCGAGGATGAGGAGGAGGAACCGCAGCACCAGTTAGAGGAGGCAGAGCCGGAGCAGGAGGCCATAGACGGGATCGACGGGGACGCCGAGGCCGAGTCAGAACTGGTGGACGACGCGGAGGAGGACGCCACAGAAACAGCAGTAGCGGTAGTAGCGGCGGCAGCAGAAGCAGCAGGGCCCGAAGTCGAAGCAGAGTCCGCTCTGGAAGACGGCGATGGTGGCGAAGAACAGGCGACGGAGGAGGGGGGAGGCGAGGCAGGAGACGAAGCCCAGAACGGCGGCGGTGGAGCCTCGGAAGGCGGACAGATCAACGCCAGTAAAGGGGAGGAGGATGCGGTGAAAATGTTTGTCGGGGGTCTCAGCTGGGACACGAGTAAGAAGGATCTCAAAGATTATTTCTCTAAATTTGGTGAAGTGACAGACTGCACCATAAAAATGGACCAGCAGACAGGCCGTTCAAGAGGGTTCGGCTTTATTCTCTTTAAAGAAGCAGCAGCAGTAGATAAAGTCCTTGAACAGAAGGAACACAGGCTAGATGGTCGACAGATTGACCCTAAAAAGGCCATGGCTATGAAGAAGGAGCCAGTCAAGAAGATCTTTGTTGGAGGCCTCAACCCAGACACAGACAAAGATGTTATCCAGGAGTACTTTGGCACTTTTGGAGAGATCGAAACGATTGAGCTCCCGCAAGATCCAAAGACGGAGAAGAGGAGGAGATTTGTTTTTATCACGTATAAGGAAGAGAATCCAGTCAAAAAAGTTTTGGAAAATAAATTCCATAATGTCAGTGGGAGCAAGTGTGAGATTAAAATAGCCCAGCCCAAAGAGGTGTACCAGCAGCAGCAGTATGGCGGTGGGGGTGGTGGAGGAGGATATGGGGGGCGTGGCAGAGGACGTGGAAGTGGCCAGAGCCAGAACTGTAACCAAATACTGTACAACAACTACTGCAACCAGGGCTATGGACAGGGCTACGGACAAGGCTATGGATATGGCAGCTATGGCAACTATGACTACTCTGCTGGGGCTATGGGGGTGGGCTATGGGGGTGGCTACGACTACAACCAGGGCAATACAAGCTATGGGAAAACTCCAAGACGTGGGGGCCACCAGAGTAGCTACAATCCATACTGATCACAAGTAGTGCAGGTCTAAAGTAAATACGAGAAGGAACCCATGGTCCAACCACAGCCATCATGGGCTCTGGCTTTTCCTTTGGAGTTGGCATACATTTGGACTCATGCTCCATATGTACAGATCAAGTGAGGAACTGGGGAAGCAAATGTCACTTTTCCACTTTTTATTTTATATTGTTTTGTGTCCATTTACATTTCCAGCAATGAAAGTGTTATTTTTACTGTACTTTTTGGTACTTTTTTTTAATCGAATGTATTGTATGGTTGTATTTTACATGGATTTACCAACAAGCAAGGAGCTCAAGAATAAAACATTTTTTTTTTGCATATTTGGTGTTTGTATATTTTTTGTTTTTCTTTCCTGAGTGTTTGATGTGAGCTGCATGGCTTCAGATGTGGGGTGAGGAAAGACGGATAAGGGATTTAACTAATCAAAGGGTTAATTGTAAGTGTGTTAAGTGAATGTTTGCAGTTGGCTAAGTAGACAAGGACAACCAGTTATTTTCTTTTTTTGTTGCTTTGGCTTTTAAAAGGAGATTCTTCCCCATCATGTCTGCAATTTTAAGTGGCTTTACTAGTGTTATGATACAACCGAAAGCAAGCCTGTTTAAATGTAAGAGGGCACTCCCTCTCTCACTGGAAACTCATTCCTCTAGTGTCTTGGGCAAATTGTTAGAAATAAACGTTTATTTATATTAAAATTAAAATCACACCCGTGTGGACTGAGTGGTGTAAGGTCTTATATAGCCTGATCAGCTGTGGTCTGACGTAATGTCTGACGTAATGAAATCACACCCGGGTGAACTGGGTGACCGTAGCAACCATGCTCATTTTTTCTGCACAGACAGACTAACAAAGCCAGTTGTAGGAGTGGTTTACAACACTCAATAATGTCTGACGTAATGAAATCACACCCGGGTGAACTGGGTGACCGTAGCAACCATGCTCATTTTTTCTGCACAGACTAACAAAGCCAGTTGTAGGAGTGGTTTACACCACTCAAAAATAAAAGGAGGAAAGGGTCTTGGAAAAGGAGGCGCCAAGCGCCATCGCAAGGTTCTTCGTGATAACATCCAGGGAATCACCAAGCTCGCTATTCGCTGTGGTGGTGTGAAGCGTATCTCTGGTCTGATCTACGAGGAGACCTGCGGTGTCCTCAAGGTGTATTTTACAGTTAGGTTTCCAAACCAACTGGTGATACCATACCATAGAATTGACTCTATAGAAGATCAGCATTATGTTGACTTACACCAAAAAGTCTGAGCCTACGGAGAAAATTAAGGCGTTGGTGTACTTTTGCACACATACTTGTCACATGGGAGTGCCAGCTCATATCACAATCCATGTGCACTCCTAGATATTTATAGGAGGTGACCTGTTTGATGTCATGACCATGTATGGTGATCACAATCTCCTCAGTTTTCCTTACAACAATCAATCAATAGTGATATAGTTCAAAACATGTTTTTGTAATAAATATTAACCACATCTACATCGTCTACACCTAATTGTGTGCAGTAAATGGGAAATGTCACACTAGTGACTACTCAAATAAGGAGACGTGACATCATCGATTTTCTTATTAATGCTGTCAAAGTGTGTTTGGTAAACAGCAATTTTATGTAAATTAGAGAGAGAGAGAGGAGTTCACTAGAAATATAATATTACTGTGCTTTGCAGCATGACACATCATGAAGTATCTAGGCCTACCTGAGAAGTGTCTCCATAATCAAATATACATACAGTTTATAGAAGATTTAAACACTCTTAGTTTTCTGATCACAGTGAGTTATTTGTCCAAAATTAACCAAGTTTTCCAACAGCTGGCATTTTGTCATTGGAAGTTGGGATCAACTCCACCATCATGCTTTCCTTGAACAGGAGTGTGTTTACTGCGTTCAGAAAACATTATATTTATAGCAAAACGGATGACATAACAAAATCATAGTTTATGGTATCACGTCACCAGGAATGTCTACTAAATTGATTGTGAGTATTGTTGTTATTAGAACATAGTTTACAATATTTTAGAAGAAAAATGACAAAGGCAACACTTTGATCTGACTCTAGACAGGTGATGTTTTGAGGTTATTACTAAAAAGGAGTGCACTGCTTTAATCTTAGATACATTCATGATAGAAAGGCACATGTGTGTTAACTGGTCAGCTCTTTGTCGCATTAAATAATATACACAGTAGTTTGTTATAACTTGTTTTAATCGAGGAGAAAACACAAGTGGCACAAGAGAAGAAGGCCTGTGTGTGTGTTGACTCTACATGGTTCTCATGTGGTGTTTAAGTCCAGCATCAGTCTGTGAGAGTTTACTTGAGAGAAGGAACAGCAATCTACTATCCGAGACAATAATGGCAGAAGTCGCACCAGCACCAGCTCCGTCACCGGCCAAGGCCGCCAAGAAGAAGGCAGCACCCCGACCCAAGAAGACCGGCCCCAGCGTCGCCGAGCTTGTCGTCAAGGCCGTTTCCGCCTCCAAGGAACGGAAAGGTGTATCCCTTGCTGCGGTCAAGAAAGCTCTGGCTGCCGGTGGCTACGATGTCGAGAAGAACAAGGCCCGCGTTAAGATCGCCGTCAAGAGCCTGGTCGCTAAAGGCACCCTGGTTCAGACCAAAGGTGCCGGAGCATCTGGCTCTTTCAAGATGAACAAGGAAGCACCGAAGGCAAAGAAACCCGCGAAGAAAGCCGTCAAACCCAAGAAGCCGGCAGGCAAAAAACCCGCCGCGGCAAAGAAGTCCCCGAAGAAGGCAGTAGCCAAGAAGCCTGCAGCCGCTAAGAAATCTCCCAAGAAGGCAAAGAAACCTGCTGCCGCTGCAAAGAAACCAGCAGCCAAGAAGAGTCCGAAGAAGGCGATGAAGAGTCCCAAGAAGGTGAAGAAGCCCGCTGCCGTCAAGAAAGCCCCAGCAAAGAAGGTAGCAAAGCCCAAGGCGGCGAAACCCAAGAAGGCTGCCGCCAAGAAGAAGTAAACACCAACACAGCCCGTTACCCCACAAAGGCTCTTTTAAGAGCCACCCACAACTTCATTTAAAGATTGTTCCTTATTT
Source organism: Electrona antarctica (assembly GCF_951216825.1). Lineage (NCBI taxonomy): Eukaryota > Metazoa > Chordata > Actinopteri > Myctophiformes > Myctophidae > Electrona > Electrona antarctica. The sequence goes on from NC_136795.1 coordinate 45,774,633, forward strand.
AATATAGTTGTCAATGTGATGAGTTTAGGAAACACAAACTTGAAAATATGAAACGTATTTGATATTATATTAATAACAAAGCCCCCAAAATGGATACAATCCACTGTGATATTGAAATATTCAATACAAAGTAAAATATAAGTAACAAACAGTTATAGCATACAGATTTGAGCTATACCAAATTGATCTGAGTTAAATACGCATTATAGTAGGGATATTATCGGCAATAAATGGCCAAATCGTTACGCGGTGGATAAAAGCACCAGATTTGGTACACGCACTCTTTAGGGTGTATCTCACCATCTCAGAAGGGGTGCCAAAAATTTTAGACACATTAAAGGCTTTTTTTAGGGAAAAATCCAAAATGGCTGCCAGAAATTACCTATTATTCCTAAAGGTGATATAATTCTGACATTTTGACTGATTGTGCCAAGTATAACCTTTACATTTATAGTAATTACACTAATATTAAAGGATTTGGCAAAAAAAAAACATAAAATGTCTTGAATATTTTTTAAACAACTTTAAATGCCAACAATGTACTTAAAAACCACTCGGAATGAGATGACCTTCCACATGAATCCCTTTCTGAGTGATATATTGTCAATGCTAAAAATACACAATTGTTTTTAAAAACTTTTAAAAGACCCTATGAATGATTACCAATAGATAATATATTGTAAAAATCTTCATATGACCAGAGATCAAGCCCTCTATTGGGGCACAACTCCTATCATCAAAAAATAGCCAAATCGATACAAGCATGAAATTTGGTACAGATGTCCCTGGGTTATCCTAAATCATCCTAGAAGGGGTGCCCAAAACAATCTTGAACAGGAAGTGAATTATTGACAAAATTGAAAATGGCCGCCTACGGTGTTATTGGTGATTGACTCAAAAAGCCTAAAGAATCTTCAAAAAGCATAACATTTGGCACACATGTCCCTTGGGTCACCCTAAGACATCCTAGAAGGGGTGCCAAAATAAATCTTAAACAGGAAGTGAATTATTGACAAAATTGTAAATGGCCGCCTACAGTGTTGGTTATTGACTCAAGCTTATAGAATCTCATAGAAGCATACAATTTGCACATATGTCCCTTGGGTCATCGTAAGACATCCTAGAAGGGGTGCCCAAAGGTAATCCGAAACAGGAAGTGAGGTATTGACAACATTGAAAATGGCTGCCTACAGTGTTGTCGATTATCTCAAAAGACAACTAAAGAATCTCCATAAGCATACAATGTGGCACACAAAATAATCTGAAACAGCAAGTGGGTTATTGACTAAATTTAAAAATGACTACAGATGATGAAAAAGACACCTAAAGAATCTCATAAAAGCATGGAATCTGGCACAAATCCTACAAGGGAAGCTAATTTCAAAATAACCGCTTAAAGCAGTTGATGCAAAAGAAGAGACGTCATAAAAGCATATTGTGCTCCTTCCTAAAAGGGATTATTGAATTGAATTTAGCCAAAAACTCACTTCCTGTTTAAAACATTTTGGGCACCCCTTGTAGGATGCTAAGATCACCCAATTGACATTTGCATGTCATGCTTTTATGCGATTCTTTAGGTGTCTTTTGCATCTGTCAACTGTATATGGCCATTTTCAATGTTGTCAACAATTCACTTCCTGTTTCAGATTATTTTGGGCACCCCTTCTAGGATGTCTTAGAATGACCCAAGGGACATGTGTGCCAAATGTCGTGCTTTTATGCGATTCTTTATAGTTGTTTTTTGAGTAAATCGACAACACTGTAGACATTTTCAATTTAGTAAATAACTCACTTCCTGTTTCAGATTACTTTGGGCACCCCTTCTAGGATGTCTTAGAATGACCCAAGGGACATGTGTGCCAAATTTTGTGATTTTTGAAGATTATTTTGGCGTCTTTTGAGCCAATCGACAACACTGTAGGCGGCCATTTTCAATTTTGTCAATAATTCACTTCCTGTTTAAGATTTCTTTGGGAATCCCTTCTAGGATGTCTTAGAATGACCCAAGGGACATGTGTGCCAAATTGTATGCTTTTTGGAGATTCTTTTGAGCCAATCGACAACACTGTAGGTGGCCATTTTGAATTTTGTCCATTACTCACTTCCTGTTTAAGATTTTTTTCGGCACCCCTTCTGGGATGTTTTAGGATGACCCAAGGGACATCTGTACCAAATTTCATGCTTTTATCCGCCGCGTAACGATTCCAACAATAATATCCCCTACTATTATGCACTGCATCATATGTACAGTTACTTGGTAGTAAAAGCGAGACAGTATTATATTAGCATATGTAAATGTAATCTAGGCTACATATATAAATTAATGTACGTACAAGTAAATTCCAATAATGTAAATTAAATCAATGCAATGACTGAGAAACTAGACTAGTGTGTGAGAGCATGTGATTAGATAGGCTAAATATTTGAAAACTATTCCTATATAATGTATTCATATGAGCAATATGAATACATTATATAGGAATAGTTTTCAAATAGACCACGAAAGTATTGCTTATATAGATAGAAGTGACTCTTTATATAGAAAAAGTGGGTGGCTCTTAAAAGAGCCGTTTTGGGGTTTGTAACTGGATGTTGGGCAGCACACCGCCCTGAGCGATGGTCACTCCACCCAGCAGTTTGTTGAGCTCCTCGTCGTTGCGGACTGCCAGCTGGAGGTGACGGGGGATGATACGGCTCTTCTTGTTGTCACGGGCAGCGTTTCCAGCCAACTCCAGGATCTCAGCGGTCAGATACTCGAGCACCGCAGCGAGGTACACTGGAGCTCCGGCGCCGACTCTCTGGGCATAGTTGCCTTTACGCAGCAGCCTGTGGACACGACCGACGGGAAACTGGAGCCCGGCACGGGATGAGCGGGTCTTAGCCTTTGCCCTGGCCTTTCCTCCGGTTTTTTTGTTGTTGAAAAAAATGCTTTGCTTTATTTTAGTATTGCAAGCACTTTGGAGCATACACACACGTTTCTCATAGATAGCACCATGAAGATGTTCACGCACCGACACACATGTAAAGAGAATATACTCCTTTGTAAAGTGCATTGGCGCACACACACACACACACACACACACACACACACACACACACACACACACACACACACACACACACACACACACACACACACACACACACACACACACACACACACACACACACACACACACACACACACACACACACACACTTTTAAGATATTGAAGACGGGGGTCCACTAGTGCCAGGTGTGGTCAGGACTGATGAGTGAGGGACAAGGTCAGCACAGAGAGACAGTTGAAATGGGCCTCCCTCAGGACTCTGTTGATGTGGTGGTAGGAGTCACTACTGCTGCTACTGCCGTCACCATGGAAACCCTGCAGTGAGGCGCTGGCAGAACCTTCAGGCTGGGGGCTGAGGGAGTTCTGGGAAATGCAGTTCTGTCCCTGCCCGCAAAGACTGGTGCTGGCCGAGGCTGCTCTCTCTGGACTACTGATCCCACCGCTGCTATCACTGCTGGACGAGTGCTCTGAATCCCAGACATCTCGTCCCAGGTACGACACCAGAGTGTCATGAGACCCTCCCGACCTCTTGGCCTGGGGGTTCAATTGCTGCTCCTCCTCGTTGTCACCGACGCGCCGGCGCTTCCTATTTTCAGTCAGCATTTTGGGCAAATCTTGATGTTTTGTAGGCTTGGCAAGAAACGTTGACAGTGACACTCCCTGTCTCCCTCCCTGGGCCGGATCGGGTTGATATCTCCTGCCTCGCAGCTTTCGCCAAGAACCAGAAAGAAATTCTGGAGTTGAAGCTCGACGAAATGTGCTGGAGGAGAAGCGCGCGAGACGTTTTATACCTTCACACAGAGAATAGTACTTTGTATGTGGGTGTGCGCCCCACCAATCATAGAAACGGATGAGAGCGCGGGCTGAGTGTGTATGAGCTTCCAACCAATCAGTAGTAGTAGCATACGCTGCTCCTCCCAAAGAAGGAGGTTCCTGACCAGAGACCGCGTCTCAGAGCTAATGAGCTTAAAATCAGCAGTTTGCGCCCTTTTTACTACAACTCCTATCTTAACTTTGCACATTGAAGCACCGACATGTCCAAATATTGGAAGTTTAACCACATGAATATGCTGTGTGACGATGCTACGATTTTGTTAATTATTGCATTATTGCAATTATTGCAATTATTGCAATTATTGCATAAATCAACACTCCACACACTGGTTAAGATGTCCCCCCCCTCTTTTTAAATCAAACATTAATTTGGCAGTTGGTGGCTAACGGCTACCACTCACTCACGTGATACAGTGATATACAGAGGGTGGCGCTCAATGGAGTCAGTGTTGTCTTTGTTTCTGCATAATGTTCTCCCGCCTGCCTGATCTATTGTCCCGCTAAAAAAGTTCTCCCGCATGCATCGTATAAGATTGTCCCTCTAAACTAGGCCAACGGCTCCAAAACGTCACTGGCGCAGGGCAGGGAACTCTGAGGGCGCATTCGGAAACTAATAGGAGTGCGGTATTTCCGAACGCGCCCTGAATAGAATGCATTGATGCATATTAAGTAGTTAATGTAACACTTGGATGTGGATCACGATGTTATTGTCGAGGGTTATATACAAATTAAAGTAAGAGATTTCACATGCACAAGGATACCTATTGCTCCCAGTCAGTCCATGAATCATGGCTCATATGCAAACATTGCCTACTTGAATGGTATAAGCTCTGTATAAGTTCATGTAGGCGGCTCTTAAAAGAGCCTTTGGGTTGTTGGTAGAGTCAAGTCAGCATTATTAACCTCCGAATCCGTACAGTGTGCGTCCCTGTCTCTTCAGAGCATAGACAACATCCATGGCGGTCACAGTCTTTCTCTTGGCGTGCTCGGTGTAGGTGACGGCGTCACGGATCACGTTCTCCAGGAACACCTTGAGGACACCGCGGGTCTCCTCGTAGATCAGACCGGAGATACGCTTCACACCGCCACGGCGAGCCAAACGGCGGATAGCGGGCTTGGTGATTCCCTGGATGTTATCACGAAGCACCTTGCGATGGCGCTTAGCACCTCCTTTTCCAAGACCCTTTCCTCCTTTTCCTCGCCCTGACATTTTGAGTTTAGCTGTAGTTGGAGATAGAAAACTGAGTGACTTTAGAGCTCAGAGACTTGCCCTATTTATGTGTGCTCTGAGGACGTATGGGAGGACAGGCAGAGCGAGCTGCGTGGGAGTTACTAACCCCGTCCCCCCTCTCTCTCTCACGAACGCGCACACACATTCACTCACACACACGCACGCACACACACACACGTACACACTCACACGCACACAAACACACCCACGCTATATATTATATATCATATTATAATATATTAATATGTATGTGATGCATTATCCCCACCCTTCCTAATATGTTTTGTCAAATCTAGCCTCGACAGATTTACAGGCGTATGCAAAGACTATGTTATTTCGATAGCATGTATAATGTACTATATAGACACAGCACTCTATAGTGTATACTCATAGGTTAATTGACTGTACAGATATTCTACTGTTAGACAGATGTTATGTTCTCATCCTTGATGACTATTTCTATGCATTTGATGTATTACCATGTGTTGTGCCTATATCTGATTGATTTATTGATTGATTGAAATATATATATATATTTTTTATTATTAACAGTTTGTAGAATTACAGTACATTTCGCGCACACCTCAATACAAATACTGTTAACTGTGAGTGGACGACCCAATAAAGCATTACACTTGTTTACAAGAGGGTCCACCTTGTTCAATTCATCAAAACATTTAGAGACGTAAAAATAGACACTTCTATATAGCCAAAGAACAGAACAGGAATTCATCAGAAAGGAGGTAGAAAGGGAAAATAAACATATACAGTGAAGGGGAAAAAGGGGTGGGAATCTCACAAATCCATGTCTTGCTTATTTATCACTTGGCAATTTCAATTTGATGATGTAGAGGTGGACGGGTTACTGTTTTTCTCTTTATTTGTAATGGCACTATACTCAATTTAAATGCTATGTTGCAAAACATTGAAACAAAACAGCAGTCAAGGCCGCAGTGACTGATGGCTTCACTAATGTATGTCTACATTTATTAGGGTTGGGGGTTCAGTTTCTAAATGAATGTATTGATTTGATGACGTTTGTAACTTTGATGTTTCAATCTAATGACATGTAGCCTTTGTCTGATGTAATGTAAGGCCAATCCTTGAACATTGTATTGTACTGTGATATTTTGTAATATTGTGGAAATGCAATACTTTAAATCCAAGCGGCATAACTGGCAGGGGAGAAAAGTCTGGATCAAGAGCATATTATTGCAATACATATTTGTAATAAATATCTTGGAAAGGGTTCAAATTTTTGCTCATAGGGCATACACAAATGTAATTAATGCATTAATACAAGGGCTGGTTATTATTCCAGTGAGTGCTCACATGTGACCATGATGACATAAAAAGAGGATACTCCTATAAAATAATGTGGTTGGCTCTTAAAAGAGCCTTTTGTGGGTATAAAGATGGAGCAGGCAGTTTACTTCTTTTTGGGAGCAGTTTTCCTTGCTGCCTTGGGTTTGGCAACCTTCTTGGCTGGAGCTTTCTTGGCTGCTGCGGGCTTCTTAGCAACTTTCTTGGGGCTCTTGGCGGCCTTCTTCGGGCTTTTAGCTGCTACTTTCTTTGCGGCACGCTTCTTGGCTTTCTTGGGTGATTTCTTGGCGGCTGCGGGCTTCTTTGCTGCCACCTTCTTGGGCTTCTTAGCTGCAACGGGTTTCTTGGCTGCAGCAGGCTTCTTTGCTTTAACTGCTTTCTTAGCAATAGGTTTCTTTACCGTCACCGCTTCTGCCTTGTTCATCTTGAAAGAGCCAGAAGCCCCGGTTCCTTTGAGCTGGACCAGGGTGCCTTTAGCGACCAGGCTCTTGACGGCGATCTTAACGCGGGACTTGTTCTTCTCAACATCGTAGCCGCCGGCAGCCAGAGCCTTCTTGACCGCAGCCAGGGACACACCGCTCCGCTCCTTGGAGGCGGACACGGCCTTCACGACCAGCTCAGCGACGCTGGGGCCGGTCTTATTGGGTCGGGGTGCTGCCTTCTTCTTCGCGGCCTTGGCCGGTGACGGAGCTGGTGCTGGTGCTGGTGCTGGTGCGACTTCTGCCATTATTGTCTCGGATAGTAGATTGCTGTTCCTTCTCTCAAGTAAACTCTCACAGACTGATGCTGAACAACATGGCTCCTTTGAGAACCACCAGGGGCAAAACCCCGCTCGGAACCATGGATGAATTCGGACATACTGGCTGCAATGAAAGCCAGAGACAAAAAATGAATTTCTAAAATGCAAGTCAAAGCTAGCCAAGCGCTTCGACAGTGTTCGCCAAGCTCGTTTGAACAACCTAAATACCCAACGAATCAAGCTAAGAAACAGTGTAACTGCCATGACCAAATCAGCTAAAAGTAACTTCATCAATGATAAAGCACAGGAAAACAAAAACAATCCTCATGAGCTCTGGAAGCTACTAAACAATCAACTAGGCTATGGTCAGAAACTAAAAACCAGGTTTTCAAACATAAACATCAAATCGGACAACACTCTCATCACTGACAACCTTGATGTGGCCAACTACTTGAATATCTTCTTTACAAACATAGCAACAACTCTGGTTAACAAACTGCCCTCCCACTCTGGGCTCTTTGGTGTAGAGCACATTACAACCTTCTACAGAAACCTAGGTGTTTGTAAAGACGATTTTAAACTAGTTATGGTAACAACTGATGAGGTAATTAAGAAACTGAGTGCCCTCCAACCCCACAAGGCCACAGGCCATGACAACATTCCCTCCAAATTTCTCAGAGACTCAGCCATCTCTATAGCTCCAATCATCACCCACATATAAGTAAACCTCTCCATCAAACAGGGACAGGTCCCCCAAGATTTCAAACTGGCCAAAGTAACCCCCTTGCACAAGAAAGGGAGTAAATTAGACCCCGGCAACTACCGCCCTATTTCTATTCTTAGTTCCATCTCGAAAGTGATGGAAAAAATAGTCTATGAACAGGTTGAAAAGTATCTTGCCACTAATAAATTATTGTACGAGTTCCAATCTGGCTTCAGAACATCCCACTCCACTGACACATGCCTTCTCTATTTGAGCGACCACATCAAACAAGAGGTGGACGCTGGCAAATACTGCGGCATGGTCATGCTGGACCTCCAAAAGGCTTTTGACACCGTGAACCACTCCATACTGGTTAACAAGCTAAAAGCAATTGGTTTCGATAGCACATCAGTGAGCTGGATGCAATCCTACCTGGAGGGGAGAGAACAGATGGTGGAAGTGAACGGAACACTGTCCCCCCCCCCTCCCAGTGAGCTGTGGCGTTCCACAAGGAAGCATACTAGGGCCTCTACTGTTCCTAATATATGTTAACGACATGACTTCAGCTTGTGACTGCAACTTGTTCCTGTTCGCAGATGACTCAGCACTGCTGGTCTCGGACAGGGACAAACTGCAGGTTGAAAATGCCCTCAGCTCTGAACTCGGTAGAATCTGCACCTGGCTCGCTGATAACAAACTATCTTTACACCTGGGAAAAACTGAATCCATTCTCTTTGGCTCTAATAGTAATCTCAGCAAGGCAAATGGCTTCTTGGTTAAAGTGGGTGACAATGTTATCACACGTAAAGATGAAATTACCTACCTAGGTTCCATCCTGGAGGCTAATCTTTCCGGTGATAAAATGGCAACCAACGTAATCAAAAAGGTCAACCATAGAACAAGATTCCTTTACAGGATCTCCTCACTGGTCAACAAAAACACCTTGAAGACCTTAACAGGAGCCCTTGTACAGGGTTTCCTGGTACCACAGCACCTCAAAGGCCCTTAAAACCAGGCTCCAGACTTCCCAAAACAAACTGGTCAGGCTCCTACTTGACCTAGCCCCCCGAACCCACCTCACCCCTGCCCACTTCGACAGGCTGGAATGGCTTAGGGTCGACGACAGAGTACAGCATCTTGCAATGGGTCTGGTCCACAAGATTCGATACACCACCAAGATACCCATGTACCTGTCTAGATACTTCCTTAATGTTAACGAAGTCCACACCCACAACACCAGAGGGAGTGCAACGAACCATGTACAACCCAGATTCGGCACAAACAAGGGACTAAATTATTTTCGCTCCTATGCCACCAAAATGTGGAACCAACTGTCATTAAGACATGCGAATCCCTTGACTCTTTCAAAACCGCTCTCAAAGGGTACCTACGGACGGCTGCAATTCGAAAATGGCCCCTGTAAAATCGGAATCCCTCAAACACGAACGCAAGGACAACACAAGAGACGGTCGCGGCCACACAGCCAACTCAAGGTATGGCCACTGAGCCAACTTGGGGACCCAACGCAGCTCCTCCAAGGAAAAAAACAAATTAACGGAGCTGAACGTGAATCCCCCCCACCGCCCACCCCTTTTTTTCCCCCTCACTGTATATGTTTCTTTTCCCTTTTTACCTCGTTTATGATGAATTCCTGTTCTGTCTATAGAAGTGTCTATTTGTACGTCTCTAAATGTTTTGATGATTTGAACATGGTGGACCCTATTGGAAACAAGTGTAATGCTTAATTGGGTCGTCCACTCACAGTTAACAGCCTTTGTATTGAGTTTGTGCTTGAAATGTACTGTAATTCTGCAAACTGTTAATAAATTCTTCAATCAATCAATCAATCAAAACGCTCTGAAAGGGGCTGGACTTAAAGGGGAAAACCACCCATTTTCAACATTTTACTATGTCATTATTATACCTTAGAGCTGTTGTGTGGAAATAATAAAAAGTCCCCCCATGTTGCGTTTCCTAGAACTGTAATTATGAAAAAGATCATTAACATGGTGAAACACATCTTGATGACATCATCAAGATGTGTTTCACCATGTTAATGGTTTTTTTCCAGACCTCTAGTTCTAGGAAACACAGAATGGGGGAACCTTTTGTCAAATATTTACTTTGACACTTTTGATACTCTTCCTATTCCATACATCCACTCCTCCAGCTTGTCAAACAAACTGAAGCCAGCCGTTTATTCAGCCAATATATACACAATGTTAATAGGCACTTCCTGTTAGGCACTTGGCATTTCAGAATAAGAGCAGGTATATAAAAGACAATAAAGATCACATGTTAACACAGTAAAATACAACCTTAAAACGTGCATGTTAAACCTTGTATCTTATTTTACACCGTCATCTTTACATAATCACTTTAAATACCAATATAATGTTTCAATAAATATGTGCAAATGTAAGCATCTCTTTTACATCTGTCATCACATCACATTACTGGTTGCAATAATACATTTAAAATACCCATGTCATTTCTCAATTACATGTTACTTTTCAAATACTCAACAATAGAGAGCAGATTAAATAAATCACAATCAGATCACGCAAACACAAATGAACACTTATTTTTCCTTATTTTCTTTTGTTTTACTGTGTTATGACAATCATCCATCACCCTGTTTCTGTTTGCATCCCCCACTGCATTCTTGCCCTCTGGCAGTATAGTCAGGGTAAATTTATCATGTTCTCTCATAACTCCATAACAATAATCAAAGGTTACATTTCCCTGGTCATCAGATTTAGCTTGACACTCGTAATCCTTTAATTATTGAGGTGGTCTCTGGCTACTTTCACCTGCCTGAATTTCAACCAGATCACTCATCTCTGACTCTGCATCTCGTTCTTGTGTCTCTTGTGGGGTTACACTGGTCTTCCCAACTTCAGGCAGATGGTTTACAGCCCTTCTCATACTGCAATCATCATCCTCCTCCATTTCTTGCTCTGTTTGAGTCTGACTCTCAGTGACACTCCTTTGTCTTGTCTTGCTTGTATGCATAGCATGGTGACCCAAATGTTCTCATTCTCGAAAGGTTTGGCTTCTTTCGTGTCAACATATAATATGGGGTCTGCCCTACATGCTTGTTGAACAGTGTTCTCCAATTTATTTCAGCTGTCCCATTCTGAGCTGAGGTCTCATGTCTGATGGCATTTTTGCTTAGCAATGCTTGAAATAGACCAGAAGCATACTCAGTACCATTATCTGATGGAATACACTTAATTTTCCCATAAGGTGAAACATCAGCAATGTATTTCTCTGTAGCTTTGACTGTGTCACTCTTAGATTTCAAGAAATAAACAAAATTTGCTCCTGAATAGTCATCAGTAAATGCTAAAGTGTATTTGAATCCATCTTTAGCCGTTGGATCGATCGGTCCAAATAAAGCAGTGTGTACAATTTCTAGTGCAGCTTTAGCCCTTTGATCTGGCTCTCTGTTTCGGCTCTGAGCAAATGTACCTTTTGTGCACACTTCACATGACAATTTGGAAATATCAACTTTGCCTTTAATTTCCATATCCTTAGATACATTCTGCAATTTCAACACATCTTCGTAGTTGCAATGGCCTAGAATTTCATGCCACGTTTTGATATCATAGCACCTTTGTTTGGCTGCCAGAAATATGTTTCTGTCATTATTTTTGTTTTATTTGTTTTCCACTTCACACATTATATTGGGAAAGGTAATTTGGAATTGCGTCCGGGGCCATGTCCTTATTTGGTGTTGAACCAGCATGTAGACGGAAGAACATGAATTGTTTGAGAGAAGCGTGTCATTAACCAAGGTTTGTTTGTTTGTTTCTGAACCAATGTTTTAAGTTATTTGTCAACATTTAAGGTGTATGTTTGATTTGTATATGAGTTTAATTGATGCGATTTGTTTTTGTTACAGTTTGACGTTTGTTGTTGTTCATATGGGTTTCCTGTCATTCCATTCCCTTCATTCCCCTTATGCAGCCAGTGAGGTAAATCCATGTGTTCATGTATGCATTATATTGTCATGTTCGTTATGTTTATGTGCTTACGTTTTGTTCATGTACTGATCGTTGTTTATCAGTTTTGACATTGGCATCCAAATAGCTGCATTACAGCCCCCTTCTGTTACTCTCAATTTCCTACTTACAGTCTATCCCATGAACCTGTTTCTTTAATAAATCTTATCACTGAGCCTCTGGTGTCATCCTCTGCTACACCAATTAACTTATTAAAAGTGATTTATTCAACTCCCATACTCCATATATGGGATACCCACCACTCTTTCTTTGGTACTGTCTACAGTGTACAGTCTCTCTCTCTCTCTCTCTCTCTCTCGCTCTCTCTCTCTCTCTTTTGGGAGGAGCATTCACGGCACTAGCACTGATTGGACAGGAGCTCATACACACTCAGCCCGCGCTCTCATTCATTGGTGGGGCGCACCACCTCACATACATACAATACTAGGCTGTGTGTTGGTTGAAGATATAAAAGGTCTCGCGCGCCTCTCCTCAGCATATTTCTCAGTTTTCTTCGAGATTTTACTCCAGAAATAAACCTACATCAAAATGAGCGGCAGAGGGAAAACCGGAGGAAAGACCAGGGCGAAAGCTAAGACCCGCTCATCCCGTGCCGGGCTCCAGTTCCCCGTTGGTCGTGTCCACAGGCTGCTGCGTAAAGGCAACTATGGCAAGAGAGTCGGGGCCGGAGCTCCAGTGTACCTCGCTGCGGTGCTCGAGTATCTTACCGCTGAGATCCTGGAGTTGGCTGGAAACGCTGCCCGTGACAACAAGAAGAGTCGTATCATCCCCCGCCACCTCCAGCTGGCCGTCCGCAACGATGAGGAGCTCAACAAACTTCTCGGTGGCGTGACCATCGCTCAGGGCGGTGTGCTGCCCAACATCCAGGCTGTTCTGCTGCCCAAAAAGACCGAGAAAGCCGCCAAGAAATAAATCTGCTTCATTCGTTTAACAAACCCCACAAAGGCTCTTTTAAGAGCCACCCACTGTTTCCATGTAAAGGTTAATTTCTAATGTCTTTGAAGAGCACACTTCATAAATCACTGAATGTTCCTAGTTCCGTCGCTTAATATGAAACTGTAAATAAGGCGGACTTTATATTTGTCTGCGGTCAACAGCAGCCAAAAAGTAGTTTATAGAAAACGGGACCCAATATACTAAATAGGGCCTATATAATACTACTTTTAGTTGTCAGTTTTTGCGCACAGGTCTAATCTGTATTCATAATAGTATTTGGTCATCAAATTTAAATAATGCAGACTATTTGTAACTTTATGGCCCATGTCTCCAGTTTTTACGCTCGCTCAGATACGTCCACAACGAACAGTTGTTCAGACTAGTCAAAGGCTACTAAAAATTCAGATTGCAACAGACTAGCATTTTTAATCAAAACAAAACAGTCGGCCAATGAAACATTTATTTTGCCTATGCAAAGCAGTATACGGTCACTCTGGACTAAACAATATAGAAATGGACCAGGAGCCTGCTAATTTTGATACATTAGTTTTTGGAAAGTGAGTTGGTGTATAAAGCTAGGGGATTGGAATTTTCGGAAAACTGCACATAACATTTTGATAAACACTGCTTGTTTGACTCGTTAAACACAAATCTTCAAAAAGTTCTAGAAATTGTATAATGGAATCTGCTCTGTAGAGAAAGTGTGGGCGGCTCTTAAAAGAGCCTTTGGGTTGTTGGTAGATCAAGTCAGCATTATTAACCTCCGAATCCGTACAGAGTGCGGCCCTGTCTCTTCAGAGCATAGACAACATCCATGGCGGTCACGGTCTTTCTCTTGGCGTGCTCGGTGTAGGTGACGGCGTCACGGATCACGTTCTCCAGAAACACCTTGAGGACACCGCGGGTCTCCTCGTAGATCAGACCGGAGATACGCTTCACTCCGCCGCGGCGAGCCAAACGGCGGATAGCGGGCTTGGTGATTCCCTGGATATTATCACGAAGCACCTTGCGATGGCGCTTGGCGCCTCCTTTTCCAAGACCCTTTCCGCCTTTTCCTCGCCCTGACATTTTGAGTTAGCTGTGGTTGGAGATAGAAAACTGAGTGATTTGAGAGCTCAGAGACTTGCTCTTTTATGTGTGTTCGGAGGACGTAAGGGAGGACTGGCAGAGCGAGCTGCGTGGGCGTTACTAACCCCGACAGGCAGAGCGAGCTGCGTGGGCGTTACTAACCCCGCCCCCACATCTCGCTTGGTGTCTCTCTCTCTCACACACACACACACACACTCTCTATATTCTATATCATATTATAATATATATGAATATGTATGTGATGAATTATCCCCACCCTTCCTAATGTTTTGTCAAATCTAGCCTCGACGAATTCATGCAAAGACTAAACTATGTTATTTCGATAGCATGTATAATATACTATACAAGACACAGCACTCTATAGTCATAGGTTCATTCTTCTACTACGACAGATGTTATTTTCTCATCCTTGATGACTTTCTATGCATTCGTGAGATATTGGCACAACACATGGTAATACATGTCTAATTTGACAACTTCAATTTGATGAGGTGGACGTGTTACTGTTTTTGTTTTTCTCTTTAGTTGTTTTGCTATTACATTCGTAATGGCACTACTCAATTTAAATACTATTTCGAACAAAACAGTGGTCATGGCCATAGCAAAACAGTGATTGATGGCTTCACAAATATTGATGTCAATATTTATTAGGGGTGGGGGGGATTTGCAAAATGTTATTTATCTAACTGAATGTATTGATTTGATTACGTGAGTAACTTTGATGTATTAATCTGATGACATGTATTTTACTATTTTACTTTATCTGATGTAATGTAATGACATGCCTTGAATAGTGTACTGTGATATTTTGGATCAGAGCAATGAGAGCATCATAGAAAACATAGAAATTTGCAATACCTAATATTAGCAATGAATATTTTAGATCCATATTTTTGCTCGTAAGGCAAGTATACAACATGTATTAATATAAAGCCATAAGTTGGTTATTATTCCAGTGCCCACATGTGACCATTACGTAAAAAGTGAGGATAGTATACTCTTATAAAAAAATGTGGTTGGCTCTTAAAAGAGCCTTTTATGGGTATAAAGATGGAGCAGGCAGTTTACTTCTTTTTGGGAGCGGCCTTCTTTGCTGCCTTGGGTTTGGCAACCTTCTTGGCTGGAGCTTTCTTGGCTGCTGCGGGCTTCATAGCCACTTTCTTGGGGCTCTTGGCGGCCATCTTTGGGCTTTTTTCTTGGCTTTCTTGGGAGATTTCTTTGCTGCCACCTTCTTGGGCTTCTTAGCCGCTACGGGTTTCTTGGCTGCAGCAGGCTTCTTTGCTTTAACTGCTTTCTTATCAACAGGTTTCTTTACCTTCACCGCTTCTGCCTTGTTCATCTTGAAAGAGCCAGAAGCCCCGGTGCCTTTGAGCTGGACCAGGGTGCCTTTAGTGACCAGGCTCTTGAAGGCGATCTTAACGCGGGACTTGTTCTTCTCAACATCGTAGCCGCCGGCAGCAAGAGCCTTCTTGACCGCAGCCACGGACACACCGCTCCGCTCCTTGGAGGCGGACACGGCCTTGACGACCAGCTCAGCTCACTGTGATGAGAAAACTAAGATCTTTATCTTCTATAAACTGTATATGTATATTTGATTATGGAGACACTTCTCAGGTAGGCCTAGATACTGGCCATGATGCGCCATGCTGCAAAGCATATGTAATCCAGAGCGATTTACATTAAGCTTACAAAAAGCATGGCAATACATCACATACATAGAAAGTAGTACATGCGTAAGATAAGAACGTAACAGTGGAATATCTATATAATGACACTATACATATACTATACTATGCTATACTATAAAGTGCTGTGACTACATACAATGCAATTCTAGTGTTGTCTACATAACATGCTATAAGTCTCAGTCTGTATCAAATGCTATCTAAGTCTACATAAAGTGCTATCTAAGGGGGTAGGGTAAGTGCTACGGGCCATGATTGAGTCTGACAAGTTGGGTTTTCAGACTATGGCGGAATATTGGGAGTGAGGCTGCAGTTCTGATTGTAATGGGAAGTGCATTCCATAGTTTTGGAACACCACTGTTTGATGTTCTGTGTAAAGCACATTTAATTGCATAAAATGGCTTTGCCTTTCATAGTAGCGTGCCCCCCTCATTGTGTTATTTAGAACAAAAGGAGTCATGCAGAACATTGGGCCGCACACACACTCTGTTGTATATACTAATACATAACTAATATAGTCTTCACACAATGTCACCCAACACAAGACATTTTGTAAGATGTGTTTATCACTCTTCTACAGTATATAGAAAAACACCAACCTGGGTGTACATGCTTTTCATTAAAAGCAAATGGCCCATTGTCATGTACTTGAGGTAAACTTGTTTACCCAAGCAATAATAGTCACCCAATTTTCACTTTATTTTAGTTTTTCCTCCTAGAGACGGATCATTGACAAAATCCACATGCTAAAACCTGGCACATGTGTATTGTTAACTCAATTACACGAATTATTTTATTTTTTCCAATGAATACAAAGTAGTTGCTGTCTGCTTAAATGTATAACCCTACACTACTGTTTTATTATTTTCCCGCTCGTCCCTGTAGCATAAAGCATGTTCAACCACATTCAATATCATGAGGATAATCATCACAATGATAGAATACAGGTGAGCCTACATTTCATGTATTTGTAAGATTGTAACTAGTTTGGATGATACGAGTTTACTGTAACTTAAGGTATAGTGGTAATAGAAATAAGAATATATAAACAAAAACATGACGTTCAATTTACACCAGTAGTTTGTTGCAAGTTGCTCGTGAAATAATTCAATAACTTATTGCCTAATGTGTACACTACGTAGTGTCCGAGCACTGTAATTAGCGGTCTCTTTACTCTGTAATAGTTGGCAATTTGCTTGGATATACTCTTTGTTAGAAAATATGGGTGGTCCTTAAAAGGACCGTTGTGTTTAGAGCAGACATAACAGTTTACTTGGAGCTGGTGTACTTGGTCACAGCCTTGGTGCCTTCAGACACGGCGTGCTTGGCCAGCTCACCGGGGAGGAGCAGGCGGACGGCGGTCTGAATCTCCCTGGATGAGATGGTGGAGCGCTTGTTATAGTGGGCCAGTTTGGAGGCTTCGCCGGCGATGCGCTCAAAGATGTCGTTGACGAAAGAGTTCATGATGCCCATGGCCTTGGAAGAGACACCAGTGTCAGGGTGGACCTGCTTCAGGACCTTGTATATGTAAATGGCGTAGCTCTCCTTCCTGGACTTTCTGCGCTTCTTGCCGCCCTTTGCTGCGGTCTTGGTGACGGCTTTCTTGGAGCCCTTCTTGGGCGCTGGCTTGGCAACTGCTGGCTTGGCAACTTCAGGCATGGTTCTCTCTCTGTGTATAGAAGAAAAGAAGTGAGCTGTTCGTGGCATTGCACCAGTATTTATAGCAAGCCTATGCAAATGAAGTATGCTACTCCCAGCAGTAGATTGGCTTCTGCTGCCACTGCTCATGTGACCCAGAGAGGGAGGAGTCTCACACAGTCTTCGTTTCTGTATAATGTTCTCCCGCCTGCCTGATATATTGTCCCGCTAAAATAGCCACACAGACAGAGCAATCAAAATGTGCATTTCATAGATGCTAAATCATAGCTGGGATGAGTGAGGTCTCTGACTTCACTTCTCGTGTGTGCATGTGTGTGTGTGTGTGTGTGTGTGTGTGTGTGTGTGTGTGTGTGTGTGTGTGTGTGTGTGTGTGTGTGTGTGTGTGTGTGTGTGTGTGTGTGTGTGTGTGTGTGTGTGTGAAATGAAATGATTACTATATTTACCCAGGGTATCTGGGCTAAGCTCAAGAACTTGTTTCCAGCCAGGCCCTGCTCATAGAACATTTCATCGTAGTGGTTCAATGCCTTGTTCAAGGGCACTTCAGTGGTGGTAATTTTAACGTGTTGGACTGCTGATTCGAACTGGCGACCTTCCGGTATCAAGACCGCTCCGCAATCCGTTCGGCCACCGCTGTGTGTGTGTGTGTGTGTGTGTGTGTGTGTGTGTGTGTGTGTGTGTGTGTGTGTGTGTGTGTGTGTGTGTGTGTGTGTGTGTGTGTGTGTGTGTGTGTGTGTGTGTGTGTGTGTGTGTGTGTGTGTGTGTGTGTGTGTGTGTGTGGGTGTGTGTGTGCGCGTGTGCGTGTGCGTGTTTCTAGTGTCTACACCAGGGGTGCTCACACTTTTTCGACTTGAGAGCCACTTTCAAAATGACTAGTGCAACAAGATCTACCCACCAAAAAAGAAGATCAGATCCCATTGCTGAAATTTGTTTAAAAGTGTACCAAGGGAGTTTTAGAATAGCGGCACTAGGGGTTTTCTTTTTTATATAACTTTGAAATGCTACTGTAACTGATGTTTGTGCACAACAATGTTGAAAACAAAGTATTGCATTGTTGATTTGAGCTTACAGGCCCTTCTAAATGTCAATCAATCAAGTCACCTTAATTCAAGTGTCAGATATTTATTATATTTTTAAATTAACTATATTTGTATTACCATGTCATGTGATCTACCTGCACAGCCTTTGTGATCTACTGGTAGATCGCAATCTACCTTTTGGGCACCCCTGGTCTACACAGACTTTTGACTCTGTCAAGAGGGCATTGCTTTTCCCTTTATATTTTGACAATGAGTTCTCAGATTTCTTTCTACAATACAGAAAATGTTTGGCTAATGGAGATTGGTTTCCCTATCTTACATCTTAACTATATAAAGAGTATTGTAACAATCACATTGGGGTTGTATTACTTATTCACCTGGAATGCAATGTCTATCATTCTGGAAGGTTTTAACAAGTTAAATGTGAGTTTTTTTTTTTTTTAATGCACATGTGTGCATTACATTCACCCATTCATACACTGATGTCAAAGTGGTAAAGTGGTTCTGGGAATTAAAAATGGAAAATATGTCTAATTATTATGACATTAAGTAAACAATTATTACAATAAACTAAAATCAGTCCTCCAATAGGAATGAAGTAGGCCTATTTTATAAAGGAGTCTCTATCATTCACTATAAACATTGTACTTTAGTAAAGCAGACTTATATAAACATTGTGGCTTGATGTATTAAGAAGACACGTTATAACGTATCGTTATAATGTGCTGTTCTGGTGAGATTAATAATACAGTATGACTATGACCGACACTTATAATACTTCATACACCTTGGTGTTATGAATCCTTAGCATGCATTGTAAATGTGAGTATAATGCATTATAGACCCAACCTTAAAATAAGTCATACCAAATACACCTCTTTGTCTTTGCATGCATCTCTTTATTCATGACGGTGAAACAATACTGTAAATTTACAACATCTTGGATTATCTATTTAGTTCACAGCCCTGACACCACTGTAATAATATGTGATACACTACAGATATATGAGTTTAGGATTAAACAGAGTTACAAAGAGAGAGATGAATCACACTTGTGTGAAGTGAAGGGCGCTCTTATCATCATGCAGCAGTGCTCAGCCAATCAAATCATCACTGTGGGGTTCACACAGACACACAAAGCTGGGCATAGCCCCTAAAATAATAATAATAATAATAATAATAATAATAATAATAATAATAATAAAAAAACATGAAAGAAAAGTAAATAATGCATCATGGCTTTTATACCACGGCTGTGCTTTTTCAAAGATGCATGCATGCGAACCTAAACATGTTTAAGGAACACGTCTGATCTTCATCGCCACAGCCTTTACGGAGTACGATGCACCCTTCCAGTGCCTCCAGACTACACCCTTATGTGCATGAGGCGTCGGTCCCCACAGGTAAACGCCATTGATGTTAACAAAGAGACAAGACTTGTACCAAAATGCCCCGTAAAACAGAATTGCACAGTTGCCGCCATTGCCGTCCTGATCTTTGTCAAAGGTTGAAAATTTCGCACCACTGTGATAGGTCAGTGAGTCTCCTGCTCCTCCGTCACTGAAGCCAGCAACCTGCAGCTTGTAGCCGTCAGCCTCAGAACCCACGGAGAAAGAGGAGTAAGAGGCAAATGCTGTGTTTCCCTCAAAGTCCTCCATGTCCACCCTCAGCTCATACTTGATTTTGTTGTTGGTGAGGATATGCATGTTCTCCAGTCCCAGCCAGTACTCGCCTGATGCGTCTCCAAACCCAGCTTGGTACTGAGCCCAGGGTCTGTAGAAGTTCACAGTGCCGTCCACTCTTCTCTGGATGACTGTCCACTTCCCTCCATCTGTGTCCATGTCACAGTAGACCTTGACCGGTGTAATGGTGGGGTAGATGGAGTACACGTCACCACTAAGTCTGGAGTAGTTGGCGTATATGTCATCGCAGTCCAAAACCAAGTTGAGATCACAACGAGGAACAGAGTGGACAGAAACAGAACTGCAACAACATGTAGCATCTTGAAGTCTTTAAAGTTGCACCTTGTTGTTCCGATCAAAGGACTTCTGAGTGTGCTGAGTGTCTTAGTTTGAGAATCTGCTTTTATAGTAAAGGGTGCTAACGTATTGGCACTAAAGAGACAAGTGCAATAGATATTGATTGCACAATACAGTGCCAATACAATACTATACAATCATTGTATTCTGCACCAGGCAGGTTTGACCAGTGTGGCTGCCAACACGCAGGCACACATGTGCACAAGCATACTGTGACAAGGTGGGCCAAAGTTGAATGATGAGAGAGCCGGTTCAATTCCAGGCTTCAGCAATGTGTCAAAGTGTCCCTGAGCAAGACACTTGACCCCTGACTGCTCCCTGAGACACTGCCCCCGACCCATGCTGTGAGCTTGTACATCTTCTATTTATTTTTGACACAAATCTTCTCTTCTCGGTGTCCCTTATTGCACAAGGCATTTTCAGATGGGGGATCTGCGTCCAAAACAATAACTTTTTGGGCACAAAACAGTTTGATAAGCACTGTTTCAAAAGGCATTTGTAGAATCTGCCTCAGGTCTTAATGGGTTAAGTTTGATGGAAACACTTATATTTAATCAACTTTCTTACTGGAAACTCTCTGCTGTGTTTGGAATGTGAACAGACAGAGGATTCAGTTTTATTTTCGTGGACATACATACATACATATATATATATATATATATATATATATATATATATATATATATATATCTGCAGAAAGATCCACCAGAGCTGAAATAACGTTGAGCGGTGGTGAGTAAAAACAGAGAGAAGGGCTGGGGCGGTGGCGGTGGTTTGCTCTTCACCACGGCTCGTGACGTCATGTTGGTAGTTCGGTGGTCAACTAACACCCAGACTATGTATGAACCTTCAGAGTGGCAGCCATCCTGCAGTTTATTTAATATAATAATACATATACTGATTTGGATTCCAGGCCTCTGACTATAGTTTGAGATGGCATTTGAAAGCACGCCTGCCCTCGATTGGAGTAGGGCAGGCCCCGAGTAGCAAGTTATGTAAATTATACAGTGCATCCGCAAAGTATTTCCTTCACTTTTTCCACATTTTGTTTTGTTACAGCCTCATTTCAAGAGGGATTAAATTCGTATTTTATTCTCATCAATCTACACACAATAGCCCATAATCCCAAAGTGGAATTTTATTTCTAGCATTTTTCTCAAATGTATTAAAAATTAAAAAACTGAGATCTCACATACAAAAAGTATTACAAAAATACAAAAGTATTCACACTCTCTGATAGGACACTCAAATGGAGCTCAAATGCATCCTGTTTTCACAGATTGTCCTTGAGATGTTCCTACAACTTGACTTGAGTGCAATTCGTAAATGGAAGAAGTTCAGAACCACCATGACTTTTCCTAGAGCTGGCCACCCGTCCAAACTGAGCAATCGGGGGAGAAGGGCTTCGGTCAGGGAGGTGACCAAGAACCCCATGATCACTCTGACAGAGCTCCAGCATCACTCTGAGGAAATGGGAGAACCTTCCAGAGGGACAACCATCTCTGCAGCACTCCACCAATCAGGCCTTTATGGTAGAGTGGCCAGACGGAAGCCTCTCCTCAGTAAAAGGCACATGACAGCCCGCTTGGAGTTTGCCAAAAGGCACCTAAACGACTCTCAGATCATGATTCTCTGGTCTGATGAAAGCAAAATAGAGCTTTTTGGCCTGAATGCAAAGCCTGCTGAATGCCAAGTCTGGAGGAAACCATGTTGCACCGCTCATCACCTGGCAAATACCATCACTAGGGTGAAGCATGGTGGTAGCAGCATCATGCTGTGGGGATGTTTTTCAGCGGCAGGAACTGGGAGACATGTCAGGATAGAGGGAAAGATGAATGGAGCAGTGTACAGACAGTAGACACATCCTGCTCCAGAGCGCTCAGGACCTCCGACTTGGTCGACGATTCACCTTCCAACAGGACAACGACCCCAAGCACACAGCTAAGATAACGAAGGAGTGGTTTGAGGACAACTCTGTGAAAGTCCTTGAGTGGCCCAGCCAGAGCCCAGACTTGAACCCCATTGAGCATCTGGAAGGACCTGAAAATAGCTGTGCAGCGACGCTCCCCGTCTGACAGAGCTTGAGACGATCTGCAGAGAAGAAGCGGGAAACATATCCCAAATTCAAGTGTGCCAAGCTTGTAGGATCATTCCCAAAAAGGCTTAAGGCTGTAGGCCTAATTGCTGCCAAAGGTGCCTCAACAAAGTACTAAATCAGAGAGAGAGAGAGAGAGAGAGAGGTGTGCATTAATTCGATGCACTTCAATAACAGCCATGGGCGTTGGTCTGTACTGTATACATGTCTAGAGTTAGAAAATATGTCATAGCATTGCACCAGTGGTAGCTTTATGAGTGCTATCATGCATTTGATTTTTATAACACCAGGCGAAAATTGCATTGATCAATATGAAAAAACATAGTAATACACCCCCCAAAAATGATAGAAAAGGTTTTTCCAATTGGTTGGTGCCTCTAGACATGCTTAAGAATATACTGAGAATCTAGGAAAATATATGTTCCGGAAAGGCGTAATTTTCAAGATGGCGTCCAATATGGCTGCCAGGATCTTAAAATGGCTATAACTAATACTAATTCATAATTTGTTGGGGTTTTAGGGCTAAAGGAATGTGGCTGAATCAGTGAAAGTGATCAGTTAATTATAGGGATGTGCCGATGAGACATTTTGGCCGATATCGATATCCGATATAATTAATTGCTGTTATGGCTGATAACCAATATTACCGATTGTCGATAATCTCATTCTGCATTGAAAAATTATAATTTTGTCTATTCTGAAAAATACATGTAACAGGGTGTCTGCACTGCAGTCTTAGGCAAGTCACATTTAACTTAAATACCTTTATAATATTGTGAGAGATGAATTAAGCGGACCGATTAATTCATTTAATTTCATTTTTTCCATGTATTTATTCCGAACATGTTAAAATATAAATGAGAAAAGACAAAGGAAATATTAAAACAAAAAATAAGCGTAAAAAACATAAATAATAATAATAATAATAATGATCTTTCATAATCCTTAACTTATGTTTATGTTCGAAAAAGGAGTAGTAAAAAGTTTATTGAAAAACTTAAATCGGTCTGATTAATCAAACCGATGCCGATTAATCTAAAACAACTCAAATCGTCCGATACCGATTTGCCGATTAATCTCCCATCACTAGTTAATTATGTATTGCCAAATCCAAGATGGTGTCCATACCAAACCCAAAGTGATGTTCTATTGATTGTACTGCATTATGTAAAAACAATACAATTACAAAATGAACAGAATACTGTAATTGTCACATAGAATCAATTTCTTATAGGTAGGTCAATATTATGTGCTAAAGGTCAGGTCAATGTCTATCTCATAAGCAGGTGTGTCCAAGCATGCAGCAGATCAGTATGGTCACTGGTTGACATGCACAGTACCTTACCATTGATATGCAGCTGTTTGTTGTTGTAACCTACAGCAGGGGTATTCAACTATATTGAACTGTAGAATGATGGTGTGTGTGGGGGCCGCACAGCATGCACGCTTTACTGAAAATGTGGGGGTTCTCAAAATGCATTTTGTGCTCAAACACAAAGATGTATACATTTGTGCACAGTCATGAGCAGGATAATATGTCTATACAGCTATATGATACCTTAGAATAGATGTAGACCTATTTGGCAGTGCATAAACATAATTGCCTTCACATTAACGACCTTCAATGAGCAACAGCGACACACACACACACACACACACACACACACACACACACACACACACACACACACACACACTGCAGTACTCTAGTCCAGTGGTTCTCAAACTGTGGTGCGTGCACCCCTTGCGGTGCGCGAGTGCCTTCTAGGGGATGCGCAACATGAAAACGCTAATGGTGGTGCTATGGTTTTATTTTAAATATATTAACATATTATTCCAATATATGGCAAGTATATGCAGAATAGAGCCTATCCGATTCCTGCATATATATGCCATATTCAGGTTCATATGTGGATAAATCAGTTTGCGGGGAGCATTTGAAAGCACACCTGCTCTCGATCGAAGTAGGGGATAGGCCCCAAGCAGCAAGTTATGTCAATTATGAAGAAGTGAGAGTGGAAAATGAGCGCATGAAATTAATGGCAAGAGTTTAAATTGCGTGACTCTCTCTCTCAAAGGGTGGGACTTGGCAGCCCTGTTGCAATGTTTAATAATACTGTAGTTAATCATCTTCCTTACTGGAAACTAGCCGTCTTTGGAATGTGAACACAGAGAGGCAGACTTCCTGTAACACTGACTGAGCAGGATTGACAGCTCATCATTTTTCATTTGGTCAGAATGTGCAGAGAGGTTACCTGAGGTAGCACACACACACACACACACACACACACACACACACACACACACACACACACACACACACACACACACACACACACACACACACACACACACACACACACACACACACACACACACACACACACACACACACACACACACACACACACACACACACACACACACACTAGTCCTAGCCGCAATTTGCAACTATAGATTTTTTTATAATGTGGTGAATCTAGAGTTGCAATACCCTCCATTGACTCCCCACTCATCCAATTTGCAGTTAAGATCTGCTTGTCTTAAGCAACGTTAAACTCACCAACATCGCAGTTGTAGTCCAAGCTTGAATAATTATCCTCTTTCAATCTGCCGAGCTTGTTTTTCATAAAAAATCCCCCGTAGACATGTTATGAGCTACTTTCTGTCAAGAAATTCTGTGCAAGTGATTATTTTTCTAAGTGCTGGAGTTTGCAAGCGCTCGTCGTAAGTCACTAGAGTGAAAACATATGTTTAGATGCCTGTGAAATCCTGTCAGCAGTTCAGACAATGCTGCTCCGCTTGTGTACCCCATCTGTTTCGCATTTGCACATAATGCAGGAGGCAGCAGCGCGACCCCTTAATAAAAACGAGCGCTTCCAAACTCCAACACAAAAATAATCACTTGCATAGAATTTCTTGACAGAAAGTAGCTCATAACATGTCTACGGGGGATTTTTATGAAAAACAAGCTCAGCAGATTGAAAGAGGATAAGCTTGGACAACAGCTGCAATGTTGGTGAGTTTAACGTTGTTTAAGACAAGCAGATCACAAACGCAAATTGGATGAGTGGGGAGTCAATGGAGGGTATTGCAACTCTAGATTCATCACATTATAAAAAAATCTAGAGTTGCAAATTGTGGCTAGAAGAGTACCTAACAACACAGCGACACTACTTACCCTGGCCCTCAGCTTCGTTGGGCAGGCTATGGGATCGTGGATATTTTAAAGGTGTAGTGAAATGAAAAATACGTTTTTCACACTTTTAGACCATATCCGTGGTCATCATATGGGCATACCTAACAATAGATGCCAAAAAAACGGGAACATTCTCATTTTTGTGTGTTTTTATATCAAACGTCCATAAAAATGTATTTTTTATTACTTCCTGAAAACAAAAACGTGCTGCGTGATGACGTGTCGAGGCCAACATCGATAAAAGCCAATAAAAATGAAGCTCACCCGTTTCATTCCCCATATCTCCGCATCCGTCCAGCACAGGCTGCACAGCTGCTACTGATTACAGACATCTTCCGTTTGTATTCCCATTCAAGATAACATCCAGGGAGTGTATTACTCGGTTTCAACTTAATCATAACGCTAAAAAATGTATCTGAAAACATTATAGGGTAGAAATAAGCCACATAAGAGTAAACTGGTAAAGCTGGACGACTATCTGATTTGTAAACAAACATCCACACGCTGTCCTGCGTAGCATAGCTCATGCATAGCTACGGCCCCTAGCTACCGTCCCATCCCCTGAAGGGATGCGACGCTCTGATTGGTTCAGAAACTTCATAGCGGTGTTTCAACTTGAAACTTCACAATAAATGTCCACCATTTCCGTTTCACTACACCTTTAAAGTGTTGTGCCACTTGTCCACTTGTCCTTCAATGCCTGTATGGTGTTTGCATTTTGTTTTGAAAGAAAACAAAATGGTTTAACATCCTCTTGGCTCGGAGAGTTCCCGGTAAAGGCGTACTTACTACTTACTAACTGAGGCAAAAAAAGCAGTGACCTACATTTCTTCTTTCGACTTTTTATCCAGCAGACAACGTAAAGTATTACTGCCCCCTACAGTTGGTGTGAAGTTTTGCCCAGACTTTGTTCACACACACACGCAAGCACGCACGCACGCACGCACACACGCGTCACAATAATGTCACCAACCTTTTGTAAGAGCCTTCCAGTTGTCTTCCCGTCCTCTCATCAGATCCCATGGTTATATTGATCCTGCATGTTGAAAAACAGACAGGCAATTTCAATGTTATATTGAAATATTAATATTTAGGCTTATACTCAAAATAGTTTTAATACTCAAGCGAAAGTATCAATACTGCAGTGTAAAAATAATCTGTAAAATGCTTAGCATATATTTAAACATTTATTATTATTATTATTATTATTATTAGTATTATTAGTATTATTAGTATTATTAGTATTATTAGTATTATTAGTATTATTAGTATTATTAGTATTATTATGTTGTTTGTATTGCTGCTTTTTATGTTATCTTTTATTTAAAATCGCTTAAACTAAAGAAAGCAGCAAATTAATCAAAATGTACGCTCATCTTTTACTTTCTCTATAACAACCTATGAACCTTGGTTAAAAACAACAACAACTAAGTTGACCTTTAAACCCAGCTTGATAAGATTTCAGACCATGATGTGCACCGTTTCCAGTAACCGTCCTTCACACTTCTATTTCTACTAATATCCTCTTCTCAAGGTTCCAGGAGGGGTCCTGTAACCTTCCTCCGCACGCCTTGGACACCAAAGCCAAAAGTATCTAGGTCCATGACCCTCCCCGGAACCAGCACCCCAGGGTTCTTGACCATCTAACCACACTTACGCGTGCTTGGTAGTGTTGACCTTAGATCAGGGGTTCTCACACGTTTTTGTATATACCACAAGCCTGATGCAGATTGGACTGTCATGCTACAATGGTTTTTTACTGGGATGGCACTAGGAGGCTTATTCGGCCTTATCGGTAACGGATAGTGTGAGCTATGCTGCTGTTAAATCTGCAGTTTTTAAGCTTGCATTACAATATGTTCCACTCACATTTTCACACTACTGCTTTATTAACTCCACATTGCCATTGGATACTTTGCCTTATACTGTTTTGCTTTCACATTCAGTTATGCTTTAGTTGCTTTTTGTTATGGATTATTATTATTACTTATTCTTTGTTATACTTTTATCTTGGCCTCTCTTAACCTTTTATTTGTCATAGCAAGAGCCAGCTATGACAAGGCACAACCCGGTTTCATGTGCAAAGAGTCCCAGTGCCCACTCTGTGTTGGTGCCCACTGTCCAGTTGTCATGGTGCCCATGCATGCACTATTTTGGTGCCCGGGATTACCAAGTGCCCACTCTACCCTGTTAAGACACTGGGGTCTTCATATGTCATAATGTGTATGGGTTTGCACTGTGTGGCCCTCTTTGTCCTTGTGTGAGCTTCTCCCGTAGAGTGTGAGTTGTGGAAGGTGTGTGTGAGCTGAGTGAGGGAGTGAATGAGTTGAGTGGATGATTGAAATTAGGTGATGCCCGGGAGATGATTGGTTGCAGCCTACCAGGAAGCGTATAAGAGGCTGGTGGTCCTGCGTTCTCCTCTCTCAGCCCGATTGCCAGCAAACACAGCTCATGTTTGGTCATTGTAGTATGTGAAGAAATTAAACTTTCCACAGCCTGGGTTTGGTAGGGGTGGGTGGTATTTTTGTGTGTTTCCGTTTTGCTCATGTTTTGTTGATTAGGAGTTGACGAAAAACAGTCTAAGTCCAAATTTCATTCTGACCCCTCCACGAAAAGGCCTCGTTGTCCTGAACCCTTATCTATCATTTATACATTATGGATCAATAGTGTGGACTTAGACTGTGTTTCGTCTGTGGCATATTGTATTTTGGTTATATTATTTTGCGTATTTAAGTTAGGCTTATATTGTTTAGTTGTTATTATTTCATAACTAACCCAGCCTGAAGAAAATGATAAAAACCCACTGCGTGGCTGATTTCCTGGTTGTTGGTAATTATTTGCGAGTTAAGAGAGAGTGATTCCATATTTTCATGTTGGCTGTTGCGACTCGGATTCCCTAGCCTGGGACCGCAACAACCCGCACACTCAAAACAGTGCCCACTCTGTTTTGGTGCCCAGCGTTTAGTGCCCACACTGGCTTGGTGCCCTTCTGAATGATGTGGTGCTTTAATTTGTCAAAGCTAGTAGGCTTTTAGTTGTCATTTGGTTGATGCTGCTGTAGCATCAGTGGCCACTGGATGCCACTAAATGACAGCTTATGAACAAAGAGCGTATATGTGTACCAAGATCAGAGACACATACTTCCCACAGATTACAATCACCCATGGAGATTTTGAAAACATGGCTAATCGATTGATCTTGGTACATATAAATTGATTTATTGAAGACTCTGACTTCCAATGTTTTGTTTTGATGTTGCTGTATTGTTGCTGTATTGTGTTGTATTGTGCCATTTTGCTTTGGCAATGTAAATATGTTTTCTCATATGCCAATAAAGCCCTTTGCATTGAATTGTATGGCTGCGGCATATGCCTTGGCTTATACCTGAACTAAGTTATAACTTATAAGGCATGCTGTTTTGACTATACATAAAACAATTCCTCCAATCTGAGCCAGCCTTTTCCTGCATAAAAATACGTAGGCCTACCAGTGACAATCCTTAGGCTTTTATTCACTTGGGCTTAACTTTGTCATGAAAGCACAGTTGGTTTTAGGATAAATGAGGTATAAGTTAATGTATAGCCTATATGTTTATATAAAAAGTTTTCCGGTTTTGTTGGTAACACATTATTTATTACAAATTCCAAACTGACTTCCAAGCTCCTATATCATAGCAGTATAGCAGCCAAGCAGTGAGAGCAGAGTGAGACAGAGCAGTAACAGGGAGGGGCCTTGCAGATTGGACTTCAGCATGTGAAAGAATCTGCAGTTCTCCATTCGACAGGCTTAAAGTAGTATCAGACACACAAAACATTCAACAAATGTTCTGTATTTTCTTTATGAGTTGCTGCCTTCGTCAGACAATTATCAATTGAGATGGGGGTCTTTTCTTCGAAGGGGTGAGTGAAAATTATATGATTTTGCAAGTAGACTTGAAGGAGCATCACTTCATGCCTTTGAAAAACAGTATAGCCTACAGGCTAATAATTATAACATTAATAATGTGGTGTCCATGCCTTTGGGGTGTTTTATCACTGACTGAATATTAGCAATTTGTGAAATGTGTCCTCTTTAGCCCAAACCACACCAATGGGTCAAGACGCAACTAAATGGTTTTATCGTTCGTGTGATAATTAGTCCGGTCGAACTTGGAAGTAGACCCATGTAGACGCAAGTCGACCCACACAACTAGATGTGTCTACATGGGTCACAACCGGTTGGTTACAAGGAGTTGCATGGCGACCCATTGGTGTGGTTTATTGGGCTTAAGTCTTAATTTAACAAACCTATAACTACAGGTATATAGATATCTAATATAATCTAAATGGGCTAACTATCAGGAGCAGCACTAAAGCACTCAGGCAGGGAACAGTTAGGCTAGTGTTTTGTGTTTTGCTCTGGTGTGTTCCAACACCGTTAACCACTCCATACTGGTTAACAAGCTAAAAGCAATTGGTTTTGATAGCACATCAGTGAGCTGGATGCAATCCTACCTCGGATGTGGAGGTGAACGGAACACCTTGAAGACCCTGACAGGAGACCTAGTACAAGGTCTCTTTGACTATGCTTGCATGTCTTGGTACCACGGCACCTCAAAGGCCCTTAAAACAAGGCTGCAGACTTCCCAAAACAAACTGGTAGGTTACTACTTGGCCTCACTCCCAGAACCCACCTTCCCCCTGCCCATTTTGACAGGCTGGAATTGCTTAGAGTTGACGACAGAGTACAGCATCTTGCAATGGGTCTGTTAATAAATATACTTCAATCAATAAATCAATCAATCAATTGCAAATTGCTTTGGGTACATTTTCTAGTCAATATTTTAATCTCGGCCAAGCAGCGTTGGCGCAAAATATGTCAATTAGCCTACACCCAATGTGTGATTATTATTGTATTGTTCTCGCAATCGGCATTCCTAAGCCAATAATCTGATGACCGGCAAAGTCTCGGTTGGGAGGCGCAATGAGTCTGTGTGCGTGTTGCTGTGCGTGTGTGTGTGATAAGCATGCACATTTGTTGTCCGGAGGGGAGAGGCCATCAAAATCCTGAATCACATATTATGCGTATGAATATGATATTAAATTAATAAAGAAGTACTTTAGCACTACATTTCATTTTACTAGTCTTCCGTTTAGTTATGTTTTATTCATAAAACCATGTAAAATAAAAATGCTAAATATATTCAAATGTGCATTCTAGCTGAAGTTTAAATTACTTTCATACTATAAAGTAAAGACTATAGAGCTATACTTCCATATTTGTATAACGTCTAATAAGTACATAGCATTTTATGTAAACAGATTGATTGATTGATTGATTGATTGATTGATTGATTGATTGATTGATTGATTGAATAGTTTATTAGACATAAATGTAAAAACAGCAACAAAGTATACATGCATACACAGTCCAAAAGGGATAGCACCAAAAACAGTCATTGTGGTCTTGTTTCCATTTAGGCCCTATTAGTCCGGCAGCCGGGCCTGTGGGAGATGTGGTATATAGTCTTTTTTATTGGCCTAAAATATTGTCTACCTTACCTACCATACATTCAAGAATCCACTTGCTGACCGGCTCTCGTTATTGGGCATTTTTTTGTATAGGGGTTTATATGTGACCATACCTCTGTATTACAAAAAAATATTTATTGTGCTCAGAAATTTAGTTTTCTAAACCTTTTAGTATTGAAATGTAATCCATAGGCCTATAGTGTATGAAATAAAAAATATTTGAAAAAAAACATTATGTTAATTTTGTGTTGAGAATTTAGCATAATTAGGTAATGAATGGCCTATACACATTCAACCGGACCGAGTGCAGTATGCAATTGCTGTGGGGTATTTTGTTCTTGTAAAGGTGGTTTTAGGTCATTGAATATATCCTAATAGAAAATAAACTTGTAAACTAAACTATTAATGTGTGCAACTTGTAGTCCAGCTTGCATGACGGTTACACATCAACTTCTTCCTTATCAGAAGATTCAATTTAGAGTCGCTTGCTTTTTTATTATTGCTGTGATCATGTTCCCAATCATTATACCTGGCAAGGAATTGTGTAACCTTTGGCTTATCTTTGTCAGAAGGTACATGAGAGTACTTTGGAACTGGGAGTAAATGGCTTTATTGATATGGGTGTAATGTTCACTATATCAATCTCAATGTCTCCAATCTCTCTGTATATCTTCTTTGATATTGCATGCTATGTCTGTGATATCATCATCACCACCATGGGGAAACGTAGCACCTTTGCTGCATATGATTTGAAAAAAAAAGTATCTGTGCCAACCCAGGGGAATAAAACATAATGAGTTCTCCTCTAAAGTAATCAACTAGGTTTGATACCAACTTTTTATGAGCAAGGATGGTTCCACCAGCATCCTCGTATTCCTTGTATAGACTAATTGAGGTATGCATGTTTGATCTCTTTTGAACAAGAAATGTGATGACAGAAATAAATGCTGTCTTTTGGTTCTGTGTTATTCATGGTCATTATTGACCATGTTGCAGACACCTACGATAGTTTCCTTTAGACCGTTTTCATCTTCTTTGCATAGATATGCCATTTTCCATCGACTTGGATGTTTAGGATCTGTCTTTATTTCACAATTATCACCACAAAACAGACAGTGTTGGTGAGCAATGAACTTGGATTGTTCTGATCGTAACTCTCTTTGGCTCAACAACTGGAGGACCAACCCTATCCCTCTTTATTATTTTTGGGTGACAGTATTTCACTTCCAATCCCCTGTGTTTACCATCACCATAATTTTTGCTGGCTTTGACTATTCTAGCTATTGATGCTTCTGGAATATTGCCTTCTGTTTTGCAGGCATATAGCTCCTCAAAGTAACAGGTTTTGTCCATATCTGCTTGACTCAAATGTCTGTTTGACTCTTCTTTGTGACTATCCACTACCAGCAGGTGTTGCCAAATGTGAAGTGAGGTATTTATCAGCTGTGGCCAAAGGCCAATTAACCAGGTGGCCAATCGTAACAATATTTAAATTAATTGAAAATGTTGGCTATAAATTGGGTAATTAGGCTATACATATTTCTCTACTTTTTTTTTCATCTTATATTGATCTCCTTTTTTTCATCCACTAGGCATATGGATTACATTTCAATAATACAATTTGTAGAAAACTACATTTCAGAGCCTAAGAAAATTCCTGTAGTGTATTTGTTTTAATACAGAGGTATGGTCACATAAACCCCTATTAAAAAAATGCCCAATACAGCCGGTCAGCAAGTGGATTCATGAAGTATAGACAATATTTTAGGCAAATACAAAATACTATATACCAAATTTCCCGCTTTAAACAAAAGAAGCCTGTCGGCTGCCGGACTATATGCAATCAATCCGGGGGTGACGCTGTTTTTGTGGGGTAGCTGTGGAAAGCCCTAAAGCCTGTGTCTGTCTATCTGTCTGGGGGGCTGGGTACCCCACAATTACACCAGAATTAAAACAACTTTGGTATCAATAAGTTGTATTTGTGTTTCTCTGTGTCATAGGAGGACTGTGGGCAGTTCAGAAACCCGTCCATCATCAAGCAGGTACCCCAAAATTACACCAAAATTAAAACAACTTTGGTCTCAATAAGTTGTATTTGTGTTTCTCTGTGTCATAGGAGGGCTGTGGGCAGTTCAGAAACCTGCCCATCATTAAGCAGATATATTGTTTAAACTATATATATATAGATGTGTGTGTTTGTGTGTGTGTGTGTGTGTGTGTGTGTGTGTGTGTGTGTGTGTGTGTGTGTGCAGGGCCGTGCAGAGAGCACTGAGGGGGCAGGAGCTCAAACTCCAGAAAAGGGCACATGTGTGCACGCGCGTACACAATGACTTAAAATAAGTAAAATAAGCAATATGTTCTCATTAGTCTGAAACAAAAACTGACTGATGGCAGATTAAAAGATAATTCATTATGATAGTGGAAATATCATTACTTGTCAAATGTTTGTCTTGAAGGGTCAATGGCACTTTTTGGCCCCCCACACTAGCCCTTATTGGCCCCCCACACAGAAGCCCTTATTGGCCCCCCACATAAGCCCCCCCCCACACACACACACACACACACACACACACACATAAGCCCTTATTTGCCCCGCACACAAGCCCTTATTTGCCCCCCACACAAGCCCTCATTGGCCCCCCACACAATCCCTTATTTGCCCCCCACACAAGCCCTTATTGGCCCCCCACACAAGCCCTTATTGCCCCCCCCACACAAGCCCTTATTGCCCCCCCCCCCCACACAAGCCCTTATTGGCCCCCCACACATAAGCCCTTATTTGCCCCCCACACAAGCCCTTATTGGCCCCCCACATAAGCCTCCCCCCCACATAAGCCCTAATTTCCCCCCCACACAAGCCCTAATTGGCCCCCCACACAAGCCCTTATTGGCCCCCCCACATAAGCCCTTATTTGCCCCGCACACAAGCCCTTATTTGCCCCCCCCCCCACACAAGCCCTTATTGGCCCCCCACATAAGCCTCCCCCCCACATAAGCCCTTATTTCCCCCCCACACAAGCCCTAATTGGCCCCCCACACAAGCCCTTATTGGCCCCCCCACATAAGCCCTTATTTGCCCCGCACACAAGCCCTTATTTGCCCCCCCCCCACACAAGCCCTTATTTGCCCCCCCCCCCCCCCCCCCCCCTGCACAAGCCCTTATTGGCCCCCCACCACAAGCCCTTATTGCCCCCCACACAAGCCCTTATTGGCCCCCCACACAAGCCCTTATTGGCCCCCCACACAAGCCCTTATTGGCCCCCCATATAAGCCCTTATTTGCCCCCCAAATAAGCCCTTGTTTGCCCCCCACACAAGCCCTTGTTTGCCCCCCACACAAGCCCTTATTGGCCCCCCACATCACCCCCATGTGTGTGTGTGTGTGTGTGTGTGTGTGTGTGTGTGTGTGTGTGTGTGTGTGTGTGTGTGTGTGTGTGTGTGTGTGTGTGTGTGTGTGTGTGTGTGTGTGTGTGTGCAGGGCCAAATTAGCCATTGGGCCAATGGGGCCGTGGTCCAGGGGCCCTTGGCTCCCAGGGGCCCTTCAGGAAAAATGTAATGCTCTGTAATGGGTTTTAGGCCCTGAAAAAAGCTCCTGGGGACCTTCATTGGCCATTGATTTTGTTACATTTAGGTAAAAAAATCACACCCGTGTGAACTGAGTGGTGTAAGGTTTTATATAGCATGATCAGCTGTGGTCTGACGTAATGTCTGACGTAATGAAATCACACCCGGATGTGATTTCACAACTGGCTTTTTTTGTGCAGAGAAAATGACCACGGTTGC
This sequence comes from Electrona antarctica, assembly GCF_951216825.1. Taxonomy (NCBI): domain Eukaryota; kingdom Metazoa; phylum Chordata; class Actinopteri; order Myctophiformes; family Myctophidae; genus Electrona; species Electrona antarctica. The sequence goes on from NC_136795.1 coordinate 45,809,572, forward strand.
TACGGTCATCCAGTTCACCCGGGTGTGATTTAATTACGTCAGAAATTATTTTGAACATAGCAACCATGGTCATTTTTTTATGCACACAAAAGCCAGTTGTAGGAGTGGTTTACACCACTCAAAAAATGATAAAAACACAAAACACTGGAAAATTCTGCACGCACACGCACTAGGGGGCCCCCAAAAAATGTACCGGTCCAGGGGCCCTTGTGGGGGTTTATCCGTCCCTGTGTGTGTGTGTGTGTGTGTGTGTGTGTGTGTGTGTGTGTGTGTGTGTGTGTGTGTGTGTGTGTGTGTGTGTGTGTGTGTGTGTGTGTGTGTCAAAATGTTTGTCTTGAAGGGTCAATGGCACTTATTGGCCCCCCACACTAGCTCTTATTGGCCCCCCACACAGAAGCCCTTATTGGCCCCCCACATAAGCCTCCCCCCCCCCCCACACATAAGCCCTTATTTGCCCCCCACACAAGCCCTTATCTGCCCCCCACACAAGCCCTTATTGGCCCCCCACACAATCCCTTATTTGCCCCCCACACAAGCCCTTATTGGCCCCCCACACAAGCCCGTATTGCCCCCCCCCCACACAAGCCCTTATTGCCCCCCCCCCCCCCACACAAGCCCTTATTGGCCCCCCACACATAAGACCTTATTTGCCCCCCACACAAGCCCTTATTGGCCCCCCACATAAGCCTCCCCCCACATAAGCCCTTATTTCCCCCCCACACAAGCCCTAATTGGCCCCCCACACAAGCCCTTATTGGCCCCCCCACATAAGCCTCCCCCCACATAAGCCCTTATTTGCCCTGCACACAAGCCCTTATTTGCCCCCCCCCCCCCCCCCACACAGGCCCTTATTTGCCCCCCCACACAAGCCCTTATTGGCCCCCCACCACAAGCCCTTATTGCCCCCCACACAAGCCCTTATTGGCCCCCCACACAAGCCCTTATTGGCCCCCCATATAAGCCCTTATTTGCCCCCCAAATAAGCCCTAAAAAAAATAAAAATGCTGTGCAAGTTTTCGCGAGACGGTGCCGTGGGTAAGCGTTGTGAGCTTGTAGATTAGTTATATTTGCCAGCATTTATTTCTGTCCCCGATTCACAAAAGGCCTGCGCAAAGTCGGCAAAGAGCGCACTACGTTATTTGCGTACGGACGGTGCGCAAATAACGGTGAGCACAGGGCGGGCGGGGCCCTTTACGTTATTTGCGCAGTGAGTGTACGCTGCTCAGAAGGGTGAAATCTTCCGTCAACAGCATACCTAGTGATCAGAATCAGAGACAGGCCTGGCCTACACCGAAACTTATTTTGCTTCGGTGTTGTTTCGGACGGACGGGAGAGTATATTTTTAGACAACAACACACAGATCTATCACATTATCACTCATCAATCTTCAATCATGAAGCGACTTTATCCTTCAGGAAATTATAAAAAGATAAATACAATGCGTAAGGATGAACTGCGGCGCCGGTCCGGCAGCAGCAGCAATGCAGTGTTCTGTTCTGTGAATTAATACTGCCTCCGTACCGTGAAGTTTTACGGGAGAAGGGAGAATGCATGCGTTGTGTTCCAACGCATGCAAAAAGATAAATAAAATGCGTAAGGATGAACTGCGGCGCCGGTCCGGCAGCAGCAGCAATGCAGTGTTCTGTTCTGTGAATTAATACTGCCTCCGTACCGTGAAGTTTTACGGGAGAAGGGAGAATGCATGCGTTGTGTTCCAACTCGGTTTTCAGCAGCGCCAATGCGCGGAGAGAGAGAGTTGCGCCAGCAATGCGATCTTAAATGTTATGTATCAGGTTGTATTGGTGTAAATATAATTATTAAAAAATCCGACTGGCCCCGAATCGGAATCGAAATCCGAATGGGTCGAATTGCTCGAATCCACGTGGGTTTTTAAAACAAATATCCAAATGTAATTTTTGGACAATTCCGGCAGCACTACAGCCCTCCCATGAGACACAGACAAAAGTAGTTTTTTGTTTAGTTTCTTCTTTTTTTGGCATTTTATCATGAACATTTGGTAAGGACCAATTATATGAAAGTAGGCTGAAAAGTGGTGAAGTGGTCCTTTAATTAAGACACTTGTTACATGGAAATAAGGGTTGTGCTCTGAAGACCATAACTGTCTACAGACACTTCTGGGTTGTCATTTCATCTGGTGTAATTATCTGTGTCTCAATCCTCAGCAAACCAGAGAAGAAGAGGAAACAGGACACTGACAGTAAGATGTGTTGATAATAATGCAGCAATTTCAATGTTAAAACTCCAATGTGTATGGTACAGTATGTTAATGCAATATAACATATACAATGATAGATTATATGTTAATACAATATGTTAATACAATATAACTTATACAACCTGTATGGTAGAGTAGGCTAATAACCTTATGGTAGAGGTAGAGTAGCCTATGTTAATACAATAATATAATGTATATCTTTATGGTAGAGTATGTTAATACACTATTACGTATACAATCTGTATATGGTAGGTAGAGTATGTTAATACAATAACTTTGTTATGGTATTTGGTCTCCCTGCTCTTCTATAGAGATATTTAGATCCTGCGTCAAAGTTGGACAAAACCTTTTACAAGATCCAGTTTCTAGTTTGACATACATTTTGACTTCAAGGTCAAAATGTAATATCCCCCCAGAGCAAATATGCAGGTTCTATTAGCTCAGTGGTAAAAGTAGAACAGTTACACATTCAGCTTGACTGTTTCCTCATAAATCTCCCCCGCCTTACAGTTCTCTCTATCTTGACACCAGGGCAGATGGTCAATGTGTTCGTTGTGGTGACCGGAAAGACTGGTGGTGCCCATGAAACATGTATTAAACAACTTGAACATGAAGGCCACATTCAGAAGAAACCTGCTGTGGAAGAATCTGACTATATCCTGGCTTTCTGTCCAAGCCCCTCACGAACTGGAACTGATATCCAGGAGGCAATGACGAAAATTCCAAGTGAGAAATCCTCTGATGAGAGTTATTTATGGTTCAATTGATGTATAAATTATCCATCCAGATTAATGTGTGCATTGATTTTCTCTCTCTTGAAAGGTGGTAAACAAGTGATTCTGGTGGTGATGCATCACAGACGTGATGTTGACCGTAGTCTACGTGACAGCAGTAAACATGTGACCGGAACAGAGGTCATTCTCACTGTGGACACTCTGTTCTGGGAAGGTGAATTCCTGAAGTGCAGCCACAATGAGAGAGCCTTGAATAAAGTCCTGGAGGCTGTTGGTCATTCTTCGGTACGAATTAAAATTTCACACCATTATTATTTTAATCCACTGCATGGAGGTCTGAGAGAGAGTGTGTGTGTGTGTGTGTGTGTGTGTGTGTGTGTGTGTGTGTGTGTGTGTGTGTGTGTGTGTGTGTGTGTGTGTGTGTGTGTGTGTGTGTGTGTGTGTGCGCGTACGTGCATGCATGCATGCATGCATGCATGCATGTTTGTCTGCAAAAGTGACACATTTTACAGTATGTTCACGAGGACCTCTGTCATCTGTCTCTCTCTTTCTCACTCTCTCTCTGGCGAACCAGCAGCACCAGACCCAAACCCCACCCCAGATGGCGAACCAGAAGCACCTGACCCCAACCCCACCAGCAGCACCCGACCCCAACCCCACCCCAGATGGCAAACCAGCAGCACCAGACCCCAACCCCACCCCAGATGTCGAACCAGCAGCACCCGACCCCAACCCCACCCCAGTTGGCGAACCAGCAGCACCCGACCCCAACCCCACCCCAGTTGGCGAACCAGCAGCAACCGACCCCAACCCCACCCCAGTTGGCGAACCAGCAGCACCCGACCCCAACCCCACCCCAGATGGCGAACCAGAAGCACCTGACCCCAACCCCACCCCAGATGGCGAACCAGCAGCACCCGACCCCAACCCCACCCCAGATGGCGAACCAGCAGCACCCGACCCCAACCCCACCCCAGATGGCGAACCAGCAGCACCCGACCCCAACCCCACCCCAGATGTCGAACCAGCAGCACCCGACCCCAACCCCACCCCAGTTGGCGAACCAGCAGCACCCGACACCAACCCCACCCCAGTTGGCGAACCAGCAGCACCCGACCCCAACCCCACCCCAGTTGGCGAACCAGCAGCACCCGACCCCAACCCCACCCCAGATGGCGAACCAGCAGCACCCGACCAAAACCCCACCCCATATGGCGAACCAGCAGCAACCGAGCCCAACCCCACCCCAAATGGCGAACCATAAACCGAGCCCAACCCCACCCCAAATGGTGAACCAGCAGCACCCAACCCCAAATCCAGCTCAGATGGCGAATCAGCAGAAACCGCCTCTGATACGCCATCCAGATGTCTGTTTATTTAAACCTAGATGATGAAACGAGGGCTTTTTATTGCCATTGTCCTCAGTCATACCTTAGAGTAATTTTAAACACATTATATAGCCTAATGTGAAGCCTGTATGTTATTATTTTTGTTGTATTTTCACCTACATTAGTTATCTGCTTGAGGATGCTGTTTAATACATGCATTTACAGTATCAGCTTGCAGAGGGGGAACACCCCATAACTAGATAAAGTGCCCCTCGGGGCACAGGTCTCCACCAGGGCAGGTCAGGTTGTGGCCTCCTGGTGCCGTTATAATAGGCCATTAAGGCCAATGTGAAAAAGGGTGGCATTTCTTCTTACGCCTTGGATGGCAATTTGAGGCATTTTGTTCCAAAAATGTATTTTACAATAATCCACCTGTTGGTGGCGCTATGACAGGCCAATGTGAAAAGGGTGGGATATATTCCTCAGCCAGTAGGAAAGTATGTGAAAGATTGCACGTAAATTGCACACTGCGTTCATAATTTGAGGCTTTTTGTTCAAAATGGGCCGATCCTGCAACATTTGAAAGACAATGTTAGCTAATTAGGATGGAATATAAAATATCGGACAGATCCGTCTTGAACACATGACTATAGAGATAGTGTGTAACAATTTGCGGGATTTTTGGACAGAATCTGGAGGAGTTATATCAAACAATGTGTTTTTCAAAAGTCGGCCTCCTGGTGGCGCTATAACAAATAAAAGAGTGTGTTTTGGAGAAAATTCAAAATGGCGGAAAATCTATCCTTACGGAAATGGGCGTGGCCTACTACAACGAGCGGCTTAATCTAAACCACGTTTAACGCACGTTGTCACAGAGCAATGTCTGTCTAATGGAGCTCCAAAAAATGTCAGAGCATGACCTTTTTACATTTAAATCACACCATTCCATATTACGTATACCGTATGACTTTGGGACAGTGGATATTCTCTGTTAGATTTGTTTGCGTTCGGGGATCATTTTTACGTTCGGATTAACTTTATTATTTCGGGTTGGAGCGTCAGGGAGACGCGTGTAAAGGAACAATATTAACAGTAGAGCGAGCGAGTGTGCGTGAGAGGCACGGAACGGTGCGTGCGGTTCGGACATTTTACGGACAATTTAACCTGTCATGATGAACTCTGTGTTGTAACTTGTCATTGTTGATTCATTTTCATATAGATAAACTATTTATCTGAGACTTATTTCTCTGTTGGTGTCAGTGGTTTATATGTAAAGCATTCACGGTATGCTGCACTTTTGAAACCTATCAATTTTATCTTTAAAGGAGGATCATTAATACCCTGTGAAATTGTAGTAACTGTGATAGAAATATCTGACCGTTACAAAATGACCACACTGAAAATGTAGACGACGTGTTCGCCACCTAGTCGACTCTAATAGAACAGTTGCGATATTGAGGGTGCAGAAAACAGCTTCCAGTTGACTCCATTTGTTGTCCCCATTCAATAGAAGTATTCAATGTAGAAGAGCCGCCATTGGCCCCATGAAGTGAACGGAGTTTGCGTAACTCTGGCTCTGCTCAACTCCAGGCAGGGTTGCCAAGTCCGCTTTTTTCCAGCAAAACTTGGATTTTTTTCCCCCCACAGTTGCTTGCCTGCAGGTTTTTGGAGGTTGGTTAGCTTATTTCTGTCACGGCAGTTGCAAACACTGGCAACCGTGTGTGTGTGTGTGTGTGTGTATGTGTGTGTGTGTGTGTGTGTGTGTGTGTGTGTGTGTGTGTGTGTGTGTGTGTGTGTGTGTGTGTGTGTGTGTGTGTGTGTGTGTGTGTGTGTGTGTGTGTGTGTGTGTGTGCCTACCCTAAGCCTAGGGGACATATGGGGGGGAGAACATGCAAAATCCACACAGAAAGGCCCTTTTGCCTGCCAGGTGTCAACCTCACCTATAGGTTTTAGGCACTGATGACACTGCATGATTTTTCTTTATAACTGTTTGAGTTTAGACCATTGTGCATATTTTAAAATGTTATTGTCCCTCTGGCATCCTCGTCTCATATGCATCAGTGCCCTAACAGGGCAGGGCCTAGGGAGCTACGGCTAACAAAACCCAAGTTAGCCCCTAACATATACGCTGTAACATCCACATTTAAATCATAATACCATTATGACCTCAACCTTGAAAGGGAGGGCTTACACCTGATGAATTCCCCAATGCCAGGTGTAAGAGCCATTTGAGCCATGTATCTATTTAGTGCTGGCATTGTGAATTTGTCAATCAAGACCATGGTTGCCATGGTTACAGGGAGGGGTATTTAACCCTGGCCCTAATCAGGTGCAGGTGTTGCTGACATGCAGAGGCGAACCGTTTTTAGACTGTGTTTGGAGGACTCGTCATGTCTACTGGCATATTCTTCTGACTTATGTTTATTTATTATGTAAAAGTATGTGCTTTGGCAGTCAATACATATATTTCTTCAACTGAATGGACACTTTTGGACAGCACGTTCTTGAGCACACGTCATAACTTCCATCCTGGCAAAGTTTTCAGGATTGGGCCGTTTTGAACAAAATGCCTCAAATCTTAAAACAGCATGCAATTTCCGTGCAATTATGCACACAAATTCCCACTATAGGCAGAGGAAGAAATTCCACTTAAACAGTTCAAACTAGAAAAAGTGCCCCTCGGGGCACAGGTCTCCACCAGGCCAGGTCAGGTTGTGGCCTCCTGGTGGCACTATAATAGGCCAAGGTGAAAAGGGTGCCATTTATTTTTACACCATTGATGGCAATTGGATGATTTGAGGCATTTTGTTCCACAAATGTGTTTTGCAAAAATCCACCTGTTGGTGGCGCTATAACAGGCCAATGTGAAATGGGTGGGATATATTCCTCAGTCTAGTAGGAAAGTCTGTGAAAGATTTCATGTAAATTGCACGCTGCGTTCATGATTTGAGGCATTTTGTTTCAAAGGGGCCAATCCTGCCAACTTTGAAAGCCAATGTTAGCCAATTAGGATGGAATATGAAATATCGGACAGATCCTTCTTGAGCACATGACTATAGAGATAGTGTGTAACGATTTGCGGGATTTTTGGACAGAATCTGGAGGAGTAATAAAATAAAATGTTTTGACCAGGAGGCCACCAAAGTCGGCCTCCTGGTGGCGCTATAACAGGCCGTTCTGGAAAATGTGGGGCAGAGGTTCATCGTTGGCATCCAGGGAGTGTGTGTGCAAAATTTGGCATCGACCGGGTTAACAGTGCCGGAGATTAGCTGTTCACAGACGGACGGACGGACAGACACACGGACGGACACATGGACGGACGGACGGAGTGCAAAATATACTCTCTCCCCATGCCTTCGGCCTGGTGGAGACAATTAACGTGGAACTTTTGTTGTTGAAACTTACTAAACTGACGTAAAATAGTCACTATGCCTATAATTTCAGTCAAATGTTTCTGTTGTTCTAAAACAATGCCATTTCTGCTTTTTATATAGAAATAAAATTGATATTATGCATAATTAAGTTCAGCCTTTTGGCCCGGCACTACAAAATAATTTCTGTTTCTCATTTGGCCCCTTGGGAAAAATAATTGCCCACCCCTGCTCTACCTAACTTAAAACGTGTTTTAACATTAATTCACTCATTATGAGAAAAGTAAACAGGCTATCTTTTTGCATGAGGGAACCGGGCCTTGGATCAAGCCTGTCATGTCACGTTTATTGCCCTTTTTTTGGTATTAAAAAAAAAAAAAAAAAAAAGAAAGACAAAAAGAAAAACATTTTAAAATTGCTCAACTAGCCGAACTAAATGTTGTGAGCTTGTAGATCGGCTGTTTTTTTTTAAATAGTAAAAAAAGGCAAAGAGGTTTAGGGAAAATAAGGCCCTTAGCCTTCCTGAGCCAAATAGTATGAGGAGTTCTGTGTGGCCAGTAGGCCTACATGTCCATAGTGATACATTGACCTGTATGAGACCATTATAAAATAATTGTATCTACTGTATTATTGCAGAATCAGCAGTGTGCAATAGTAGCTCGACATAAAACAATCTCATAAATGTATTTTATATGGTCACACTGTTCGCTGCTGTATCATAAGTGTGTGTGACACAATGAATCAACCCATTAAAGGAGCATTCAGTGATTTGGATGATTTGGAAAACCACCCAGTCCGCCCCGGTAACAAAATGTGCACATGCACGCTCTATAGTGGGGGGAAGTGCAACAGGCCAACAGCATGTGCACCAAGGCCCGCCCCCACTCGATCATGATTGGAGGAAGGCCCCTCTCATCCTGATTGGATGAAGGTTTTGCCACCGCCACCAAAACTGAAACTAGGGTTTTTTGACCCCAGGGGCTCACTGGGGACAGGGAGGATTTCCTTATATGGTCAGCACACTTTATAGTAGGGAGGATTATCCAGAAAAAAAGAAAAAATAAGTGATATTTGAATTAAGTCAAATCACTGAATATACCTTTAATCTTAATCATGGCTCCATACTGTAGATTGACCTGTTATTATCAGATAAAACCATGTTCTAATTGTCTAATTGCCGAATCAGCAGTGTTCAAAGAGTAGCTCGGCACATAAACTCATAAATGCTAGACACAACTTTACTTTCAATTGTTTTGTTTGTCAGGGATTCATTTCTAGAAAATGGGCTGACTGACTGTGAAGCATTGTGTAGGCTACATTACGTAGTACACATTTTGATATCAACAAACTAAACTATATATAGATAGGAGGGAACACAATTATCAATACGCCTTGTGGTTAGAGTGTAATGTGGTTTTAGATATTTTAGATTTTAGCAGTGAGCCCAGTGTCTCTGATGTCATGAACACTGGGCTCACTTCCTCCCTGGACTACAATTCCCATAATGCTTTGGTGCACTGCTCCTCCTTGTGGATAGGGGTATAGGGCTGTCTTACTGAGACAACATGTAGTCCAAGGACTGAATAAAGAGGATGAGACGCGAAGACGTCATGTTGCTCCATGGAAGGAAAGAAATATGCGCAGTTGAGACCAGGAAGTTGTACATGCACAAATTTGGGCATGTACAACAGTCCAGGAAGTAAGTGAGTCCAGTGTCCATGACATCAGAGACACTTGGCTCACTGCTAAAATCTAAAATATCAAAAACCACATATTACACACATAAAGACCCCAGGAAAGTGTTCTAAATCTTCTAAACATCATTAACATATATCTGCCGTCGGGAGGAAATGAAAAATATACATTATTCAGGAAATTAAGAAAACCTTATATTTTTAAAACAAAGCAATAGGCCTACTGCCTCATCAAAGTTGGTGTTGTAACTTTATATGTTGTCAATTACTTCCATGAGAGGGGGAGAGGCGGTGGAGTTAGTTGCTTTAGCAGACAGTTTGAGAGGGGGAGAAGTGGTGGAGTTAGTTGCTTTAGAGGACATTTTGAGGGTCAAATGGAGTTAAGAGGTTTTGTCCAAAGCACTTTTTACTACTTTCCATTGGTTCATATTTTCGAAACAACACACAGACTGATTTAAAAAAAATCAAAAACCTCAAAAATTGAGTTATGAGGTTTCCTCCCGACAGCAATTGTTTTGCAAAAAGGGTGAAGTTTCCCTTTAAGGTACAATAAGGCAAACATTTCTAAATGGGGGTTTTCATGATATCCATTCCAAGCATTAGTTTTGCACAAAGGAGGGGCATGGGGGATCAATTCGTTTTTTAACCTTCATAGATGATAAATCCACTGAGAAACGGACCTTTCCGTTGTCATGGAAGTATCAGATATGACCCAACCAGTGTTGGGACAGTAGGCTACGCACACTGACACACACACACACACACACACACACACACACACACACACACTCCAGCCCTACTCGTCGGATATTTGTGCTGCCTCCCGATGAGAGCGCTGCATTTCCTCATTCAGATCGGCTATTTTTGCCGTTTGCACACGTACACGGCTGCTCCTTATTGTTATGATGGTCGGCGTGTTGCGCGTATACGTAGCGACGGCACTCTCCTCCTCCCTATTCTCTCCCAGAACAGCAGTTGGTGAGGTGATCCAGGCACTGTCTCACACTGCAGGCAATCTGCACAAGCAGACTGTGGGGCGACTGTGGCTCAAGAGGTAGAGCAGGTCGTCCAATGATCCATGGGTCGGCGGTTCGAATCCCGGCTCCTCCTGTCTACATGTCGAAGTGTCCTTGGGCAAAACACTGAACCCTAAATTGCTCCCAATGTGCTGGTTGGTACCTTGCATGGCTTCCACCGCAAACGGTGTATCAAATGTGTGTGTGTGAATGGGTGAATGTAATGCATCTATGTAAAGCACCTTGGATAAAGGTGCTATATAAATGCACCATTTATTCATGACAGTTCTTCTCATAGTCCCCCGAGAAAAATAACAGAAGAATAACGGCATAACGCACCATGTAGTAACGGTAACACAGTTACTGATTTTTGAGTGGTGTAAACCACTCCTACAACTGGCTTTTTTGTGCAGAAAAAATGAGCATGGTTGCTATGTTCAAAATAATTTCTGACGTAATTAAATCACACCCGGGTGAACTGGATGACCGTAGCAACCATGCTAATTTTTGCTGCACAAAAAAAGCCAGTTGTGATTTCATTACGTCAGATCAGAGCTGATCAGGCTATATAATACCTTATCTTATATAATACCTCACATCGGACAAAAACTCCAGCTGACATTACGTCAGACCACAGCTGATCATGCTATATAAAACCTTACACCACTCAGTTCACAAGGGTGTGATTTTTTTTTTTTAAAGCGTTACAGCTACAGTTACTGCCGAAAATAACGGCGCTACTGTAATGCGTTATTTATGTTGTGTTACGTCCCAACACTGGACCCAACTATTAGCCCTGAGTCTGTTTCTAAAATAGAAAATTGAGACTTTCTCTAACTTAACCTTACAAGCTGTGATTTTCCTGGCGTTGCAGAATTGCATAATGCACAGCATCACAATTAATCTAAAGCATTTATTGATGCTATTTCCTATTGTGTCATGTAATGTGTATTCATTAATGGTAAATGGTGCATTTATATAGCGCCTTTATCCAAGGCACTTTACATAGATTGTGCATTACATTCACCCATTCACACACACATTCATACACCGATTGCGGCGGAAGCCATGCAAGGTACCAACCAGCACATCGGGAGCAAATTGGGGTTCAGTGTCTTGCCCAAGGACACTTCGACATGTAGACAGGAGGAGCCAGGATTCGAACCGCCGATCCATGGATCATTGGACGACCTGCTCTACCTCCTGAGCCACAGCCGCCCGTAATGTGTATTCATTAAGTATTCTGTTCTGATGGTGAAGTGGTGATTATACTCTACACTATTTAATAATGTGTGACCCTGATGAAGGCTCAATGCAGTCGCTCAGCCACTTAAGTAGTGTTTCGGCCGAAACATCTGTAACATTAGTACGTGTTGACATGGACGCAGCTCCTTTTACGGTTTGGGGGAAGAGTACGAAGGGAGATGGGTTGCAGATAAATGGCTGAATTTAATATTTGCCGGCAGATGTAAGTCTTCTGTGTTATTGGAGCTACCTTATAAGCAGCGGTGGCTTGCTTTTGGTCGGATAAAACCTGGAATGGGAAACAGATCAGTCACAATGAATGAATCTGCAATCACCCATCAATAAGGACGCTCCTCTGTTCCATCTATCAACAGGCTACTCAGTGGTATAACTTGGACCTGTGTTATGGATTATTTAATTCTAAGACCTGTTTTTAATTCCAGGTTTGTCAACGTAGAGATGCTTGTCCTGTTTAATTTCATGTTCTAGCCCAGAGGCCATGCTCATGGGTTCGAAGTAGCCTGGTAACTTTCAATCAAACCATGCTAAACTATTCCTGCCTTCTCTTAAACAGCTGCAAGCTTCAGCCAAATCGGCTTAAAACCTATGACTCTGCAGGGTCCTATTCATCTTTCCAAGTTGCTTTCTGTGTATCCTATTTTTTGCTTTAGTTAACTGTTTTAATCTCAAAGGCATTATAGCTGACGTTCAGCTTTACTCCAGATCATTCAGTGAGTAATCTACTGGCAATCCTATATTAATACAAATAAATAAAATAAAAGTGCAGGGATGAAGAAATGCTTTCCTATTACTCTTTCAATACTTTTCAACTGGTTCTCAAACTCCAAGGGTTTCAGTCTTACCTTACATAGATCTCATACAATCAGATGTCTCACTTCCTTCTATGGGTTTCTAAGATGTGGTGAATCCTATGCATGATATTTCCACTTCTGACTTTGCTTGGATGCCCACCATAAAATCACTCAAAACAACTAATTTCATTAAGGTATATCTGTGACAGCAACTAACACTGGTCTTTGTCCTTTCTCTTCCATGCCTCGTTTTCTGCCATGCTGTCCATCCGCAAATGTCATGAGCCCCTGTTCATGATGGATTCCGGGAAGCCATATCCGGTCCTTGGTTCTGCAAAAGCTGCATCTTTGGTGTCAAGGCCGTGGGCTGCCTCCTGATCGCTACACGTCACACTCTTCAGGATCGGCGCAGCTACCACAGCAGCACCAAAAGTTCCAAATGCTACACACGTGCTACATATATTCATTATTTAGCTCCCTATGCTGCAGGGTATTATAAATACTCATAAACTGCTTCTGCATGCTTGCTATATGCGCTGTGCCAGGTAGCATAGTTTACTCGCTGCCGCTTTTATGATCATGCCTATATGCACGGCGCCAGGTAGCATAGTTTACTTGCTGCCGCCTTTATGATCATGCTTATATGCGCTGTGCCAGGCGGCATAGTTTACTTGCCGCTGCCTTTATGATCATGCTTATATGCGCTGTGCCAGGCGGCATAGTTTACTGCTGCCGCTTTATGATCATGCTTATATGCGCTATGCCAGGCGGCATAGTTTACTGCTGCCGCTTTATGATCATGCTTATATGCACTGTGCCAGGCGGCATAGTTACTGCTGCCGCTTTATGATCATGCTTACATGCACTGTGCCAGGCGGCATAGTCACTGCTGCCGCTTTATGATCATGCTTATATGCACTGTGCCAGGCGGCATAGTTACTGCTGCCGCTTTATGATCATGCTTATATGCACTGTGCCAGGCGGCATAGTTACTGCTGCCGCTTTATGATCATGCTTATATGCACTGTGCCAGGCGGCATAGTTACTGCTGCCGCTTTATGATCATGCTTATATGCACTGTGCCAGGCGGCATAGTTACTGCTGCCGCTTTATGATCATGCTTATATGCACTGTGCCAGGCGGCATAGTTTACTGCTGCCGCTTTATGATCATGCTTATATGCGCTGTTCCAGGCGGCATAGTTTACTGCTGCCGCTCTATGATCATGCTTATATGCGCTGTGCCAGGCGGCATAGTTTACTTCTGCTGCCTTTATGATCATGCTTATATGCGCTGCGCTTTCTGCAAGGCTCGCTAACTCGCAGCTCCAGGTGGTAGGCTACTGGGTACTGATTTCAGATTTCAGATTAATTATAATGATAGAATGTCCCTTTCGATCCTGGTTGTCTGTGCAGTGGCAACCAGGACACCTGTTGATCCCTGAATTTCAGGGATCAACAGGCGCTCTGTTGAACACATTGACCTAGTCATCACATAATGTTAGCATGACCTATGTCTGATCCAAGCCCACACTTTTTATTTTTTCTGTCTCTGCGTGGAATGGATATCGGTATGGTCTTCCTGTTTCAGGAAACAACAGGTGCTCTGTTGTACACATGTATAGCTTAAGGTTGGTGTTGAATGATCTGCTTTTTGGGGGATTCGGATGTTTTGCGCTGTGTTTGGGGGATTCGGAGTCCCTATGGTCGGGACTGATGCGCTTGATCTAAGTACCTAAAAAGCAGATCCAATACATCGCCAAACCATAATAAATATACTGTATTGCTCATCTATATTCAATAAATATATATTACATCCTTCTTGAGTTGTCTGACTGAAATGAGCATTTGTGCCTGTCGTAGACATGCACAGAGCAAGTTCAGTCAGGGAACCTCAGTACCGCCTCAGCATCACGCTCCCATTCACATGATTCACTCAGCCAATCACACACTCACTCCATCTTCATACCGGCTACTTTAACCGGAGGTTTGCATTCCTCCTCCTGCTTGCTTGCTCGCTGCTGCTACCGTATACCTGCGCGCTTCAGTATACAACCTTGCTTGCTGCTGCTGTATCAGCGCGCCGCTGTATACAAACCTGCTGCGCACCCACCTCCACCCCAGCTACCACCTGTCGTTTTGGATCTACTGTTTAGGTACGGGGGATTCGGAGTCCCTATGGTCGGGACTGATGCGCTTGATCTAAGTACCTAAAAAGCAGATCCAATACATCGCCAAACCATAATAAACATACTGTATTGCTCATCTATATTCATTAAATATATATTACATCCTTCTTGAGTTGTCTGACTGAACCTGTGTTTTTTAAACATTGTTTTAAAAAAAAAACATTTTCTACTTGAACTGAACAGAGCTGCCTTGGACCTTCTGTAAGTTAATTGCCTTATATATTTGTCCACTGTGATGCCTACAATCTACAAAGGAAATTAACTTAGAACTTTTGTTGTCCTGAAACCTACTAATAAGGGAAAATTAGCTTAATTTATGGCAAATCTGGAAGAAAAAAAGGCAAAGAAGTTTAGGGATAAGGAGGTACGGCAGTAAAAAGGCACAGACGAATGTAAGGCCCTGGCCTTCCTGACCCAAATAGTGTGTGGAGTTCTGTGTTTAAGGCCTGTACATCTCCATAGTGATACATTGACCTGTACGAGACCATTATCATATAAAATCATTGTATCTATACTGTCTTATTGCACAATCAGCAGTGTGCAAATAGTAGCTCGACATAAAACAAACTCATTAATGTATTTGTATTTCTTTTTTTCATTTAATTTTTATCCCACGATTTTGTGGGTGAGGGGCAGCGGAGGGTGGGGGGGACTGACCTCATGCTTCCTTATATGCATGAGGAGTCCAAGCTGCTTCTTTTCACCGACTGAGACATGGAAGGAACACGTTATTCCGACCAGTTCCTTTCCCCTCCATCAGGTGCCTCGGCTGGCCAGGGGGAGGTAGTTTAGAGACCAGGATTACTGCATGTTTTTTGTGAGGGTACCCTAGGGGACACAGGGGGAACATGCAAACTCCATACATAAAGGCCCTTTCGCCAACCCCACCTCGGGTAAGGGCACTGATGACACGGAGGAGAGAACACACCCCCAGCACCCACAGCGTCACCAGCGGGAATCGAACCCAGGACCTTCTAGCTGTGAGGCGACAGCACTACCGACTGTGCCACCATGAATGTATTTTTTTGTCAAATCAAATCAAATCAAGCTTTATTTATATTGTACATTTAAAACCATCGAGATTGACCAAAGTGCTTTACACAATAATATATAGAAAGTTATCATATTAAATCAAAACATCAAAACAATTATGAATGTGCACCCACATAACAACAAGAAATTAAACAGTTCAACTGACAATAAAATAAAATAAAAATAATGATCAAAAGCCATAGAAAAAAGATGAGTCTTAAGAAGAGACTTAAATAGTTCAATGTACTTTTGATATAAAAAGAGGCTATTCCAGAGAATGGTTGCTGCAACAGCGAAGGCACGATCACCTCTAGATCTTAAATTGGATGGGGGTCAGTCAAAAGCAGCTGGCCGGCAGACCTCAAAGGTCTCGAAGGTCAAAGGATTTTATGGTCACACTGTTCACTGCTGTATTGTAAGTGCGTGTGACACAAGCAATCAAACCATCAATCTTAAACATTGCGCCATACTGTACATAGACCTGTCTGCTGAGATAGTTATCAGATCAAACCATGGTATCTACTGTCTAACTGCAGAATCAACAGATCAAAGAGTAGCTCAGCACATAAACTCATAAATGCTAGATACACCTTTACTTTCAATTGTGTTGTTTGTCAGGGATTCATTTCTGGGAAATGGGCTGACTGACACACACACACACACACACACACACACACACACACACACACACACACTCCAGCCCTACTCGTCGGATATTTGTGCTGCCCCCCCTCCCGATGAGAGCGCTGCATTTCCTCATTCAGATCGGCTATTTTTGCCGTTTGCACACGTACACGGCTACTCCTTATTATTAAGATGGTCGGCTTGGCACTTTTGTTGCCCCCCCCCTTGGCGTGTTGCGCGTATACGTAGCGACGGCACTCTCCTCCTCCCCATTCTCTCCCAGAACAGCAGTTGGTGAGGTGATCCCCGCACTGTCTCACACTGCAGGCAATCTGCACAAGCAGACTGTGGGGCGACTGTGACTCAAGAGGTAGAGCAGTTCGTCCAATGATCCATGGGTCGGTGGTTCGAATCCCGGCTCCTCCTGTCTACATGTCGAAGTGTCCTTGGACCAAGACACTGAACCCCTAATTGCTCCTGATGTGCTGGTTGGTACCTTGCATGGCTTCCGCCGCAATCGGTGTATGAATGTGTGTGAATGGGTGAATGTAATGCACAATCTATGTAAAGCACCTTGGATAAAGGCACTATATAAATGCACCATTTATTTATGACAGTTCTTCTCATAGTCCCCCGAGAAAAATAACGGAAGAATAACGGCATAACGCACCATAGTAACGGTAACAAAGTTACTGATTTTTTCTAAGCGTTACAGTTACTGCCAAAAATAACGGCGCTACTGTAACGCGTTATTTACGTTACGTTACGTCCCAACACTGGACCCAACTAATAGCCCTGAGTCCGTTTCTAAAATATAAAATTGAGACTTTCTCTAACTTAACCTTACAAGCTGTGATTTTCCTGGCGTTGCAGAATTGCATAATGCATAGCATCACAAATAATCTAAAACGTGTTATCCTTTTATCTATTTTTCCCATTTGGGCTCTATATTTCAACCAGGTATTTTTCCTATTGTGTCATGTAATGTGTATTCATTAAGCATTCTGTTCTGATGGTGAAGTGGAGATTATACTCTTTACACTATTTAATAATGTGTGACCCTGATGAAGGCTCACCTGCATTTTTTAAACATTGTTTTTTAATAAAACATTTTCTACTTGAATTGAACAGAGCTGCCTTGGACCTTCTGTAAGTTCATCGCCTTATATATTTGTCCACTGTGATGCCTACAATCTACAAAGGAAATTAACTTAGAACCTTTGTTGTCCTGAAACCTACTAATAATTAGCTTAAGTTATGGCAAATCTGGAAAAAAAAGGCAAAGAAGTTTAGGGATAAGGAGGTACGGCAGTAAAAAGGCACAGACGAAAGTAAGGCCCTTAGCCTTCCTGACCCAAATAGTGTGTGGAGTTCTGTGTTTAAGGCCTGTACATCTCCATAGTGATACATTGACCTGTACAAGAACATTATCATATAAAATCATTGTATCTACTGTCTTATTGCACAATCAGCAGTGTGCAAATAGTAGCTCGACATAAAACAAACTCATGAATGTATTTGTATTTATTTTTTTCGTTTAATTTCTATCCCGCAATTTTGTGGGTGGGGGGCAACGGAGGGTGGGGGGGGGACTGACGTCATGCTTCCTTCTATGCATGAGGAGTCCAAGCTGCTTCTTTTCACCTGACAGGGGAGAGTTTCCCCGACTGGACGTAGCGCATGGAAGGAACACGTTATTCCGACCAGTTCCTTTCCCCTCCATCAGGCTGGCCAGGGGGAGGTAGTTTAGAGACCAGGATTACTGCATGTTTTTGTGAGGGGACCCTAGGGGACACGGGGAGAACATGCAAACTCCTCACATAAAGGCCCTTTCGCCAACCCCGCCTCGGGTATGGGCACTGATGACGAGGAGGAGAGAACACGCCCCCAGCGCCCACAGCGTCACCAGCGGGAATCGAACCCAGGACCTTCTAGCTGTGAGGCGACAGCACTACCGACTGTGCCACCATAAATGTATTTTTTATCAAATCAAATCAAATCAAATCAAATCAAATCAAATCAAATCAAATCAAATCAAATCAAATCAAATCAAATCAAATCAAATCTAATCAAATCAAATCAAATCAAGCTTTATTTATATTGTACATTTAAAACCATCGAGATTGACCAAAGTGCTTTACACAATAATATCTAGAAACAGTTATGCATATTAAATCAAAACATCAAAACAATTATGAATGTGCACCCACAAACCAACAAGAAATTAAACAGTTAAAAAAAAATCATTAATGATCAACAGCCATAGAAAAAAGATGAGTCTTAAGAAGAGACTTAAATAGTTCAATGTACTTTTGATATAAAAAGAGGCTATTCCAGAGAATGGGTGCTGCAACAGCGAAGGCACGATCACCTCTAGATCTTAAATTGGATGGGGGTCAGTCAAAAGCAGCTGGCCAGCAGACCTCAAAGGTCAAAGGATTTTTAGAGTGGTCACACTGTTCACTGCTGTATTGTAAGTGTGTGTGACACAAGTAATCAACCCATAAATCTTAAACATTGCGCCATACTGTACATAGACCTGTCTGAGATAGTTATCTGATAAAACCATGTTATCTACTGTCTAACTGCAGAATCAACAGATCAAAGAGTAGCTCAGCACATAAACTCATACATGCTAGACACACCTTTACTTTCAATTGTGTTGTTTGTCAGGGATTCATTTCTGGGAAATGGGCTGACTGACTGTGAAGCTTTGTGTGTAAATTACGTAGTACACATTTTGATATTGAGAAACTAGAATATATAGATAGGAGAGAACACAATAATCAATACCAGCTCAGTGGCCTTGTGGTTAGACTGTCCGCCCTGGGGGGACTGGGTTCCAGGTGGTCCCCAGCTAAATGACGGAGAGTTGGTGACCAAATTATGGACCCTTATAGATCTTTAACTCTTTAGAGCGTAAAATGAAACCAAATGGGTCCATTTGGTTTCATTTTATGCTGTGTTCCAAGTGTTCCATTAGTGTTAAACATCTGCATTATTTAATTTACAAGAAGTCTACACAAATTAGAGAATGTAGAAGAATTGTTATTTTGTGGACCAAATATTATCCGACAACAAAATATTAAAAGTTTTGGGTCTGAGGGGCTAAATGTCATCAAATGGTGGTCCGTAGCTCAAATGGGTCTGAGAGGCTAAATGCCATCAAATGGTGGTCCGTAGCTCAAATGGGTCTGAGAGGCTAAATGCCATCAAATGGTGGTCCGTGGCTCAAATGGGTCTGAGAGACTAAATGCCATCAAATGGTGGTCCGTAGCTCAAATGGGTCTGAGAGGCTAAATGCCATCAAATGGTGGTCCGTGGCTCAAATGGGTCTGAGAGGCTAAATGCCATCAAATGGTGGTCCGTGGCTCAAATGCATCTGAGAGGCTAAAGAGGGATGCAGGGAAAATATTTTTCCATGCCTCTAGGGAGTGCGCATACAAAGTTGTACACAGAACGATGCAGTTCTAGGTAAAAACAGGAATTGCCCTGTTATAGCGCCATCATGCGGCTGGTTTGGAAAATAAATTGTGTCATGTCGGCCTAGTGGACATGTGCGTGTATAATTTCACGGAAATTGCACACTGTGTTTGTGATTTGTGGCATTTTGTTCGAAACGGACCAATCATGTGAGCTTTGGAAGCGAATCTTAGCCAATCAGGAAGGAAGATGGGAAATGGTGCAGATCCGTGTTGATCACATGACTATGGAGATAGTGTATACCGAATTGTGTGATGTATGGATAAAATGTGTACGAGTAATCTACAGAAATGTGTTTTGCCTAAATCGGCCTCATGGTGGCGCTATAACAGGCCGCTGAGGAATATTTGGGGCAGAGGTTCGTCGTTGGCAACCAGGGAGTGTGTGTGCAAAGTTTGGCATGGATCGGGCCAAAAGTGCCGGAGATTAGCTGGTAACAGAAGGAAGGAAGGAAGGAAGGACGGACGCACACACACACGGACGGAGTGCAAAACATACTCTCTCCCCATGCCTTCGGCCTGGTGGAGACAATTAGCCTAATGGTGGCGCTATAACAGGCCAATTCCAGTTTGTACCTATAACTGCACTGATCTGTGTACAACTTTGTATGTGCACTCCCTAGAGGCCAAGGAAAACCCTTTGCCCTACATTTTTCGCATCTGCCTGTTATAGCGCTAATAGATACAAATAAATTATATCTATTTTGTAATGCTAATTAGAAAGGACTGTAAATATATACCTTCAATAACCCATTGACTGGTTGTCGAGCGCTCATTGGACCAGCACATGGATGATGAGACCTGAAGATAACATTCTTTCCCTGCTAGCTGTAAACTTTCGACAGAGATAAATACTCCTATCTACTTTCTCACTAGGCACCAAGGTCAAATACATGTAGTCTCAAATCAAAATAGGCCTCTCAGTATGCGAGTTAACTTGACTGGGGACAGACAGTATGGAGACCGAATAAGGAGTCAACAAGATATAAGATATTAAATCTGAATGTGGCGTCAGGAAATCCATAATATATGTATGACAAAATAATATAAAGGATAATATAGGGCTGAGATGATTAGGCACGTGGATGGTGACATGACATAAATAGGATAAGGAGAACAACCCGGAGTAAACAGGCAGTAGGCTAAGAGTAAAATGATGATAAAAGGGCAAGATGACAAAATATGACCTATATGGAACACGGTCTGGGCCAAAATTCTATCTGTGTTGACCAACAGAATATGATGGAGTGGCCAACGTGACATGACGTGTAAACAACATGTCAGAATGTATCTAACAAGCGCCACCATGAGGCCAATTTTTGCAAAACACATTTCTTTGCACAGATTTTATCCATAGGTACATCACGCAGATTGGTATCTCTACAGTCACATGTTCAACACACATCTGTTAGATTTTTCATATATTAGCCTACTCCTATACACATTATAAATGTAATAACCTGGCAGGGCATTCCCAATAATTCACATTAATGAATCGATGATGTCAGAGCATTCCACATGATCTTAGTATTAGAATGACTGAGCCATATTGACAAAGAGTTTGTCTGACTTTTTAAATCTTCAATTTCTGCTAAGCATCAAAAAGAAAAGCTCCGCAAGAAAAAGTGTGTGGGGCATCTGTTTTACAATATGCACGTCCCATGAGAGCTCACATTGCACAGGGACACCAAAGTATTTCTCTTGAGTTTTCAGTGCGTCAACTATTTATATGTCTTAAGTTATTCATGCTTTTTTCAATCCTAGTTCAGACCAGCACAGAAAGCAGCAGCAGTCTCAAGACTCAACATGTATTCATTGTTTTCATGCTATATAAACCTGTAACAAGTGGATGTTTTCTAACATGACGAAGATAGACTGAAAATTTCACTCATGTTTATTGTCAAATTACAGGTTTACAAAAGGGTGAAAATATTATTCTTATTCTTATTCTACTACTGTAGGTGGTGAAAATAGGCTAGGCTATAATGTGTTTAAAATTGTAGGTAGGAGGCTGGTTTTTGTCCCTTCTTTTTCCTGATCTTTTCTTTTTCTTTCACAATTGGCAATAACAAAGTACAACATATAGGTTTGAATTCACTGACAATTTAGTCGTTGTGCCAATACATTTGTGGTGTTAGTCACTGATATTTATATATGCTGAATCACGGATCATTGAAGCATTACTTATTTCTTGAAATATACCTATAACTTATTTCCAGATGTGCACTGTCAAAAAGAGGGACTGATTAATATAGTGTGTATATCGATCTCTGACCATGAATGAGTAAATGAAGCAGAAATGCTTTAAAAGTTTAAAACAAGCATCTTTAAGGCTTTCAGTTACTCTGATGACAATGGATCAGTCTAGACTGCAGGGGTTCCCAAACTGTGGTGCGTGCACCCCTTGTGGTGCGCGAACGACCTCTAGGGGGTGCGTGAAATGAAAAGGGTAATGTCGTTTTCATGGTGTTATTTCACACAAACGGCAAAATCGGGTAAACCACTGTTGCAAGGAGATGTATAGAGCAGCATACATAGGAGTATACAGCAGCTGCATGACATTCTGTGATTATTTGCCATAAATCATATTACAAAATGTATACTTTTCGGCCAAATCTAACGAGAATTAGCGTTGGGGATGCGTCAGATAGGTCAGGAGGTAACAGGGGGTGCACGGCCAAAAACATTTGGGGACCACTGGTCTAGAGACTTCATCAACAGGATACTACTGAATTGTGTCAATGAAGACTTCTCCCATGTTAATCATGTGTTGCAGTGCTTTCAGTATCAGAACATCCACATCATTATCCAGGTCAGTCTCTTCATGGTAGTTCTTCACAGGAAAGATTGATTTCATTGGGATGCCCACTGCATCACTGAATTCCTGCATCTGTGTTGAAAGTATTGACAAGTAGTTGAAGATGAATAAGTATTAACTACAGCTAAATTGCATTTGGCAACAAAGATTAATGAGAACGAGCTTTATAAACCTCCAGCAGTCTCACCTTTTCTTTCACAATCTTCATCCTGTAGACATTTTTTATATCCTCCTCCATCAAAGCATGGACCACATCAATCTTGGTGATAATGCAGATCTGTGGAATGTCTGTCGAAAGAGAAGAAACATACTCAGCCAAACCAGTGGTGTCTTTCTTTCTTTCTTTCTTTCTTTCATTTGTATTTTTGGATACTTTTCTGAGTACTCAAAGTCGCTTTACATGCAGCACAAAAAAAAAGAAAAGGAAAAAGTAGTTAAAGAGACATTTCACTTTCACAACGTTTTTTGATAACTTTATCATCTACTCAGGCTTGCAGTGTGAACACCCCAGGCAGTTTTTAAGTTGTTCGATTCAGTATTTAGATATTTGATAATTTTATATTCACATTATTATTCACAGTTTGCACAAATGTACATGTCTATGAAAAATGAACAGAGAACAATATGCATATTTGACTGAGTTCAGAGCTTACCCAAGTCCCTAGCTGTCAATCTGACGCGGCGTATCTTATTTACGACTTCTTCGGACATAAGTGCCACTTGGTCAGCAGGAACGACACAAACCAGAACATGAACTTTGTCCTCTGGATCGGGGTGATGGTTGTAGAAAACATCCGTGTCTGATATCGCTTTTACAGGATTGAACTGAATAAAAATGTACAGATTTTACAGTAAAACATCATGATACAGACAATTCAATGTTTCAATTTGCCATGAAATATCCATCCATCCATCCATCTTCAAGCGCTTCAGACTTCCCTCTCCAGAGCAACATTAGTGACTTCCTCCTGGGGGATCCCGAGACGTTCCAAGGCCAGTGAGTCGATGTATTTCCTCCAACTGCGCCTTGGTCTGCCCCGGGGTCTCCTCCCAGTGGGACGTGCGGCGAGGACCTCCCTAGGGAGACGCCCGAGAGGCATCCTAACCAGATGCCCGAACCACCTAAACTGGCTCCTTTCCAGGCGAAAGAGCCATGAAATATGTTTTGAATTATTAATTAGCATTAATATAAGGGTGTGAGACTTGCAGTCATTTTACCGTGTAGCCGTCCTTTACATGTCCTTTCATAGCCAATTTAATGTCTTCTTCCTGAATTCCATCCTTTGACTCAAGGCCCATGATGTCATTGAACACGACGGGGAATTTTTGTGCTTTTCCTTTTTTGATTGTGTAGGTTCGATACTGTAACAAAGGAAAAAAAAAACATGAACAGTGACAGTTCAAATCTAGCCGTGTCTTCTAGGAACTCTGTATAATTATATAATATAAGAAACACATTTCTTGTTTATTACGTTTATTATGATAGATCATGTTACTTTTCTATTGTGAATGTTCTTGTTATTATTCCTGACTGTGCAGCACTTTGTGGCTCATGTGCTATATAAATAAAGTTATTATTATTATTATTATTATTATTATTATTATTATTATTATTATTATTATTATTATACAATTGGATTCTAAAGTTTGCAGTACTGTCCCGTTTTGAACAAAAAGCCTCAAATCATGCACGCAGTGTGCAATTTACGCAGAAATGTTCACGCACTTTCCTACTAGGTTGAGGAATAAATCCATACCCCTATTCACAATGGCCTGTTATAGTGGCAACAACAGGTGGAGTTTTGCAAAAGCACATTTTTGGAACAAAATGCCTCAAATAATCCAATTGACATCAAAGGCATCAGAAGAAATGGCACCCTTTTTACATTGGCCTATATTAAAGCGCCACCAGGAGGTCACAATAACCTGACCTGGCCTGGTGGAGACCTGTGCCCTGAGGGGCACTTTCTTTTTCCATTCTGTAATTATACTCTGATTCACATTCCTTGTCAATCTTTAATATATTTGGATTCTGTCTATTATTGTAACCTCGGCTACATTGGAAATGGTACGCCCAGTTTAAGCCCAGTTTAAGCCTCGCTACCCAGGCTTTTATTTTCGTTCGCATTCGGCTTGATGATTTGTCTTAAGGTGCATGACACAGTAGTAGCTACTATAAGCACATAAGCATTAGATATAATGGGTCAAATGTATTACTTACTCTTAAGGTGAAACTTGTATCACCAGTACTATCCGCGGGGGCAACATCAAGCATTGTTTCCCGTAAGCAGCTGGTGGCAGAGTTGATAAAACTGGACTTGCCAGCTCCCATTGGCCCATGGAGCAAAATCCTGATGTGTTTGATGTTCTCACCTTCACGGTCGTATTCCTTCACACGTTTAAGCAGCACTTTCTTACTAAAGAAATTAGTTAAATTAGAAATGCAATATATATTGAATACTTAAATTAACCGTCATATCTCATTAGCATTTATTTCACTTATTCATGCTCCTTTAAAGGAACGGTTTAGCAGCACATATATAAAGTTTCATGTAATTGTGATGAATAAAGACAACAGTTTCACATTATTTGTTATTAAGAAATATGTTTTCTTACTCCCAGTCCACCTTTCTCCAGGGAGCTGGGAGAGCTGGGAAAGGCAAAGAGACTGCATGTCACAAAAATAGTAACATCAAGCATTTGTAATTTTGTATGCAATTTAAAGGACAAGGTTCATGTTTTAGGTTGTTATTAGATAAAGTCAAAGTTGAGTTTTGTTTTATTCATTAATGTATTAATTCATTCATTTGCTGTTTTCTTTCGTGTTAGCGTATTTAGCGTATTTAGGGAGTGTGTGTGGGGGGGGGTCATTCGAACAAGTGGCTAAATATGTCTTCAAAATAAATTGATTTCTTGTAAAATGTTGTAAAAATAAAAACAAACACATATTTAGCCACTTGTTCGAATGCCCCCGCCCCCTGTAAAAAAAATGCTAAAAGTGTTAAAACAAAAGAAAGCAGTACAAATAATAATAATAATAATAATAAAAAAGAACCACACACACACACTCACCTTTTACTTTCTCTAATAACAACCTAATGAACATTGGTTGAAAAACAAAAACAAAACAAATGGTGTCACTTAATCATACTTTCAACGGGAGGCGGAGGTGCAGGATGTGCAGGATCTGAATCTCTGGATTTGCTAGAAAAGGCTCCCATAACTACAAAGTAAGATCATAATTGATTATAATGTGCATTTTTCATACATTGTTCATTATGGGTTCCATGGGGGTCTCCAACAACATGAGGACCTGTTGAAACACTCAAGTTCTATTTCATTGATATACTGACAAGGCATTGCATTGCAACACGTTGTAGATCGGCAATTTTTGTGACACGTTGTTGAGCTTGTAAACACCTTTCTGAAAATATTTGGGATCAGAGGCCAATACATGCATCTCAATTTGGGAGAACTTGGCTTGAACAAAGATTGACCTAAATAATATAGTTTGTGTCCCTAAAATGTGCACAGGGCCTACACAGAAGAAAAAAATAATGCTTTTATTGAAGTCAATGGATTGAAGTTTGCAATGCATCTGACCTCAAACCCTTATCTCCATATATGGAGCTGAGCTGTTCTGACAATCCATATGTTGATCCCTCCCCACCCGTCCTTCCTCTTCGATGTCTACCTTTTGACTGATAACTGTCTATACGGGCCCGCCCCAAAGTTATTAGTGCAGCCGCACCCCGCAGCCGGCAGATCAACAGGCCCAAAAACTATGGCCCGGCCCTACACCTGGGCCCTCATTAAACCCTGTACACTCAAGACACTGCCCCGCTGCCACCCTTAGATCTCCATATATGGAGCTCCGACGTTCCGTTGATCTGACCTCATCAAACGCTCCAGTACATAATTCATTCCATATGTTGATCTGACCCCCCATGCCAAAGCACCAGCGCTCGCACAGCCGTCTCCCTTCATCCAGGCGGTCAGATGCGTACACGCGACCTCACCCTTTAGGCTTCTCGCCCTCAGGGGTTCTTACTGGTATACTGCAGATCAAAGCATATACTGCGCAAACAATATAAAAGCATATTCATCAAAAGGACAAAGGACACTGTACTTTAATCATCTGTCAGACAGCAACACACAGTTCCCATTAACTTAATGCACCTCACTGAGGCGCTGGACAGACTCAGGCTTCGTACACACATATCAGACGAACATGCTCTGTGCTGTCCGTGTTTCATGGCCACCTCAATGCTTTTCCAATGGAGCTCATCAAGCATCAAGCAAATGTTTGGTAGTTTTTTTGTTTTTTTTGGGCCACCACAATGCTTTTCCAATGGGAGCCATGGGAGCCATGGTTTGACCAAACATTTTTGTTTGATGGGGAGGGGGGAGAACACCACCAGCAATCAGCAATCAAACACAAATGTTTGATCAAACCATGTGACTCCCATTGGAAAAGCATTGTGGTGGCCCAAAAAAACACCAAACATTTGCTTGATTGGTGTTTGGTACGTGTGAATGAGGCCTGACACGTGCGTCCTGCCCACCCAATCAAAATTCATGGAGAAAAAAAAAGAAAGAAACAAAATGCTGTAATCAAGTAGGCCTATAGTTGTTAATTATATTGACTGTCCTACGTCAATCTGTGAATATCAGCGGTCAATGGACAACAGTGAAGCAATCATTTTATTGCAGTCATGGATTGGAGTTGGCAAAGACAATCATCTTTTAGGGACCTGTGTTGCTGTCTGACAGATTAATATACTGCACAATCAATATAATAAAAGCATATCAAATGGACAAAGGTCAAAGCACACTGTACTTATACCAGCTTTCAGACAGCAACACAGTTCCCTTAAAGATGATCGTGCTTGCCAACTTCAATCAATTGACTGCAATAACGTCTTTTGACCGCTGATATTCACAGTTAGTTTGACTATAGGACATGCAATACAATTAACTTGATTACAGCAGGGGTAGGCAACCTTAAGCACCATGAGTGCCAAGTGATCACTGCAGGCACACATGGCATACGTGTGTGCAATAGTATTTTTGGTTTAAAATGAACTAATTTAAAACTTGTAGTCAACTAAATGAAGTCCCTCACATTTGTATGTAAATTACATTCTGCACATTCTGCATTAATTTACAACTCTGAACTCTGACTGTGGAGAGAGCCTGGGAGATTGGTGGATTCATTATTAATAACAATGTGAAATTATCAATGTGAGAGAAAATATTTAAATGGAAGGAAAATGTTATATTCGTGGACAATCAAAATACGTTCAAAATGTTTATGTGGTGGCATTAAAAGTAATGTTGATATGGCACACTGAGTATCTACAAAGTCAAAACATGGCACTTCATTTAAAAAATGAAATAAAAATATAATGTTGCAGACCTGTGGCTTACAGTATTACATAATACATTTGTTTTGGCCTTGCATGTTGTGAAGGAAGGAGAGGTATGTGACGTCGCACATATCGTAGTCACGATGCAAAAAACTTTAATTAAGACCAATGTTTCGGCACCTGAGTGCCTTCTTCAGGGTATGTTAGCATGAACTTTATGCACCTCACTGACACGCTGGACAGACTGACATTTCATACACATGTATCTTCTTTCTTTTTTCCCTCTTTTTTCTCCATTCATTAATTTATTATGATTTATTATTTTGAATCAATGCTATAGGCCTATATCTGTATTCCAATATTCTGATAATCATTGCCATAGCACATTTATTTCAGTATAGGCGGTCTCCCAGTCTCTCCACCTCCACCAGGGCCGGTTCTAGGAGTGACAGGGGTGGGCAGAGCCAAACCAACGTGCATCTGTCCAATGTCCACCCAATCAAAAGTTATAGAGAATATTTATTTTTAGCCAATATAAAACACACAAAATATCTGTACCATACATAATTTCTGATTGGGAGGTCAGCATGTTTTTAGACATTTAGACCCCCATCTCTGGACACCGTATATATATATATATATATATATATATATATATATATATATATATATATATATATATATGAAAGACAGAATAAAAAAGGAACACGTACCTACTCCCGTACCTATAATTAGAAGTGTAGGTTGATGCTGCAAATGGAAGATGGACTGAGAACAACCAATAACACACTGTTAGTATTGCTGTTGTAATAAGTTATATTTATACATGATTTCACGTGTCTGTGGCGTGTTCACTGTGGGAGGAGAAGTGTTCCAAACCAAAGGTCTTACAGTATACAGCAGCCATCAGGGCAGTGGCATTTGTCAAGTAGTGCAGGGGGGCAAAGGTTATTAAGGAGCGTGCATCACAATCTGTGGAGAAGATTGTGTACACATATTATGCCTATGTGTTTAGGCCAGATGCTGAACATGAAGGCATACAATTTTTTAAGCTCCAAAAAACATACTTTTATTATTGGTGCAACGTTTTAGGTCTCCATCTGGCAAATATATATATTTTTTTATATATACACTTTGACATCCACTTGAGTTAGAAAGATTGAACTGTATCCGTGTGGTTAACGTTATAGCGCAACATACAGTTCCCGAAAAGATGATTGTCTTTGCCAACGTCATTCCATTGACTGCAATAAAAGTATTGCTTCACTGCTGTCTTTTGATATATCTCTGTATTCCAATATTCCGGTAATCATTGCCATGGAATGTTTACTTCAGTAGCAGGGGTCTCCCAGTCTCTCTGCCCTTTTAAAAAACAGAAAATAAATGTTCAAGTTGCAATACCTATCTTATCCAGATAACTACGGAAAGAAGTGAACCTGTAACAATAGGACATTGAAGCACATGTTATGGTCACAGACAGACAGACAGACAGACAGACAGACAGACAGACAGACAGACAGACAGACAGACAGACAGACAGACAGACAATGTAGATGCCCCAATTGCCCCATTGGACACTGGGGCCTCATTCACACGTATCAAACACTAATCAAGCAAATGTTTGGTAGTTTTTTTAGGCCACCACAATGCTTTTCCAATGAGAGTCACATGGTTTGACCAACCATTTGTGTTTGATTGCTGATTGCTGGTGGTGTTCTGCCCCTCCACCAAACACAAATGTTTGGTCAAACCATGTGACTATAGAAAAGCATTGTGGTGGCCTAAAAAAACAAAAAAAAACGACCAAACATGTGCTTGATTGGTGTTTGATATGTGTGAATGAGGCCTGTGCAGTTTTAGTTTAAAAAGGATGTTAAAAGCTTCATGTTATAATGTTATAATTTTGGCAATCAATCATGGGGCGTTGATCAGCAGTTGATTGATTGCCAAATTTGCCATGGCCCACATCGTTGGGTTAGGGTTAGACAATACAATGGTCAATAGTGCCCTCTGCTGGTCAAACAGTAGCACAAACGTTGACAAAAGCACAATGGAATAATAATAATAATAATAATAATAATAATAATAATAATAATAATAATAATAATAATAATAATAATAATAATAATAATAATAATAATAACAATAATAACAAGAAATGATACAGGTAGTAACATTAATAATTATAATAAATATCAGGGTGACTAGGGCATGTTGCCCAAGCTTGCTGTAATTGTCTCTTGAAAGAATTAAGGCTAGTACAGTCTCTGATGTGAGGCGGTAATTTGTTCCAAAAATAAGGTCCTCTGTACTTGAATGTGAATTGGGCAGATGTTGTCCTGAAGAAAACGGAATGAAGATAATTTGGTGATCTGGTGTAATGATTGTGGATTTCATTGTTGAACTGGAAAACATTTTGAAAACAAGCTGGGAGTACTTTGTGAATGGACTGGTACAAAAAAAATGCATATTTGAAAATTATTTAAGTCAAAGATTGGAAGTGGAACTGGTGAGTCTGCTAGAAAAAGTAGTCATTTTGATAAAACGTTTTTGTAACAGGTCGGGAGACCCATAGGTTGGCCGCATGGGTTGGCCGGTGGCTCATGAGTCGGCCAGTAGGCTGCATGGGTCAGCCGGTCGGCCGCATGGGTCAGCTGGTTGGCCGCATGAGCATCTCTGAGTCAGTGAGCACTGACCTGTCAATCAACGACGTGCATGCAACATAGATAGTCTGACTATATAGTGACTATATAGTCAGACTATATTAATATGTCCCATAAACGGTTGTAATGTTTACAAAGGACTGTATAGCCAGGCTGCAGGCATGATGACAGAATTACAGAATTGTTGACATTGTAGCCGGCTGCCGGCATACCAAAGATGTGTCACCCACGTTTGATTCCTAGGCTTAGGGTTGATGACAGAGTAGGCTACAGCATCTTGCAATGGGCCTGGTCTACAACAAGATTCACTGCAGTACACCACCACACCAAGATCTAAATACTTTAACGAATTCCACTCTCACAACACCAGAGGGAGTTCAACATACCACGTCCAACCTCGGTTCAAACAAGGGATTACATTATTTAAGCTCCTATATGCCACTAAACTAGAAATGTGAATCCCTTGACTCAAAACCACCCCTGTACAAATAAAAGTCAGAGTCCTCCTTAACCCCATAATGTACATATTTTCCCCTTTTTGACTTTCTTATATATATGATGAGTTCCTGTTTTTCATAGAAGTGTATATCTGTATGTCTTTAAATGT
Source organism: Electrona antarctica (assembly GCF_951216825.1). NCBI lineage: Eukaryota > Metazoa > Chordata > Actinopteri > Myctophiformes > Myctophidae > Electrona > Electrona antarctica. Next base: position 45,840,791 of record NC_136795.1, read on the forward strand.
TCTGATGAATTGAAAATGGAGGACCCTGATGTAAACAAGTCTAGTGCATTTCGGTGTGGACCTCAAAGTAGCAAATGGTAAATGGTAAATGGTGCATTTATATAGCGCCTTTATCCAAGGCGCTTTACATAGATTGTGCATTACATTCACCCATTCACACACACATTTCATACACCGATTGCGGCGGAAGCCATGCAAGGTACCAACCAGCACATCGGGAGCAATTTGGGGTTCAGTGTCTTGCCCAAGGACACTTCGACATGTAGACAGGAGGAGCCGGGATTCGAGCCGCCGACCCATGGATCATTGGACGACCTGCTCTACCTCTTGAGCCACAGTCGCCCCACATATTATACCCAAAAATCAATCAAACAAACACAGGTTATGCACTATGTCCAGTCTTTAAAATACAAAAGTCCTCTGTGAGGGCTGACTTGAGAGGCTTTGCAATTGCATAAGCTACACCAAAAATATAAAGTAAATACTGATGTGATATATTAAATACATGAATAACTAATGTGTACATATATGCTCTCCCTGTTGTATTAGATGAAAGGGTGTGATTAGAAAATGTGTATGTGTTCATTCATAACTTCATATGTAGCTAAACAGTAAACTGGGTCACTCACACTGTGAGTCTGAGACATTCCAGTGCCTTTGTGAATGAGTACACTGGTATGGGGGCGGGGTGTCAGCTTTGGCACCGCCTAGTGCAGACAAGGCTGCCTTTCCTCTTCTACGTCCTCAGAACACAGATAAAAGGACAAGGCTGCGAGCTCCTCACTCATTCACAAATCCACTTCTCTTCTTTTATTTCTATCGTCAACTACTGCGAAAATGTCAGGCCGAGGGAAAGGAGGAAAAGGTCTTGGAAAAGGAGGCGCCAAGCGCCACCGCAAGGTCCTTCGTGATAACATCCAGGGAATCACCAAGCCCGCTATCCGCCGTCTGGCTCGCCGTGGCGGTGTGAAGCGTATCTCCGGTCTGATCTACGAGGAGACCCGCGGTGTCCTCAAGGTTTTCCTGGAGAACGTGATCCGTGACGCCGTCACTTACACCGAGCACGCCAAGAGAAAGACTGTGACCGCCATGGATGTTGTCTATGCTCTGAAGAGACAGGGACGCACTCTGTACGGATTCGGAGGTTAATAACGCTGACTTGAACTACCAACAACCCAAAGGCTCTTTTAAGAGCCACCCACAATTTCTTTACAGAGTTGATTCCATTATAGAAATGTAGGTGCAGCTGTAATATAATTATTTCATACTATTCTCCCCTGTTTCAGGGGTATAACACAGCCAGGTCTTGTTTAGACAAACGACTCATGTGCACTGTATAAAGTCTGTACGATGAGCCATTATTAATGGACACTGGTCTGACTATTAATTTGCGAATAATTCAGTCGTCTATTTAGGGGCGTTGGGATATTGTCGCTGAGTGCGGACAGCCGGACACTGCATCTGCAAATATTACCGCTCTATAGCCGTTACTGACACTACAAGAAGATATTATATACAAATTGCTGATCTACAAGCTCAGTGTGACAAATGTGATGAGGTCAACATTTGGGGCAAGTGGCTATAGCTGTTTTAGACCAAGGAATATATATATATATATATATATATATATATATATATATATATATATATATATATATAGATATATACACAATTAAAATAAACTATATACCAAATGTCCTAAACAAAATAAACCTGTTGCCTGCTGGACTACTTGACGTGTTTAGACCTTGTATAACAGCTATTTTTGAATAGCCAACCTCTTCTCTTTCAAAGTCGTATAGCCAAAGTATAACACATGAAAGTGCTTAAAATAATTGTGATGCTATATTAATTTTAACTTATTTTGCTGGGGAGACCCCAGTTGGCACTTTGATAACCACTCGTTTATGCTGTGTGGATAAACTCAGCCCCCTAACACAGCATACAAGGCCTTTGTCACTCAAGTGTCATACAATGCATTTGAAGGCTGCTTAATACTGACAATTTGGTTTTACTAGTAAAACTAGTAATCCTCAATTACAAACTACTGTATTCCCTTTGACAAATACAAAAATATATCAGGCAATCCACACATGTTTTTTTGTAAATGCTGTCTTGTGTATTTGACATGTTTTTTTAAGATGCTCTCAACTGTGGATTTAGGTGTGAAATGAACTGAAACATGTCAGATTTCTTACAATTAATAACAAAACAACATTTTAACAGCAAAATAAATGACCACAAGTGTCCTCTCATAAGTCACCATGTCACAGGTCCACAGTTGTGTTTGCAGACACTGAAAAGTTTAGATTTTTTAAACAAACACGTTGACACAGATTACTTATTTTACTTTTATAACATTGCCAGACATCTCACCTTTCTGTGCAGTGAATATTGCTCGGGATATTGTATGTGAAACTATTTTAAAAGACAAATGTCAGAGGAAAGTTGATGAACAACTCTCCATGTAGCTGTGTATATGTGAGGTTTTAAACGTTTCAAAACAAAACGCAGGAGGCCTCAGGGCTCCACATGATTTAATTATGATGTTAAACTAGTCTGCTATCTGCTCCATTTGTTGTTTTACTTTAATACTTCAATTTGTCTGTGTTTTATTTGGTTTTTAGTTGTGGAGAAAACACAAGTGTTCCACAATTCTGCAGCACACAGAGCACTGACCTAGTGGGTTGAGTCTACATGGTTCTCACACATCCTTTAAGTTCCACCCCCTTCTCCTCTGCTTCATCGTCACTCTCTACTCAGAGTTTAGTTCAGTGCAACTGAAATACCAACTACAAGAGAATGGCAGAAGTCGCCCCAGCTCCAGCTGCCGCCTCCCCGGCTAAAGCATCCAAGAAGAAGGCCGCCGCCAAATCCAAGAAGGCCGCTGGTCCAAACGCCCAGGACCTCATCGTCAAGGCTGTGACCGCTTCCAAGGAGAGGAGCGGTGTGTCTCTGTCCGCACTCAAGAAGGCTCTGGCTGCCGGTGGCTACGACGTGGAGAAGAAGAACAGCCGCGTCAAGGCTGCTGTGAAGAGCCTGGTAGCAAAGGGCACCCTGCTCCAGACCAAGGGTACTGGTGCTGCTGGATCCTTCAAGATCAACAAGAAGACCGAAGTGAAACCAAAGAAACCCGCTACGAAGGCAGCCAAACCCAAGAAGCCGGCAGCCAAGAAACCCGCCGTGGCAAAGAAATCCCCCAAGAAGGTTGCAGCCAAGAAGCCCGCAGCCGCTAAGAAATCCCCCAAGAAGGTTGCAGCCAAGAAGCCTGCCGCTGCAAAGAAAGCCGTAGCCAAGAGCCCCAAGAAGGCGACCAAGAGTCCCAATAAGGTGAAGAAGCCCGCTGCCGCTAAGAAAGCACCAGCAAAGAAGGTAGCCAAGCCCAAGGCGGCGAATCCCAAGAAGGCAGCCACCAAGAAGAAGTAAACATCCACACAACAGCATGTAACCCACAAAGGCTCTTTTAAGAGCCACCCACAACTTAATTTAAAGAGCATTCCTCAATATAGTGTACTGTAATGATATTAACCTACAATCAATAATGATTAGGTTACTTTATTGACTCACCAGTTTATTGGCAATATGGAAATCATTGTTCATGATTATCACTGCACGAATTAATTGAGTTCCCTTCACATTGAGTTTAGTTATTACGTTCTAACTCACATCATTAATTACTATAGCATTTGAATTCAATATTTGTATTGCCAGTAGTCTACAAATTGCAGCAAGAAGCTCCCACAATGAAAATAGCTAGTCTACACACTAAAATGAAGCAATATGGTATTACGTGATTGTATACAGTTAATAGAGTACATAATGATTGTATACCGTTAATAGAGTACATAATGCTATGTAAAACTGTATCCCAAGGCTTAATGTGTGATTTCAGAACATTTATTTTATAACCCCAAGTCGCATAATTAAAAGAACGCTTATTTTTTTCCCGGGTGAAATAGACTCTTTGTATTGAAATAGTGGGTGGCTCTTAAAAGAGCCTTTGTGGGGTTCGTTAGCCGAATGAAGTAGATTTATTTCTTGGCAGCTTTCTCAGTCTTCTTGGGCAGCAGAACAGCCTGGATGTTGGGCAGCACACCGCCCTGAGCGATGGTCACTCCACCAAGCAGTTTGTTGAGCTCCTCGTCGTTGCGAACGGCCAGCTGGAGGTGACGGGGGATGATACGACTCTTCTTGTTGTCACGGGCAGCGTTTCCAGCCAACTCCAGGATCTCAGCGGTCAGATACTCGAGCACTGCAGCGAGGTACACTGGAGCTCCGGCTCCGACTCTATGGGCATAGTTGCCTTTACGCAGCAGCCTGTGGACACGACCAACGGGGAACTGAAGTCCGGCACGGGATGAGCGCGTCTTAGCCTTCGCCCTGGCCTTTCCTCCGGTTTTTCCTCGGCCACTCATTTTTGATGATGTAGTTATATTTCTAAAGTTGAATGTCGAAGAAATGTTCTGGAGGAGAGGCGCGCGAGACATTTTATACCTTCAACAACACAGAGAATACTACTTTCTGTATGTGCGGGTGCGCGCCCCACCAATCATAGAAACGGACGAGAGCGCGGGCAGATCGTGTATGAGCTTCCAACCAATCAGTAGTAGTGGCATGTTGTGCGCCTCCCGAAGAAGGAGGTTCCCATCCCGACCCCAGAGCCAATGAGATAAAATGCAGCAGTTTGTGCCCTTTTTGCTACAACTCCTATCTTAACTTTGCAGAGAGAGAAAATGGCAAGAACAGTTCCAGACCACTCGTCTAGTTATATATACACCATAGTATGTGGGTAGTAATCATTTGTAGTTAATCATATTTAATTTAGTGTCACAATTGCATGGATTCCAGTGCCTATATTCAAGTTCAATGCACATTTTAGTTCTAGTCCACAATCAACCCACTAACATGCAGCAAATATGTCCAAATATTGGTTTAACCACATGAATATGATGTGTGACTATAAAATGTGAATTTGATGTTAATTATTTCGTTAAGAGCGTCTGCTAAATGCCTACATTGTAAATTGTAAATTGTAAGATCCCTACTTTCTTATACACCAGTATAAGTTCAGGTTGATTTAAGTTGAACTGTACATACATCCCTGTGTCATGTGTTTTTTTGTCACAAGTAGAAATGCTTATTTATTTGCCCCTATAGGCCTATCATACATATACAACATAGAGCAAAGTATTTTCTTTGTTCAGTCCATAGCCTATGTATTACTTAGCTATTACATTATAAAGTATTTTATTGAATTTCCACAACATTTAATTATGTTTAGTATCACAGTACATATCAATATTCAAGACTTGGAATTACAGCAGCCCGAGCAGCCCCAGTCCAGTACACTATAGACTTTTGTGATGCATGGTACCTCCCCAAACAAGGAGGTCCCTCACCACTGACCAATCTGAGAACAACCGTGTCTCAGAAGTGCAAATAAAAGCAGCAGTTTGCGGCTGCAATAAGCATTCTATTCTCAACGTCTTTAGAAGAGAACAAGACAAGACACAATGGCAAGAACGAAGCAGACCGCGCGTAAGTCCACCGGCGGCAAAGCGCCCAGGAAACAGCTCGCCACCAAGGCAGCGCGTAAGAGCGCTCCGGCAACCGGTGGCGTGAAGAAACCTCACCGTTACCGTCCAGGTACAGTGGCTCTGAGGGAGATCCGTCGTTACCAGAAATCCACCGAGCTGCTGATCCGTAAGCTGCCCTTCCAGCGCCTGGTGAGGGAGATCGCCCAGGACTTTAAGACCGACCTGCGCTTCCAGAGCTCCGCCGTTATGGCTCTCCAGGAGTCTGCAGAGGCTTATCTGGTCGGTCTGTTTGAAGACACCAACCTGTGCGCCATCCACGCCAAGAGGGTGACCATCATGCCCAAAGACATCCAGCTGGCCCGTCGTATCCGCGGAGAACGTGCTTAATCTGTCACTGCCACAACCCCAAAACGGCTCTTTTAAGAGCCACCAAATTCTTTATTTGAAGAGCAATTATTCCGTTGATATACACTGGATCCATTCACATCACAATAAGCCAAAACTACTGAAATAAATATTTGCGACAATAACGGTCAGCTGTCTAGGGGCGTATCCATGCCCGCTGTGCCATTCGTTTAGCAGACTTAAATGATCTGTTATTGCATTATTATATTTAGCTCTTGAATCAGAAACATAATTATAATACATCTAACTGAAATTAAACGAGGATTAAATGTGATTAACATGCAAATTATTTCAATCACTCAGACATTCAGCTCCACCCTGGGGCATGTACCATTTTTTTTTGGAACTCGACATGATCATTGCTTCATACAAACCAGTAGATTTTCATAGTCGACACATGTACAAAGCAAGTGTAGAGAGTTTTGGATGTATATCTAATCTATACATTATCAGTCTATCAGTGGCTTCTCAGAGTGGAGGCGGGGGTTGAGCATGTATCTAGTATTTTGGGGGTCAGAATTTATTTAAATTGGTATATGTGCTAAATGGAAACAATGTGATAAACACATGTTACAAATGTCTTGTGTGGGCTGATACAATAGCTACAATAGTTCAGTAGAATTGTGTGTGTGTGTGTGTGTGTGTGTGTGTGTGTGTGTGTGTGTGTGTGTGGGCTGATACAATAGCTACAATAGTTCAGTAGAATTGTGTGTGTGTGTGTGTGTGTGTGTGTGTGTGTGTGTGTGTGTGTGTGTGTGTGTGTGTGTGTGTGTGTGTGTGTGTGTGTGTGTGTGTGTGTGTGTGTGTGTGTGTGTGCCTGCGTACATATTGTGTATTTGTAATGTATGCATTGATGTAGGCCTATGTATGTGTAAAGGACCCCCCTAAAATGAGAAGCTGCATCTCAAGGACTAACCTCTGTGTGTGTGGACGCTGCACACAAAATGAAAAACAACAAGCAATGATAGTTTGATAAATGCATTTTATATATGTGATGTATCCCCATGCCTTTTGTTCTTGCCTAATGTAAATCGCTCTGGATTAAGAGTGTCTGCTAAATGTCTAAATTATTGTAAATTGCACAGCAGAATTAGGGCGATACCCACTCATTCTCAATTAATGAAGAGAGCGATTACATTTCAGGACCGCCTAAAAGAAAGGTGTTTTCTTGTCCACAGATCAGATGTGGCCTCTGTGTTATTTAGGTCAGTGGTTGCGTGCGTGCCAACGTTTTCATGTCAAGGACCCCCTAATTTACACTAATTAGCCGGTGGACCCTAAAATATATGCCAGGGACCCCCAGAAGAAATGCGTGCGTGCGTGTGTGTGTGTGTGTGTGTGCGTGCGTGCGTGCGTGCGTGCGTGCGTGCGTGCGTGCGTGCGTGCGTGCGTGCGTGCGTGCGTGCGTGCGTGCGTGCGTGCGTGCGTGCGTGCGTGCGTGCGTGCGTGTGTGCATGCATGCGTGCGTGCGTGCGTGCGTGCGTGCGTGCGCTGACAACCAAAGTGAATCTGTCTATCTGGTATCACCTGGTGTCTGCACTCTACACCATGGACAGCATCAGACCATATAGACTGGAGTCGTGTCCTGTATATTAAACAGCTGTCATTTTTACAAAGGACTGTAAATAGCCATGCAGGCATGACATAAATGTTAACATTATTGCCAAAGATGTGTCAGTTTTCACAAAAACAATCCTGTGTGAAATCAGAAATGTGTCAATGCAATGACCCACATGTATTTGCAAATATAACAGCAAATACACCAGATGTCATTATAATTGACAATAACTTTTATATTGGAAAGTTGGGTGTGCTTTTGATTCGTTTAGTTTAGAGGAAGCTTCCTAAACAAATAAAATACCAACCATTAGTACAAGCCATTAGGTAGGCTCATTGTTTTTATATTTGGCAGAGGATTAGGGATTAAGGGAGGATGGGGTTGTCCAAGTGTCAGGCAAAGCAGCTTGCAACATACTGTTCAATCTCCTCCATTGTCCCCTTTTGGACTGAATTAATTTATAATATTATTAAAAATATTTTGTTTTGTGTTTCTGCCATCAATCAGATGCTATATTAAGTTGAGATACTCAATTTGAAATTAGCACAATCAAAATATATAAATTTAGGTATGTGCCAAATTCGGCACATTAGGCTATTAGAGTTATTACACTATTTGCACTATTACACTATTACACTTACTACACATATTACACTATTGCACTTATTACACTATTACACTTATTACACTATTACACTATTACAAAATTAGACTTATTACACTATTTCACTATTCCACAATTATAGTTACTACTATCTCTATGATGTGATGACATGTACTAGTGCCTGATGGGTCAAATTTGTCCCAAACAGACATTGCCAAATATCTCAGAAAAAAGTAAGATCAAATGTAATCTACTTCAATATTTCTATAGTTGTATCATCGAGTTAGCTGGTGTGTATTTTTATTTTAGCACATTTGGGCAGTAAGTCTTACTTACACTGGCAGCCTAGAGCCATTTTCTACATCGCCTATATTTGGCCATTAACCGGTATGTGCCAAATTTGACCCAGTCGTCCAAAAGGGGTAGGCAGATCTATTTGGAGGACACACACAGCCCTAATCAAGGGCCTGTATAATTTAGTTTAATCAGGTCCCTGGCTTCAGCAAAGGGTTCTGTCAGGCTCAGGTCTGAAGATGTTGGAGCGGTTAGCACCGCTCAAAAAAGAAAAAAAAAATATTTATTGTATAGTATCTAGTAAATGGACCAAGTCTCTGTACGTATACGTCTGTAATCCACATAACTTGAGAACCACCGACTTCAAATTCGACACACGCGTTCCACACCCCCACAGGGAGTGCAGTGGCCGGTGTTGAGTCGGTTGGATCCACGATTGTCCAGACCCGCCATAAAAGGCCTCTTTTTGGGCCTGTTCTGACATCACAACACTCCATATTGTGGCATGCCTGAGGGTCCGGCACACAGAGGGACACAGAGAGACAGATACAGAAATCTCCATAAAAGGGACAGAGACAGATGGGTGGAACGGGTACTCTGACACGGGTACAACGGGTATTGCACAGCCGGGTGGGGCATGGATCAACTTCCATCGTTATACCGACTCAGTGCTCTACAGCCGGGCACCAGCACTCTGACATCAACGCTGTGACATCAGGCATTCCCATGACTATGACATAATGCGGGAACAACGACATACACACACGTCATGTGTTTCACACCATGAAATAGTGCACGTGTGGAACAACAAATCGTCATTTTTGGATCGCATTTCTTTTGCCGACATGCCTGCAAAACATATGTCAGGGAAGGCGCCGAGCAAGACCTTCAGGAAAAGGCACTCACCATATCATGAGGGAAAAGGGAAGGTTCATCCCAGGAGTCGTGGGACGCAGACGGGTCACGAGGGAAAAGTGAAAGTTCACCACAGGAGTCACGGGAAGCAGCTGGGTCAGGTTCTGGTGCTGGGCCAGGGCCTCTTCGGACAGCTGGGTTTAGGAGACAACATACCACAACGGAAGAAGCCGGCCCTCGTCCCCCTGTCAGAAGGCATCGTGCAAGTAGCAGCTGGAGGAGTGCACACGGTGTGCCTCGGTGGTTCCGGAAGCGTCTACACGTTTGGCTGCAACGACGAGGGTGCCTTGGGCCGGGAGACGTCAGACTCGGCGCCGGAGAATTGTCCCGGGAAGGTGGTCCTGGGAGAGAAGGTGGTTCAGGTTTCCGCAGGAAACTGCCACACGGCCGCCCTCACAGAGGACGGAACCGTGTACCTCTGGGGCTCGTTTAGAGATAGCAATGGCATTATGGGCCTTTTGCATTCCAAGGAAAAGTGCAACGCTCCCGTCAAAGTCCCCTTGAAAGAGCCTGTGGTTAAAGTCGCATCGGGTGACGACCACCTTGTGCTGGTAACACGTGGGGGGAACCTCTACACGGCAGGGTGTGGAGAGAAGGGTCAGCTGGGAAGGGTGACCCTTCCCGGCCTTGTGTCACTCCGCAGTGACAGAGGCAGGCAGGGCCTTGACCGGCTACTGATTCCCCGGCCGGTGCTATTTAAAGGCAAGATTCACTTCATTGATGCCTTCTGTGGGGAAAACTTCACCTTCGCTGTATCAGAAAATGGCTGCGTTTATGTATTTGGTCTGTCCAACTACCACCAGCTCGGGACTATAGAAACATGTTATTTTCCAGTGAAACCGACATGCTTCGGCAACTCTACCACAGCCTGGGTGGAGTTCTCTGGAGGAGAGGAGCATGCGCTCTGCCTGGATAGCAAAGGGCAGGTATACAGCCTGGGCAGTGAGCACTACGGTCGCCTGGGGCTGGGCCAGGCGGGAGCCGCACAGAAGAGCAATCCCTCGCCCGTGCCTGGGATGGAGCTGGCCAGTGGAGTGAGCTGTGGGTCCCGTGTCAGCTTTGCCATCACTAGAACAGGGTCTGTGTATGCATGGGGCATGGGCACCAACCTCCAGCTTGGCACAGGGGAGGAGAACGACGAGTGGAGCCCCGTGAAGATATCAGGCAAACAGCTGGAGAACTGCACGGTGCTAGCGGCGTCCGGTGGAGGGCAGCATACAGCTCTGCTGGTCAGACCCGTTGACCCACCTGCCGTAACTGATGAGAGGGGGACTGGGGCTGTATTGGACTGCAGGGGCCCAAGCTGATCAGGTGGCTCATTTTACATGAAAACGCAAAATCAAAAAAATATGTGACAGCTTATGTTTCAAAAGATGTAGCGCCTTTTTGAAATACATTTTTATTTTATTTTAAGAAGAAATGGACAGGTACAGGCATACAGAACAAATATTTGCCAACTACAGTAAGTGGCTTTCCCCCTTGCCTCATTTTTTAAATCCTACACTCAGACACCCACACCAACCACCATTGACAAAAAAAGGGAAAATAGTCATAATAAATAATTATAACAATAACAGCAATTAAATACAACATCAAACTAGATTTGTTAAATTAACAACACATTTTGTAAATAAATAATATAAAATAATCCCTCCCAACCCACACATCATAACAAGCCTGAAAAGAAAAATAAATGGGCAAAGATTTCAACGAAGACCAAAAATAAAGGTGATTAGTTATGTATATTTCTTTTTTGAGAAAGCTGGTTTGGTCCATGGAATGGAATGGAAATATAAAAATGGAGGTGCCTGGCAAATTATACAACTTCTTCAGATCTGAGAATGATCTTAAACCATAATATGCAAAATACGATAAGGGTATCACAACAGGCCCACCTTTGCAGGTACTCGCTCCTGCGCCATCTGTGGGCCAGTGGCATCGCTCTCTCCGTCTCTCCTTCCCTCAAGGCACCGGGACTCTGCATGGTAGGGGTGTCCTCCTCCCTGGGCCAAGGCTAGGCTTGACCGCATACCTCAATTAGACAGGAGTTGGGTGGCTTCAGCAGGTTCTCAAATGGGCACCCCCCTTCACTGGTGTTTCGTTGATTTAAGTCCATGACACCTCGGAGGGGCTCAACGGCAGATCCAGCGTCCTGGCTCTACCCCCGCTGAACACCACCCAACTCTATGGTCCTCATTCACAACGGCGTTTACGCTCATACCGTTACGTAACGTGAGCGGAGCGTGAGCGGACAGGCATTTACGTGGATTCCCACATTACGTGGGAATTCATGAACTTCAACGTGAACTTGACGGTGACGTCGGATGGTCGGAATCTCCGCTAAAAGCTGCGCCAGCTCAGAGGGTCGTGTACTGCTTGCGTAGATTTATTCAGAAGGCTTTAGTCTTCATTCTGAATCAATTAAAAGTCCCCAAATCTCAGATAAAATATGTAGGAATGTGTCCAAAACATTGGTCAGCACATAAAAAAATTATAGCTTATATAAAAGCCAAGTATCACTTGGATGCCTAAATGCATGCATTCTAGAGGCAGGTTAGCCTAGAGTCCCATACAGAAACTGCCCCTGCAAACCCGACACCTTTTTATTTATTTATTAGGATATTTCTAGCATGCGCGATTGCGCTGCACTTGACAGCTTTCTACTCGCAGTGCAACGCGTTGTGAGCTTGTAGATCGGCTCTCGCGGACTCGCGCTGCATGTTAAAAAACAAACTCACACTTATAATAAGAACATACACTTATCTGCATTCTGCACTGTACGAATTCATTGGAAAATGAATTAGCCCTATAAAAAAATAGAAGTCCACATTATTGCATCAGCGCGTGCAATTCGGCCAGTCATAGTTTTAAGCCAGTGCACCTTAATTAATTATAATATGGGGAACTTATAGCTGGGCTGTAGGCTACTACATTGATGAGATCAATCAAGTTTGGTGCCAAATGTCCCGCGAAATTCGCGAATCATTTTAATATGACATCATCATAAATGAACCTGCACTTAGATCTGACAAAGAGGAGGCTACCCGCCGTATATGGTTGAAATTTTAAATAGCTATATAGGCCTATGCCTACGTGTCCATGATCAGAACAAATCCATTCTCCACATGGCATTCAGACAGATGACAGTGAGATGATATTAATCTATTCCCCGCATGAATCAATGCAGCTCTGATAAAAATATCGGATATATGTTTTACCTCTGCAAAGGTGTGAGTGAGCAATTGTTTAATAGAAAAGAAAAGGCTTTATAATATAATTGCCAAGTATACGCTAGCTTGCTGCCTTGGTCCCGAACTTAAATAAATAAATAAAAAAGCTGCATTTTATACCGTAAGTCAGCTTGACATTGCTGCAGCGGTGCGGAGCAGCGTTCACCGTTTTGTAAGCTTGGGAAAATGATTTATATAGTTTAATGGTAGGCTATAGACAATATAAAGAATCACGCACAAATGTAATGGTATATGGATGTAAAAAAAGAGACTGCAGGTGGTGGTCGTCGCTCCGGCGCTTGACATGGTCAGATCATTTTCTTTTAATTTCCTAATATAGCCTAATTTCTTTCCAGCAATCATTTTTATTTTAATTTGTGAAGCCACTATACTGGAAAATATCATTATTTTGTTGCATTCCGTCAGGAGGACCTCTATTTCGTTTGAGCTGTAAGGCCTATAGTTCTTTTTTTTTTTTTTTTTACTGCTGTCTGCTGAGTCATGCTTGACGCCTTTTATGGTGTGAAATGGGGCGTGGATCAATGCAAATTAAGTTATCCGCTGATTTTCCGATCATTTGGCACCCGTTCGCATTCACCTGCGTACCTCACAACATACACCTGCGTACCTGTGGTACACACCGCTCTTTGAATTGCACGGCAAAACAACGTAGCGTGATCGGACGGAATTTCCCGCATCTGTTTACGCTTCCGTTAAGCTTCCGTTACACTCTTGCGTATTTCTCCTTTGTGAATGAGGACCTATGTCTTTAGTCCTTCAGTAGGTCGGCTCTGCCACCGCACCTCTCTTTGTATCCAGATCCACCGTGATGCTCCTCTGCCCGCTTAGTGATGTTGCCTACCAGCCGTTTCCTAGCCAGCCCTTCGATCCCCATCAATTCAATGTCTCCCTTTTGACTGATTACAGAGAAGATTGTGTGCACATCCCAATGCCTATATTCTGGCCAGGTGCTGGATGTCAGGCATCAAGGCAAACAACAAGGAAGAGGAAGAACATCCGCACACCAGTTTGTAGAGCTCCGAGACTTACTTTATTTTAAGGCAACAATTAAATGCAACGTATCGACCGACTAGGTCTTCATCATAGCCTGGCTCCAGCCCTGAATCACTAGCCACGCCCATTAAGAAAACTAGAATTTTGCGGGCCTTTAGCCCGCTCATCCTAGCGCCACGCGTCGCAAATGGGAAGAAGGCAATAGCGGGAGGGCAATATTCAATACTGTTTTTTTTGTTTGGTTTTTTTACTTGGAAAAGCAAACATGGCAACCCATGATGTTTTCATATATCCAGTTGCTTGGAAAGTGCAAATTTGGCAACCTGGCTGAGTGGCCCTATTGTTTGTTTTTGATTGATTGATTGATTGATTGATTGATTGATTGATTGATTGATTGATTGATCATTTTATTAGACAATAATAAGGCAAGGCAAGGCAAGGCAATTTTATTTATATAGCACCTTTCATACACAAGGAAATTCAAAGTGCTTTACAGAAATAAAAACACAAACAGAGTGCAACAGTCCACTTAAAAAATAAACAAAGATTACAATAGACAATTAAATACTGTAAGATAACATAATTGGCATATAAATTAGAACAAATACTCCCACCTTTGATTAAAAGCCGAGGCAAGACCTAGCTGTTCATTAGGATAGGCAATGTTAAATAAGTATGTTTTTAAATTAGATTTGATTGTTGGGGGTTTCCTAATGTAACCTGGAATATTATTCCAGGTTTGTGGTGCATAATAATATTATAATATAATTTGTGGTGCATAGTAATAATAGTGAAATGCTGCTTTCCCATGTTTTGTTCCAACTATGGGATGAACAATTAGTAGGCCAGCCCCAGATGACCTAAGTGTTCGAGATGGTTCATATGGCTTCAGCATGTCTGAGATGTAGCTGGGCTCAGAGCCACAAACAGTGTATGTGTGTGCGCACGTGCGTGTGTGTATGTGTGTGTGTGCAGTGAAAAGGGGAGGTGCCGGGGAATGAGGAAGTTGTGATGTAATTTGCATCACAGCGACTTTATTTGTAAAGTAAATATGGCAGTTGTGGGGAAGCGATGTAGTGCATATGGATTCGGATGGCGTGCAGGATTTGTTGTGCATGGAGAGATGTGTGCTAACGGAGTGGTTTGGTATAGGAGAAGGAGAACGGATAAACGGTCATGTGCTTGTGTGCCCCCTTTCTATTAGGGTAGAAAGATATGTTCGATTCAGAAGTGAAAGTAACAAAATTAGATTCAGACTGAGTGTCAGGCTATCTTCATCAGGCAGATAAGGATATTTGCCTGATATGACATATTATTTCAACAAGGCCACTAAATGTGCTTTACACAGAACACCAAACAAGGGAAACATACTTGTTGTAGGACACACACACACACACACACACACACACACACACACACACACACACACACACACACACACACACACACACACACACACACACACACACACACACACACACACACACACACACACACACACACACACACACACACACACCTTGTCAGCACCATTATCGATTCATGCTCCCTGATTCAGTTTGGGATATACCATGTAGCATTATATGAAATGACCCAATGAATGTCACATAATTACACACAGCTTTAGGTCTGTGAAGTCAGACCTCACAAATAATAATGGATTGCATTTTTAGAGCGCTTTTCTATTTCCTATTACTCAAAGTGCTTAGTCCATTCATTGGGAGGTGAAGCGGCGAACAGTCGACGCCGTCCTCACATCCACACCCCAATGGTGGCAACCACTGGAGGCAGGGTGCAATTAGGCCTACTGTGTCTTAATTCAGGGGGTTCACCCTGCAAGGTGCGGTACTAGGTAGGATGGGTGAGGGCACTACCCTGCGGAGGGGGGTAGGGGCGGGCACACGTTCTGGGGTTGGGGCCAGCAACACTCATGTACCCGTGTGTGGCTACCCGTTGTCGGCATAGCCTGAAGCAATTACCCCTGTTTCTCCTACGTTGTTGTGGAACGAAATGATGCCTGCGGAGCTCACCGCTGTATGATATGATTTGTTGTGGATATTTACAGCCTACAGGCAATTCGTTTCTAATTGTTTTATTTGCCCAAATGTCAAGTGCATTATAAATAAAAGCTATTATATTATTGTTATTATTATTACTACGTCAAATCTGATTTAACCTGAGTCCTGACTCCTTGCAAAGAGTTGCTGAAAGGAAGGATACCTGTAACCATGCATATAGCCTATTCACTTAATAATGATAAATGTTTTTACATTTGGACAGAATAGAGACTATCGTTGCATCTGCTGTTTGATTTGTATTAGCATGCACCGATCAGTCACTGATCTACAAGCTCATAGCGCGGCAGCACTGTTCATCAGTGCCGCCGTGTTCAAGCTTGTAGATCTTCTTGATTCTTCTTCTGTATATTATATATACTGGCATATATTCCCGCTTCTATATACCCGTGTCTGACGTCACCTATAGACCTCGCTGAATTCTCGCTGAATTCTATTTGTCCATTTGTCCAAAGTAAAACAAGGGTTTTACTTTGTTTTGCTCATTTGCTGAATATGGATTTAGAAATTGTTTTATTATATTTTATTCTTTATATGCTGTTAGAAGAGTTGGAGATGCAACACCGCCCTCGTCGGCGCGTGTTGTATCTCAGGCTGGGAAGGACAAATTATGGACAAGTAAGTTCATGGTTAATTTGTGTATATGCCTATACCTTTACAGCCAGCAGAACCTCCCAGCTACCGGTTTGTCCCGTGAGTGTCCAGTTAACCCAGTCATTCATCAGGAAGTGTTATATAAAATGGCTTATGTAATTGTAAGATTGATATGGGCACCATTAAAAGGCAATGTAGGCTGATATTTTGATACAGACACACAGGAAATATAGTCTGCTTTCTAGTTGAGACTAGGAACTACTATAATACAAGGCCTGTGGTTCACATTTACATTTACAATTTCAATACAATTATATTAAAAAAAACCTTATTGAAACAGTGGGTTTTGGGAAACGGGTTTGTTACACGAATGAAGCAGATCTATTTATGCCAAAGACTACTGCAATAACTAGTTGGTACTGTGATGTACAAAGTAAACTGCCAACATGTTGCATCATCTCCCTTGATACTTGCTAAGATAACTAATGCTGTTTGCCAGGAATATGCATAGACGAGTACCACAGACGAAAAACAGTCTAAGTCCAAATTTCAGACTGACCCCTCCACGAAAAGGCCTTGTTGTCCTGAACCCTTATCTATCATTTATATATTATGGATCAATAGTGTGGACTTAGACTGTTATTCGTCTGTGGTACTCAGAGTGCATGGATATCATGGCATTGCAGATGTTGAAGATTCAATGCATGGGGTTTTTATTTCTTTTTTATAGTTGATTAAGAAAGACCCCAGTTGGCACTTTGATAACCACTCGTTTATGCTGTGTGGATAAACTCAGCCCCCTAACACAGCATACAAGGCCTTTGTCACTCAAGTGTCATACAATACATATACATAGTATAGTATGTGCCACAAATGTGTTTTTGTAAATCCTGTCTTGTGTATTTGACATATGCAGGCCCATGTTTTTTTTTAAAGATGCTCTCAACTGTGGATTTAGGTGTGAAATTAACTGAAACTACAGAATTGTAAGAATTGTAAGAATTACAGAATTGTTGACATTGTAGCCGGCTGCCGGCATACCAAAGATGTGTCACCCACGTTTGATTCCTAGGCTTAGGGTTGATGACAGAGTAGGCTACAGCATCTTGCAATGGGCCTGGTCTACAACAAGATTCACTACAGTACACCACCACACCAAGATCTAAATCCACTCTCACAACACCAGAGGGAGTTCAACATACCACGTCCAACCTCGGTTCAAACAAGGGATTACATTATTTAAGCTCCTATATGCCACTAAACTAGAAATGTGAATCCCTTGACTCAAAACCACCCCTGTACAAATAAAAGTCAGAGTCCTCTTTAACCCCATAATGTACATATTTTCCCCTTTTTTACTTTCTTATATATATGATGAGTTCCTGTTTTTCATAGAAGTGTATATCTGTATGTCTTTAAATGTTCTGATGAATTGAAAATGGAGGACCCTGATGTAAACAAGTCTAGTGCATTTCGGTGTGGACCTCAAAGTAGCAAATGGTAAATGGTGCATTTATATAGCGCCTTTATCCAAGGCGTTTTACATAGATTGTGCATTACATTCACCCATTCACACACACATTCATACACCGATTGCGGCGGAAGCCATGCAAGGTACCAACCAGCACATCGGGAGCAATTTGGGGTTCAGTGTCTTGCCCAAGGACACTTCGACATGTAGACAGGAGGAGCCGGGATTCGAACCGCCGACCCATGGATCATTGGACGACCTGCTCTACCTCTTGAGCCACAGTCGCCCCACATATTATACCCAAAAATCAATCAATCAATCAAAAGTGGAACTTTTGTGCCACACACAAACAAACACAGGTTATACACTATGTCCTGTCTTTAAAATACAAAAGTCCTCTGTGAGGGCTGACTTGAGAGGCTTTGCAATTGCATAAGCTACACCAAAAATATAAAGTAAATACTATATTATATTAAATACATGAATAACTATTGTGTACATATATGCTCTCCCTGTTGTATTAGATGAAAGGGTGTGATTAGAAAATGTGTATTCATAACTTCATATGTAGCTAAACAGTAAACTGGGTCACTCACACTGTGAGTCTGAGACATTCCAGTGCCTTTGTGAATGAGTACACTGGTATGGGGGCGGGGTGTCAGCTTTGGCACCGCCTAGTGCAGACAAGGCTGCCTTTCCTCTTCTACGTCCTCAGAACACAGATAAAACGACAAGGCTGCGAGCTCTTCACTCATTCAAAAATCTACTTCTCTTCTTTTATCTTTGACTTCAACTACTGCGAAAATGTCAGGCCGAGGGAAAGGAGGAAAAGGTCTTGGAAAAGGAGGCGCCAAGCGCCACCGCAAGGTCCTTCGTGATAACATCCAGGGAATCACCAAGCCCGCTATCCGCCGTCTGGCTCGCCGTGGCGGTGTGAAGCGTATCTCCGGTCTGATCTACGAGGAGACCCGCGGTGTCCTCAAGGTTTTCCTGGAGAACGTGATCCGTGACGCCGTCACTTACACCGAGCACGCCAAGAGAAAGACTGTGACCGCCATGGATGTTGTCTATGCTCTGAAGAGACAGGGGCGCACTCTGTACGGATTCGGAGGTTAATAACGCTGACTTAAACTACCAACAACCCAAAGGCTCTTTTAAGAGCCACCCACAATTTCTTTACAGAGTTTATTCCATTATAGAAATGTAGGTGCAGCTGTAATATGATTTCATACTTTTCTCCCCTGTTTCAGGGGTATAACACAGCCAGGTCTTGTTTAGACAACAAGTCATGTGCACTGTATAAAGTCTGTGTACGATGAGCCGTTATTAATGGACACTGGTCTGACTATTTGTGAAGAATTCAGTCGTCTATTTAGGGGCGTTGGGATATTGTCGCTGAGTGCGGACAACCGGACACCGCATCTGCAAATAACCGCTCTATAGCCGTTACTGACACTATTTTGCTGGGGAGACCCCAGTTGGCACTTTGATAACCACTCGTTAATGCTGTGTGGATAAACTCAGCCCCCTAACACAGCATACAAGGCCTTAGTCACTCAAGTGTCATACAATGCATTTGAAGGCTGCTTAATACTGACAATTTGGTTTACTAGTAAAACTAGTAATCCTCAACCACAAACTACTGTATTCCCTTTGACCAATACAAAAATATATCAGGCAATCAGTATAGTATAGTATGTGCCACAAATGTGTTTTTGTAAATGCTGTCTTGTGTATTTGACATATGCAGGCCCATGTTTTTTTTTAAAGATGCTCTCAACTGTGGATTTAGGTGTGAAATGAACTGAAACATGTCAGATTTCTTACAATTAATAACAAAACAACATTTTAACAGCAAAATAAATGGCCACAAGTGTCCTCTCATAAGTCACCATGTCACAGGTCCACAGTTGTGTTTGCAGACACTGAAAAGTTTTGATTTTTTACACAAACACATTGACACAGATGACTTATTTTACTTTTATAACATTACCAGACATCTCACCTTGCTGTGCAGTGAATATTGTTCAGGGTATTGTATGTGAAACTATTTTAAAAGACAAATGTCAGAGGAAAGTTGATGAACAACTCTCCATGTAGCTGTGTATATGTGAGGTTTTAAACGTTTCAAAACAAAACGCAGGATGCCTCAGGGCTCCACATGATTTAATTATGATGTGAAACTAGTCTGCTATCGGCTCCATTTGTTGTTTTACTTTAATACTTCAATTTGTCTGTGTTTTATTTGGTTTTTAGTTGTGTTCCACAATTCTGCAGCACACAGAGCACTGACCTAGTGGGTTGAATCTACATGGTTCTCACACATCCTTTAAGTTCCACCCCCTTATCCTCTGCTTCATCATCACTCTACTCAGAGTTTTAGTTCAGTGCAACTGAAAATCTGAAATACCAACTACAAGAGAATGGCAGAAGTCGCCCCAGCTCCAGCTGCCGCCTCCCCGGCTAAAGCATCCAAGAAGAAGGCCGCCGCCAAACCCAAGAAGGCCGGTCCCAACGCCCAGGACCTCATCGTCAAGGCTGTGACCGCTTCCAAGGAGAGGAGCGGTGTGTCTCTGGCCGCACTCAAGAAGGCTCTGGCCGCCGGTGGCTACGACGTGGAGAAGAAGAACAGCCGCGTCAAGGCTGCTGTGAAGAGCCTGGTAGCAAAGGGCACACTGCTCCAGACCAAGGGTACTGGTGCTGCTGGATCCTTCAAGCTCAACAAGAAGACCGAAGTGAAAGCAAAGAAACCCGCTACGAAGGCAGCCAAACCCAAGAAGCCGGCAGCCAAGAAACCCGTCGTGGCAAAGAAATCCCCCGTGGCAAAGAAATCCCCCAAGAAGGTTGCAGCCAAGAAGCCCGCAGCCGCTAAGAAATCCCCCAAGAAGGCAAAGAAGCCTGCCGCTGCAAAGAAAGCCGTAGCCAAGAGCCCCAAGAAGGTGAAGAAGCCCGCTGCCGCTAAGAAAGCACCAGCAAAGAAGGTAGCAAAGCCCAAGGCGGTGAAACCCAAGAAGGCAGCCGCCAAGAAGAAGTAAACATCTACACAACAGCATGTGTTAACCCACAAAGGCTCTTTTAAGAGCCACCCACAACTTAATTTAAAGAGCATTCCTCAATATAGTGTACTGTAATGACATCATGATACTACAATCAATTATTAGGTTACTTTATTGGCAATATGGAAATCATTGTTCATGCTTGTTATCACTGCACAAATTGAGTTCCCTTCACATTGAGTTTAATAGTTCTTAAATTCTAAATCACATTCAAATTACAACGTATAACAGGAGGCACGGTTCAAAATGCATTTGAATTCAATATTTGCATTGCCAGTATCCACAAATTGCAGCTAAAAGCTCCCACAATGAAAATAGCTAGTCTACACACTAACATGCAGAAATATGGTATTACGCGATTATACCGTTAATAGATATTACCAAACTGGGTAACACTTGCAGATAAGGGTCATGAAATAATGATTAACTCATGATTAACTAATACATTAGTTAAGCATTAGTTAATCATTATTTCATCATGAATTAATGATGACTTCATCATGAATTAACTGTAGTTAGTTAATCATGATTCATGGCATTCATGATTTCATTTATAGATCAGATTTTTTCGCCCAAATCTATGCCCACGATGAGTGCTCAAAGGCGGGTAGGTTTAGTCAGCAGACGGTCTCTCTGGAGGTCCTTCCTGGTTGTCCCCAAGGGTATTTTTTCTCAATTCTATGCCCACGATGAGTGCTCAAAGGTGGGTAGGGGTCCCTGGTGTTTTATGGATCATTTTTTGACTCACCCATTTTGCCCAAATCTATACCCAGGATGAGTGCTCATAGACGGGTAGGGTTAGTGAGCAGACTCGGCCTCTCTGGAGGTGATTTTTCTCAATTCTATGCCCACGATGAGTGCTCAAAAGTGGGTAGGGGTCTGTCCGAAGCTCTCCCTGCATGGTGCTTTATGGATCATTTTTGGACTCCCCCATTTTGCCCTAATCTACACCCAGGATGAGTGCTCAAAGGTGGGTACCCCTACCCACCTAAACCACCTGGTGTTTTATGGATCATTTTTGGACTCCCCCATTTTGCCCAAATCTATACCCAGGATGAGTGCTCATAGACGGGTAGGGTTAGTGAGCAGACTCGGTCTCTCTGGAGGTAATTATTCTCAATTCTATGCCCACGATGAGTGCTCAAAGGTGGGTAGGGGTCTGTCCGGAGCTCTCCCTGGTGCTTTATGGATAATTTTTGGACTCCCCCATTTTGCCCAAATCTATACCCAGGATGAGTGCTCATAGGTGGGTAGCGGTTAGTGAGCAGACTCTGTCTCTCTGGAGGTATTTTTTCTCAAGTCTATGCCCACGATGAGTGCTCAAATGTGGGTAGGGGTCTCTCCGGAGCTCTCCCTGGTGCTTTATGGATAATTTTGGACTCCCCTCTTCAGAGGTCTCCCTGGTAGTTTATGGGTCATTTCTGGACATTATCATCATCATGAACTAGCTGTAGTTAATAGTTAGTTAATGGTTATTTGTACCCCAAAGTAAAGTGACAACATTTTCATCATGAACTAATCATGAACTAGCTGTAGTTAATGGATATTTGCACCCCAAAGTAAAGTGACAACATTTTCATCATGAACTAGCTGTAGTTAATAGTTAGTTAATGGATATTTGTACCCCAAAGTAAAGTGACAACATTTTCATCATTAACTAATCATGAACTAGCTGTAGTTAAGGTTATTTGTACCCCAAAGTAAAGTGACAAAATTTTCATCATGAACTAATCATGAACTAGCTGTAGTTAATGGATATTTGTACCCCAAAGTAAAGTGACAACATTTTCATCATGAACTAGCTGTAGTTAATAGTTAGTTAATGGATATTTGCACCCCAAAGTAAAGTGACAACATTTTCATCATGAACTAGCTGTAGTTAATAGTTAGTTAATGGATATTTGTACCCCAAAGTAAAGTGACAACATTTTCATCATGAACTAGCTGTAGTTAATAGTTAGTTAATGGATATTTGTACCCCAAAGTAAAGTGACAACATTTTCATCATTAACTAATCATGAACTAGCTGTAGTTAAGGTTATTTGTACCCCAAAGTAAAGTGACAACATTTTCATCATGAACTAATCATGAACTAGCTGTAGTTAATGGATATTTGCACCCCAAAGTAAAGTGACAACATTTTCATCATGAACTAGCGTAGTTAATAGTTAGTTAATGGATATTTGTACCCCAAAGTAAAGTGACAACATTTTCATCATGAACTAGCTGTAGTTAATAGTTAGTTAATGGATATTTGTACCCCAAAGTAAAGTGACAACATTTTCATCATGAACTAGCTGTAGTTAATAGTTAGTTAATGGATATTTGTACCCCAAAGTAAAGTGACAACATTTTCATCATGAACTAATCATGAACTCTTGATTAACTAATCATGAAGTAATCATGAACTGGAAATTTGGACACAAAGTCACATCAATATAAATAATAGTGAAATGCAATACTAACAATACAATACAATCTGAATCCAAAATTACAATTACAAGCCACCTTCAATATTGCCATTTTTTATTTACAGCCACACCCTCCCCCCACACAGAAAACTAAAAACAAAATGTGATGTATATCAATAACAAAGTGTTAAATGGCCACTTATTACCAAATAGACAGCAGTAATGTGAAAAATAACAAACAAAAAGAAAAGCCAGCAAAAATATGAAAACCCTTAGTTCCGTTGTCATTGGGGCTCTTTCATCTGAATTGTGACATTGTTCGATTGGTCTTTTTCCTACCACACAAACCGTGAGGGAGGGGAATCAATGTTGCACCATCAGTGTCCAGACTTGGATCCGTTAGCTTGCCATCCAATATGCACTGGGAATTTATCTGGGGAATTGTTGGGTATGGAGAATGTGGAGCCTCACATGGACCTGGGCTCCTCAGTGGATGGGAAGGGAAGCGCTGTCCTCTTCTCCATGTGCTCCAGGGGATGAAGATGGGGATCACCCAATCTAAAAAAAAACTGACCTATGGTAGATCGGACAAGATCCAATAGCATGTTATTCACACACTCTGTGTAAAATGTTTTTAAATCCCCATGAATTAGTAACAATTAACACCTTTTTAACTTGCATTAATTAGCTTAATCATTTTCTTTTTATAGTAATCATTTCAAATACATTGAAAACCATTCAAAATAATTCAAAGTACTTATTTTCTTTTACAATGTTTAAAATATTCACTATATTCAATGAACTGTTCCTTTTCCACAAAAATACTATGAAATGCTCCTTTACGTATCACAATGCAATGAGTTAAATTGCATAAAGTGCACATTCAATCGCTTTACAGGGTGTTTTGTGCAGTAACTGAGGTATTCATGACTCAAATGTGCTTAGTATATCTCTCCCTGGCTAGCATCAGGTGAGAGATGCACTAAAAATGTACATTCAATCACCATAACCCAAAATACTCATGTACAGGAATAAGTGTTTCAAAATGTAAAACACCATTTAAGATAACCATCTTTGTTCTACATTGTCTCACTCACCACTGATCAATGAATGAATGGGCTCAGACTGCAATGTCACCTGTACTACTGGCTGCTCAGTGATTTGCAATACTCGCTCTCACACTGCTCTGCAAAGTTCAAAATGACACAATATACAAATCAGGAGTTGTCTAACAACATTAAGAATGTGGATGATTTGAATTGGAAGATTATTTTTTAGTCTTACCAAGTGGATTGCAAAGATTGTTCCTCTGTGTGTGTTTACAACAACACATGAAGAACCAGCCATGTGTTCAATTGAACAGGAAAGGGGAGTTTTCCTGCTTAAATACTGACAGGAAGTGGAATCACTTGTAGGCTGGACATAAACGCTTACAGGCTCACTGATTGGCCACTTAGGTTAGCAATCACAGAGCCAGGTAATTTTAACCCTTTGCAAAAACGTGTTAGACATCCTGTTTGTTTGTTTGTTTGTTTTCCCTTTCATGTATATAGCTTCTTGGCATTTTAATCAGACTTGTAGAGCAACATTTTAGATATATTGTATATAACTTAAATGCATTCATTCACTGTAAAAAAAATCACTGAAATGAACGTATGTATCCTATTAACTATTTTTTAATTCAGCCTACCCAGGCTTGAAAGCAGGCAGCCAATTTACAAGTGTTAAAAACGATCTAAAATGCTTTTGAAATAACACACATTTAAGTTCTAAAATGTTGCTCCACAAGTCTGTTTAAAATACAAAACAAGCTATTTACATGAAAGAGAAAAAATGCAAAACAAACAGGGTGTCTAACAGGTTTTAAAGGATTAAAATTACCTGGCTCTGTGATTGCCAGTGGCCAATCAGTGAGCCTGTAAGCATTTGTGTCCAGCCTACCAGTGATTCTACTTCCTGTTAGTATTTAAGCAGGACAACGTCCTTTTCCTGTTCAATTGAACACATGGCTGGTTCTTCATGTGCTGTTGTAAACAAACACAGAGAGACAATCTTTTGCAATCTGCCTGGTAAGACTAAAACATAATCTTCCAATTCAAATCATTCACATTCTTAATGTTGTTAGGCAACTCCTGATTTGTGTATTGTGTCATTTTGAACTTTGCAGAGCAGTGTGAGAGTGTTGCAAATCACTGAGCAGCCAGGTGACATTGCAGTCTCAGCATTCATGAAGTGGTGAGTGAGACAATGTAGAACAAAGATGGTTATCTTAAATGGTGTTTAGCCACAATACATCCTGCCAATGATTTATTGTTACATTTAAGTATTTAAGTTCATGTTACATTTTGAAAGACAGTTTGTTACTGAAGGAATACAATATGCATGTACATGAGAATTGTGGGTTATAGTGACTGAAGGTACATTTTAAGGGTACATACTAAGCACATTTGCGTCATAAATACCTCCTAGTTACTGCACAAAACACCCTGTAAACCTTTTGAATGTGCACTTTATGCAATTTAACTCATTACATTGTGATACTTAAAGGAGCATTTCATACTATTTTTATTTTTGTGGAAAAGGAACAGTTCATTGAATATTAAACATTGTAAAAGAAAATAAGTGTTTTGAATTATTTTGAATGGTTTTCAATGTATTTTAAATACATGATTACTATAAAAAGAACATGATTAAGCTAATTAATGCAAGTTAAAAAGGTGTTAATTTATGCTAATTCATGGGGTTTTGGATCTTGTCTGATCTATCATAGGTCAGGTTTTTTAGATCCCATCCTCATCCCTTGGAGCATCTCACGTGGAGAAGAGGACAGCGGTTCCCTTCCCATCCATCGAGGAGCCAAGGTGCATGTGAGGCTCCACTGTCTCCATACCCAACGTTTCCCCAGATAGATTCCCAGTGCATACTGGGTGGCGAGATCCATGGTTTGTGTGGTAGGACAAAGACCAATCGAACACTGTCACAGTTCAGATAAAAGAGCCCCAACGAGAACAAAAACAAACTTTGGGAACTAAGGGTTTTCATATTTTTTCCGGCTTTTCTTTTTGTTTGTTATTTTTCATATTACTGTTGTAGTCATTTTTCTATGTCTATTTGGTAATAATAAGTGGCCATGTAACAATTACTATTCATTGTTGACTGTGTTATATTTATAAGAGCCAGGTAATTTTGTTTCATAGTTTACATTTGTATTTTGTATAATACTTTATTTATTTTGTGGTATATTTTTGTTTGTGTTAAGTGTTTTTATTTTATTTTGTAGTTTCTGTGTGGGGGGAGAGAGAGTGTGTGTGTGTGTGTGTGTGTGTGTGTGTGTGTGTGTGTGTGTGTGGGGGGGGGTTGCTGTAAATAAAAAAAATGGCAATATTGAAGGTGGCTTGTAATTGTACATTTGGATTCAGATTGTAATGTATTGTTAGTATTGTATTGTTTTGCATTCACTATTATTTATATTGATGTGACTTTGTGTCCATATATCCAGTTCATGATGAATTCATGATTAGTTAATCATGAGTTCATGATTAGTTCATGATGAAAATGTTGTCACTTTACTTTGGGGTGCAAATAACCATTAACTAACTGTTAACTACAGCTAGTTCATGATGAAAATGTTGCCACTTTACTTTGGGGTGCAAATATCAATTAACTAACTATTAACTAATGATAGTTAATCATTAATAGAGTCCAACTCTCTAGTAAGTAAGTACAATGTAATGGTAGTTCATGATGAAAATGTTGCCACTTTACTTTGGGGTGCAAATATCAATTAACTAACTATTAACTAATGATAGTTAATCATTAATAGAGTCCAACTCTCTAGTAAGTACAATGTAATGGTAGTTCATGATGAAAATGTTGCCACTTTACTTTGGGGTGCAAATATCAATTAACTAACTATTAACTAATGATAGTTAATCATTAATAGAGTCCAACTCTCTAGTAAGTAAGTACAATGTAATGGTAGTTCATGATGATAATGTCCAGAAGTTACGCATAAACTACAAGGGAGACCTCTACAAGGGAGACCTACCCACCTTTGAGCACTCATCGTGGGCATAGAATTGAGAAAAACTACCTCCAGAGAGACCGCGTCTGCTCACTAACCCTACCCGTCTATGAGCACTCATCCTGGGTATAGATTTGGGCAAAATGGGTGAGTCCAAAAATGATCCATGAAACACCAGGGACCCCTACCCACCTTTGAGCACTCATCGTGGGCATAGAATTGAGAAAAATTACCTCCAGAGAGACCGAGTCTGCTCACTAACCCTACCCGTCTATGAGCACTCATCCTGGGTATAGATTTGGGCAAAATGGGTGAGTCCAAAAATTATCCATAAAGCACCAGGGAGAGCTCCGGAGAGACCCCTACCCACCTTTGAGCACTCATCGTGGGCATAGAATTGAGAAAAATTACCTCCAGAGAGACCGAGTCTGCTCACTAACCCTACCCGTCTATGAGCACTCATCCTGGGTATAGATTTGGGCAAAATGGGTGAGTCCAAAAATTATCCATAAAACACCAGGGACCCCTACCCACCTTTGAGCACTCATCGTGGGCATAGAATTTAGAAAAATTACCTCCAGAGAGACCGAGTCTGCTCACTAACCCTACCCGTCTATGAGCACTCATCCTGGGTATAGATTTGGGCAAAATGGGGGGGTCCAAAAATGATCCATAAAGCACCAGGGAGAGCTCCGGACAGACCCCTACCAACCTTTGAGCACCCATCGTGGGCAAAGAATTGAGTAAAATGACCCATGGGTACAACCAGGAATGACCTCCAGAGAGACTGAGAGACCTACCCGCCTATGAGCACTCATCCTGGGCATAGATTTGGGCGGAAAAATTAGATCTATAAATCATCTACAAATCGTGGTTAACTAATGACGATTCATGATGAATCATCAGAATCATCATCATCATGAATCATGATGAATTCATCATGATTCATGATGAATTGTGATGAACTAATGATTAACTAATGCTTAAATAATGCATTAGTTAATGATTAGTTAATCATTAGTTCATGAACCGTATCTGCAAGTGTTACCTAAAACTGTATCCCAGGGCTTAGTGTGCGATTTCAGAAAATTACTGTGAATTTATTTTATAACCAAAGTATCATAATTAAAATAACGGCTTATTTTCGGGTGAAATGGAAGGCTCTTTATATGGAAATAGTGGGTGGCTCTTAAAAGAGCCTTTGTGGGGTTCGTTAACCGAATTAAGTAGATTTATTTCTTGGCAGCCTTCTCGGTCTTCTTGGGCAGAAGAACAGCCTGGATGTTGGGCAGCACACCGCCCTGAGCGATGGTCACTCCACCCAGAAGTTTGTTGAGCTCCTCGTCGTTGCGAACGGCCAGCTGGAGGTGACGGGGGATGATACGACTCTTCTTGTTGTCACGGGCAGCGTTTCCAGCCAACTCCAGGATCTCAGCGGTCAGATACTCGAGCACCGCAGCGAGGTACACTGGAGCACCGGCGCCCACTCTCTGGGCATAGTTGCCTTTACGCAGCAGCCTGTGGACACGACCCACGGGGAACTGAAGTCCGGCACGGGATGAGCGGGTCTTAGCCTTCGCCCTGGCCTTTCCTCCGGTCTTTCCTCGGCCACTCATTTTTGATGATGTAGTTATATTTTTAAAGTTGAATCTCGAAGAAATGTGCTAGTGGAGAGGCGCGCGAGGCGTTTTATACCTTCAACAACACAGAGAATACTACTTTCTGTATGTGCGGGTGTGCGCCCCACCAATCATAGAAACGGACGAGAGCGCGGGCAGATTGTGTATGAGCTTCCAACCAATCAGTAGTAGTGGCATGAAGTGTGCCTCCCAAAGAAGGAGGTTCCCGACCTCAGAGCCAATGAGATAAAAAGCAGCAGTTTGCGCCTTTTTTGCTACAACTCCTATCTTAACTTTGCAGAGAGAGAAAATGGCAAGAACAGTTCCAGTCCAGACCACTCGTTTAGTTATATACACCATAGTATGTGGTGAACGGAAAGTTATCTTATGCATTACTTACACTGTACACTTACACTATATTTAGTTAATTGAATTTCATAAAACATTTCCTTAGAATTTATGTTCTAAGATGGTTTTAAATATTTACAGAGGGAACCTTTGTGTTACATCTTTCATGAAAACAGAAGTATGTCTCATGTAGTCACTCTCTTGTAATAGATAACATTTCTAGATATGCTAATTTTAACAACTTTTCAGATAAATATATAGTCTGAGCTGGAACCCGCAACCATTCTTCAAAGATATATGATCAATAATAGGAGAGAACCATCAGTTTGAAGTAGAATGCTCCATTCGGATTTGGAAAATTGTGTTTTGGCATGTGGTTATAAATGGAGTGATAACACAGAAAGCTACCACAGATGCAATGCTATCACATTTTTCCTAGCACTAGGGATGTATACCTTCCCAAAAATCACTTTGAGAATTATAGCCCTTTGGTACAGATGACCCCAGATTTGGGGTCCTTTGAGTATCACAGTACATATCAATACTAGAAGAGTTCCCCCCTCCAATCGGTGCCAGTGATGCATGGTACCTCCCCAAACAAGGAGGTCCCTCACCACTGACCAATCAGAGAACAACGGCGTCTCAGAAGCGCAAATAAAAGCAGAAGTTTGCGGCTGCAACAGGCATTCTATTCTCAACTTTTTCAGAAGAGAACAAGACTAGCTACAATGGCAAGAACTAAGCAGACCGCTCGTAAGTCCACCGGCGGCAAAGCGCCCAGGAAACAACTCGCCACCAAGGCAGCTCGTAAGAGCGCACCGGCAACCGGTGGAGTGAAGAAACCTCACCGTTACCGTCCCGGTACAGTGGCTCTGAGGGAGATCCGTCGTTACCAGAAATCTACCGAGCTGCTGATCCGCAAGCTGCCCTTCCAGCGCCTCGTGAGGGAGATCGCCCAGGACTTTAAGACCGACCTGCGCTTCCAGAGCTCCGCCGTAATGGCTCTCCAGGAGTCGGCAGAGGCTTATCTGGTCGGTCTGTTTGAGGACACCAACCTGTGCGCCATCCACGCCAAGAGGGTGACCATCATGCCCAAAGACATCCAGCTGGCCCGTCGTATCCGCGGAGAACGTGCTTAAACTAATCTGTCACTGCCACAACCCCAAAACGGTTCTTTTAAGAGCCACCTAATGTGTTATTTGAAGAGCAATTATTCCTTTGATATTTGCACTGGATCCATTCGCAACATCACGATAAGCCAAAACTACTGAAATAAATATATTTGCGAAAATAACGGTCAGCTGTCTAGGGTCTTATCGTTTAGCAGACTTTTAAATGATCGGTTGCATTAGTATATTTAGGTCTTGAATCAGAAATATAAATATAATACATCTAACTGAAATAAACGAGGATTAAATGTGATGAACATGCAAATTATTTCAATCACTCAGACATTCAGCTCCACCTTGGGGCATGTACCATTTGTTGGAACGTGTGTGTGTGTGTGTGTCTGTGCGCGGGCGCGCGTGTGTGTGTGCCTGCGTACATATTGTGTATTTGTAATGTATGCATTGATGTAGGCCTATGTGTGTAAAGGACCCCCCCTAAAATGAGAAGCTGCATCTCAAGGGCTAACCTCTGTGTGTGTGGACGCTGCACACAGAATTAAAATCAACAAGCAATGCTTGCACAGCAGAATTAGGGCGATACCCACTAATTATCAAAATAATGAAGAGAGCAATTACATTTCAGGACCGCCTAAAAGAAAGGTGGTCAATCATAGAGAAAACCTACAGGGATGCCCCCTATGTCAGCTGGTCCAGGGACTATATGCCAGGCGGAAAACCCATTGGATTTAACCAGATTATAAGAAAACAAAAATAAAGCTATACCTGACGACTGGAAAGAGACTACCAAAAAACATAGCTAAATGGAATGCTACCGGCTATCACTAAAAAGATAATATAGGCCTACATGGCTGAATACCTGAGCACGGTAAATGACCCAAAACTTAGGAAGCACCTGTCAGTGAACACAGCCTTGCAATAGGTGGCAGCGGTGGCCGAACGGATAGCGGCGCGGTCTTGATACCGGAAGGTTCCTAGTTCGAATCAGCCGTCCGACACGTTAAAATTACCACCGCTGAAGTGCCCTTGAACAAGGCATTGAACCACTACGATGAAATGTGTTCTATGAGCAGGGCCTGGCTGGAAACAAGTTCTTGAGCTTAGCCCAGATACCCTGGGTAAATATAGATTTAATTTAATTTCATAGAGAAAGGCCGAACTATTGTACAGACAGACCCCACTCAAGGGAAGACAGGCTATTCACCCACTGCACACAAAATGTGGTGTTTTTGTTTTCTGAGCTCATTTGCACCCCCAAAAAAACTCCAGCCAAGAAGGTTGCCAAACCCAAGGCAGCAAAGAAGGCAGCTCCCAAAAAGAAGTAAACTATCTGTACCAACTTTATACCCACAAAAAGGCTCTTTTAAGAGCCAACCACATTATTTTATGAGAGTATCCTCTTCACACTATCACTATTCTACACTGGGATAATAACCAGCTTATGCCTCTGTTCCTTGATAAATTACCACACAAATAAATGTCTGTAACAAAGTGTAGTAAAGACATCACACACAAGTGGGGCGCTTGCTAAAATATCATCATGTATTAAGTTGAAACATGCATTTTGACTGGTCTGAGCCCCGCCTTTTCCCCCCTGCTCCTATGAGACAAAGTGTGGTCATTTAAGCCTTGAATCAATCAATATAATAGTGGACATAATATAGTTCAAAACATTTTTGTAATAAATATTAACCACTTCTACATCGTCTACACTTAATTGTGTGCAGTAAATGGGAAATGTCACACTAGTGACTACTGTGGCAGCGGTGGCCGAACGGATTGCAGAGTGGTTAAGTGCCCTTGAGCAACTCATTGCTAATGTAACCAAAACGAACAAGGGAGGAGTGTGTGTGTGGGGGTGGGGGGGGGGGGTGGAGAGTGTTGGCCACACCCACACAACTCTGCCTGTCCTCCCTTACGTCCTCAGAGCACACATAAAAGGACATGGCTGCGAGCTTTTCAATCATTCAAAAACCACTTCTCTTCTTGTATCTATATCTTCAACTACTGCGAAAATGTCAGGCCGAGGGAAAGGAGGCCCCAAGCGCCATCTCTATCTTCAACTACTGCGAAAATATCAGGCCGAGGGAAAGGAGGCAAAGGTCTTGGAAAAGGAGGCGCCAAGCGCCACCGCAAGGTCCTTCGTGATAACCTCCAGGGAATCACCAAGCCCGCTATCCGCCGTCTGGCTCTCCGTGGCGGAGTGAAGCGTATCTCCGATGAGACCCGCGGTGTCCTCAAGGTGTTCCTGGAGAACGTGATCCGTGACGCCGTCACCTACACCGAGCACGCCAAGAGAAAGACCGTGACCGCCATGGATGTTGTCTATGCTCTGAAGAGACAGGGACGCACTCTGTACGGATTCGGAGGTTAATAACGCTGACTTGAACTACCAACAACCCAAAGGCTCTTTTAAGAGCCACCCACAATTTCTTTACAGAGTTGATTCCATTATAGAAATGTAAGTGCAGCTGTAATATAATGATGTCATACTATTCTCCCCTGTGTTTCAGGGGTATAACCTAAGGGTATAACACAGCCAGGTCTTGTTTAGACAAACAAGTCATGTGCACTTTATAAAGTCTGTGTACGATGAGCCATTATTAATGGACACTGGTCTGACTATTAATTTGCGAAGAATTCAGTCGTCTATTTAGGGGCGTTGGGATATTGTCGCTGAGTGCGGACAGCCGGACACTGCATCTGCAAAAATTACCGCTCTATAACCGTTACTCAGTTTTCTATCTCTAACTACAGCTGAACTCAAAATGTCAGGAAGAGGCAAGGGAGGGGGGATGGTACTTCATTGGATGCAGAGGCCTTTTTATCAGAGGTGAAAAAAATAGATGGAGTGCACTTTGACACACTCCTGGGTGACTTCACCAGCGAGGAAGTTAAAAAAGCAATTTCTTTGTTAAACCGAGGGAAGTCTCCCGGCCCGGATGGCCTACCCTCCGAATTATATCAATGTTTTGCTAATGAACTTGCCGATATTTTGGCCTCTGCTTTTAATGACGGGTGTTCAAAAAGATCCATGCATGACGGGTTTTATCAGGGTACCATCTCTCTGATCTTTAAAAAAGGTGATGAAAAAGAATTAAATAATTGGAGACAGATCACACTAACTAATATAGAATATAAGATCCTCGCCAAAATCATAATGATGAGACTAAATACAGTATTAAACGAAATAATTGAAAAAGAACAAACATGCGCCATTAAAGGACGAGTGATGTGGGATAACCTCAATAAGATCAGAGAGATGATACACGCACGTCATAAGCCTGGCTTTTTTATTGTTGGTTTTGACCAAAAGAGAGCTTTTGATTTTGTAAATAGAGAATATTTATGGAGTGTTTTGGATAAATATGGGTTTCCACAGGTATTTATAAAAATGATTAAAATGTTGTATGCAAAATCTCAGGTGGCGGTTAAAGTAAATGGAAGGACGTCTAATTATATTGACATACAGAAAGGGGTGAAACAGGGCTGTCCACTGAGCGCAGCGCTCTACGTTCTTGCCATCAGCCCATTATTAAATAAAATAAAAAATGATAACCGAATCCAAGGTGTTCGGCTTAATAGAACGGCAGCCAAGGTGTCCGCCTACGCGGACGATGTAACTGCCTTTATAAAATCCCAGAGAGAACTTGACTTTGTTAGAGAACACTTTCACCTCTATGAGCAGGCTGCGGGGGCCAAACTAAATGAGACCAAAACAGAATGTATTTGGATAGGAGAGGAGGATCAAAGGCCGGCCCTGCTCATGGAGGTGAAAGATGAAATGAAAATACTTGGCATTTTCTTTGGTAATAGGGACTGTGCTAAAAATAATTGGGACAGAAAAGAAACACAGGCCGAAGTAGAAAAATGGAAAGTTAGGGACACAACTTATAAGTCAAGAATAGGGATTGTAAAAACATTTATTTTATCAAAGTTATTGTTCCTGGCCACCATTTTTCCGCCACCTGAGAAGTGCATAACACGAATAAATAGGATGTGTGTACGTCTAATTTGGGGTAACAACCGGGAGGTTACCAAAAGAGTCCTCATGTTTAAGAGTGTCAAAGAGGGAGGACTAGGCGCAATGGACGTCGGCAGCAAAATAATGATTGCATTCTGTAAAAATGTGGCTAGGGGCATTCTGTGTGGAGCAGCCTGGGTAGGAGACCCCCAAACATGGAGAAAACAGAGGGGCAGGGGCAGATTGTCACTGCCATATTATAAATTGGCATATGGGGACTTCACCACGAAATATAGCAATTTAAATATTAACTGGGGAACCCAATCAAATAAAATAATATATAATTTAATAAGTAATAAGATATATGGAGGTATGGTACATTTTAAACACTGCTCTTTTGAAGAAAGTAAAAACCTGGTAAATAATCTTAACAGCGGCCTCGTCACTGGGAACATGCAGGACGTTATGTGGCTAACTGCCCATGGTAGACTCCCAGCTAGAGCAGTAGTTAAATGGAGTTGCTTTGTGAAAACGACAGAATGCCCCATGCCAGATTGTGACGAATTAGAGACCATTTGGCACTTGCTCATAGACTGCAATAGGTCGAAGGCAGTCTGGAGCAAGATGCACGATATAGGCGTGAGGGTGCCATGTCACAGAAACATTCTATACGGCATTTTTAACTGCGGAAAAGAGAATTATGATTTATTTTGGGTTTGCATTTGTGTAACTGTGTTTAAGATTTGGAAGACTCGGTGTAAAATGTCAACGGACAATATCATAATTGATGCAAACACTGTTTTTAAGCAAATTAGAACTGAGCTTAAAAGGAGAAAAAACATGGACTTGAAGAGACTGCACACGCACTTAAACTGGCCCACTTTAGCACTGTAGTCACTTTAAAACAGTCCAGGTAATGCACCCTTTGTAATGTAGTACTTGCTACATTATGTGTATACGAAATGTTTGTTTTGATGACATGTATGTAATTTTGATATGTATTTATATGATGACAAGCAGCCTGCTTTTTTATATGTAATTCCAAGTCTTTATGTACTGTGATAACGTGTAACTTGTGGAAATTCAATAAAATACTTTAAAATGCAAGGGAGGAAACATGCCCTAGTATGGCACCTTCTTTTGCCTCCCAGTTCTCCAATAACTGGGCAAGGCTAAAGTACGCGGGTGAGGCCGAGCTCCCGACAAGGGACTATGTCGGCAAAGAGCTTTTGTTTAAGTCGAACCTAGTCTGTGCAAAGGACATTTATTAATTTATTGCCTTGCCAAACCGACGTGAGTTCGAACTATGTTTCTATCAGGAGTCGACACTCCGTCGCTTCCTGGAGCAATATGACTTTGACAAACTGCAGGATAAATGGATGGACTGGTCTATTGAATCCTCGGTCAATATAGGAACAGTGAATGTCAATGTCGTGGTGAAATTCTGGACGGGCCGGGTCTCAGTAGCCTGGCTAATAAGCCAGACTAATATCACATGGTAGGCAACTTTTTTTTGCCAACGGCTGATTCGGTCTGGTTTATTAACCAGGCTAGGGTCTCAGACCATGACGTGGAGCTGTACCTAAAAAGATACGGTTATATCAGAGAGCAGCCATTGATTGATTGATTGATTGAAGAATTTATTAACAGTTTGCAGAATTACAGTACATTTCAAGCACAAACTCAATACAAAGGCTGTTAACTGTGAGTGGACGACCCAATTAAGCATTACACTTGTTTCCAATAGGGTCCACCATGTTCAAATCATCAAAACATTTAGAGACGTACAAATAGACACTTCTATAGACAGAACAGGAATTCATCATAAAGGAGGTAAAAAGGGAAAAGAGATATATACAGTGAGGGAAAAAAAAGGGGGGGGCGGGGGGGGGGGGGATTCAGATTTTACGGGGGCCAGTTTCGAATTGCAGCCATCCGTAGGTGCCCTTTGAGAGCGGTTTTGAAGGAGTCAAGGGATTCGCATGTCTTAATGACAGTTGGTAGGGCGTTCCACATTTTGGTGGCATAGGAGCGAAAAGAATTTAGTCCCTTGTTTGTGCCGAATCTGGGTTGTACATGGTTCGTTGCACTCCCTCTGGTGTTGTGGGTGTGGACTTCGTTAACATTAAGGAAGTATCTAGACAGGTACATGGGTATCTTGGTGGTGTATCGAATCTTGTGGACCAGACCCATTGCAAGATGCTGTACTCTGTCGTCGACCCTAAGCCATTCCAGCCTGTCGAAGTGGGCAGGGGTGAGGTGGGTTCGGGGGGCTAGATCAAGTAGGAGCCTGACCAGTTTGTTTTGGGAAGTCTGGAGCCTGGTTTTAAGGGCCTTTGAGGTGCTGTGGTACCAGGAGGTGCATGCATAGTCAAAGAATCCCTGTACAAGGGCTCCTGTTAAGGTCTTCAAGGTGTTTTTGTTGACCAGTGAGGAGATCCTGTAGAGGAATCTTGTTCTATGGTTGACTTTTTTGATTACGTTGGTGGCCATTTTATCACCGGAAAGATTAGCCTCCAGGATGGAACCTAGGTAGGTAATTTCATCTTTACGTGTGATAACATTGTCACCCACTCTAACCAAGAAGCCATTTGCCTTGCTGAGATTACTAATAGAGCCAAAGAGAATGGATTCAGTTTTTCCCAGGTGTAAAGATAGTTTGTTATCAGCGAGCCAGGTGCAGATTCTACCGAGTTCAGAGCTGAGGGCATTTTCAACCTGCAGTTTGTCCCTGTCCGAGACCAGCAGTGCTGAGTCATCTGCGAACAGGAACAAGTTGCAGTCACAAGCTGAAGTCATGTCGTTTACATATATTAGGAACAGTAGAGGCCCTAGTATGCTTCCTTGTGGAACGCCACAGCTCACTGGGAGGGGGGGGACAGTGTTCCGTTCACTTCCACCATCTGTTCTCTCCCCTCCAGGTAGGATTGCATCCAGCTCACAGCCATACAAGCCAGTCGACCAGTTTGGGATCTGGTATGGAGTACGGAAGTACAAAGTTGAGCTCAAGCTCGATGCAAACAACCAACGTATGACACTGCCAAGCTCTATTTCCCTGGGCCCATACAACGGGCGGATATATTATCCTGGGCAGCAGACGCGGTGTTTTGTGTGCAACAGCACGGCGCACCAGGTCCGAGAGTGTACGGAGGTGAAGTGCTGGAGGTGTGGGACTTTGGGCCATAAAGCCAAAGAGT
The DNA here is from genome assembly GCF_951216825.1 of Electrona antarctica. Classification (NCBI taxonomy): domain Eukaryota; kingdom Metazoa; phylum Chordata; class Actinopteri; order Myctophiformes; family Myctophidae; genus Electrona; species Electrona antarctica. The sequence continues at coordinate 45,878,234 of NC_136795.1, forward strand.
GCTCAAATGACGCCGAGTGCAGTCTGTGTGGAGAGAAGGGGCACTCGTTTTTCCAGTGCCCTCAGTCCTACAGCAACAGGGCACGAGCAGAGAGGAAAGAGCGAGCCGAGGAGCAGCAGAACCGCATCGTCGGCCTACTGAGGCGCACCAGACCGCCGCCACCGGCTAACGCCAGCACCCCACTGTCGGCTGACAGTGGGCAGAGCCGCACCGGGCAGCCGGAGCCTGCACTGCTGGTGATCCCGGGAGACGAGGTACCGGGGGAGGAGGCAGGCCCGGTCTGTGCGGAGGAGGAGGAGTCTACAACGGAGGCGAACCAGCGGCAGGTGACTGGTGAGATGGCAGCGGGCGTTAAACGACAACAAGCCGCGCCTAGCAGGGGAAGAGGACGTGGGAACGGCAGTTTCACCGCAGCCAACTTGAAGGCGGCTGCAGAAAGAGCCAGAGAGACTGAGGCGGGGAGTCAACAGCGCCCCTGCCTTCCGGAGATCGCAGCAGCGGAGGCGACGGAGGAGGCTGTCAGACAGCTAGAGAGGGCTGTCAACGAGCTGCTGCCGCCCTGGTCTGATTCCTCAGGCGCGGGGGAGGAGGGGGGGGGGCGGTGAGCAACAGCAGGATGAGCGAGGCGATGAGTCCGAGTATGACTCGGCCAGCGACGAGCTGAGCAGTGGCAACTCTAGAAGCAGCGAGAGGGCTTTCAGTGGCGGGGAGGACACTCTCGCTGCCACAGCCGAGGAGGAGACAACGGGAGCAATGCATGTGAGTGTTAATCAGAAGCGACTCACGTCGCCTCTGGTGAATGAAGTGGACAAAAAGTATAAAAGAAGATGAATGCCACTAACTTTATATAATCATGTCTTCATTATCTATCATCACTTGTAACGTGAGAGGTATCAAGGCGATGGAAAATAGGGAGACGAAGATGAACATTTTACACAATACTGTTTACGATATTATATGCGCACAAGAACTGAGACTAACTGCTCAGGAGGATATTGAAGATGTAATGTTAAAATGGGAAAAAGGCACTTCAATTATCTCTATTGGTACCGATAAGGCTGATGGCATAGGTATATTTTTTAAGAGCAAAGCTGAAGTTTTTAAAACAAGATAAATTATTCCAGGGAGAATTTTATTAGTAGACTGTTTTTACCAAAACTTAAAAATGAGAATTATAAATGTGTATACTCCTCCGGATGCAGCAACGAAAGTACGAATGTTTAAGAAATTATATGAGTTGTTAACTGTTGGTTATTTTACTATACTATGTGGAGATTTTAATGCATATACTGATGATAATGATAGGATTTCTGCTCAACCCTTGAATGCCCGTGCTCGCAATAGAGAAGGTATCGCACTTAAAACAATGCGCGAATGTTGTGGTGTGAGTGATGTTTTTAGGATGTTGCATCCAACCGAGGTCGGATATACTCGCTTTGACAAAAATGTCAAGACGAGGATAGACCGCATATATATATAAATGATAATATTACCCCTATATACTATAAGACACGTGTTTTGGTCAATTCAGATCACCTAGCAGTAGTAGTGCTCTTGAGGTTTGGCAAGACAGAAAAGAAGGGTTTTTGGAAATTAAACGTGAACTGTTTAAAGAATAATGATGTGCTTACAGAACTAAAGAAGGAAGTGGTAATTGCCAAGAGCTTAAATGTTTTAACTAAATGTATAAAAAGAAACTACAAAGTAAACATGTCAGCGCAATTTTAAATGAAAATGGTGATATGGATAGAAGATGAGAAGATGAAAAGAGAAACGGTTAGAAAGCTTTATGAAAAAATTTACCAGAAAACTACAATTGATGAATATAAATTGCATGCTTTCCTTGATTCAGTTGATTTGAGGGAGGTTGGCCGTAACTCTATGGGTGGGGAAATCACCAAACATGAGGTGAGGGATGCAATTGTCCAGTTGAGTAAGGGTAAATCCCCAGGCCCTGATGGTCTGCCTAATGAGATATATCTCTCGTGCACAAATGAATTAGTAGAACTGATAACCTCTGTTTATAATGATGGGATCAAGGAAGGCAAAATGCATTCATCGTTCTACCATGGGGTTATATCGCTTATATATAAAAAAGGGTCATCTTATAATTTAGATAATTGGAGACATGTTACGCTAATGAATGTAGATTATAAAATACTTGCAAAAATAATAGTTAATCGATTAAATACAGATCTAGAAGAGAAAACAAAAAAAAAAGGAAAGGAGGCAAAGGTCTTGGAAAAGGAGGCGCCAAGCGCCATCGCAAGGTCCTTCGTGATAACATCCAGGGAATCACCAAGCCTGCTATCGGCCGTCTGGCTCGCCGTGGCGGCGTGAAGCGTATCTCCGGTCTGATCTACGAGGAGACCCGCGGTGTCCTCAAGGTGTTCCTGGAGAACGTGATCCGTGACGCCGTCACCTACACCGAGCACGCCAAGAGAAAGACCGTGACTGCCATGGATGTTGTCTATGCTCTGAAGAGACAGGGACGCACTCTGTACGGATTCGGAGGTTAATAACGCTGACTTGAACTACCAACAACCCAAAGGCTCTTTTAAGAGCCACCCACAATTTCTTTACAGAGTTGATTCCATTATAGAAATGTAAGTGCAGCTGTAATATAATGATGTCATACTATTCTCCCCTGTTTCAGGGGTATAACCTAAGGGTATAACACAGCCAGGTCTTGTTTAGACAAACAAGTCATGTGCACTTTATAAAGTCTGTGTACGATGAGCCATTATTAATGGACACTGGTCTGACTATTAATTTGCGAAGAATTCAGTCGTCTATTTAGGGGCGTTGGGATATTGTCGCTGAGTGCGGACAGCCGGACACTGCATCTGCAAAAATTACCGCTCTATAACCGTTACTCAGTTTTCTATCTCTAACTACAGCTGAACTCAAAATGTCAGGAAGAGGCAAGGGAGGGGGGATGGTACTTCATTGGATGCAGAGGCCTTTTTATCAGAGGTGAAAAAAATAGATGGAGTGCACTTTGACACACTCCTGGGTGACTTCACCAGCGAGGAAGTTAAAAAAGCAATTTCTTTGTTAAACCGAGGGAAGTCTCCCGGCCCGGATGGCCTACCCTCCGAATTCTATCAATGTTTTGCTAATGAACTTGCCGATATTTTGGCCTCTGCTTTTAATGACGGGTGTTCAAAAAGATCCATGCATGACGGGTTTTATCAGGGTACCATCTCTCTGATCTTTAAAAAAGGTGATGAAAAAGAATTAAATAATTGGAGACAGATCACACTAACTAATATAGAATATAAGATCCTCGCCAAAATCATAATGATGAGACTAAATACAGTATTAAACGAAATAATTGAAAAAGAACAAACATGCGCCATTAAAGGACGAGTGATGTGGGATAACCTCAATAAGATCAGAGAGATGATACACGCACGTCATAAGCCTGGCTTTTTTATTTTTGGTTTTGACCAAAAGAGAGCTTTTGATTTTGTAAATAGAGAATATTTATGGAGTGTTTTGGATAAATATGGGTTTCCACAGGTATTTATAAAAATGATTAAAATGTTGTATGCAAAATCTCAGGTGGCGGTTAAAGTAAATGGAAGGACGTCTAATTATATTGACATACAGAAAGGGGTGAAACAGGGCTGTCCACTGAGCGCAGCGCTCTACGTTCTTGCCATCAGCCCATTATTAAATAAAATAAAAAATGATAACCGAATCCAAGGTGTTCGGCTTAATAGAACGGCAGCCAAGGTGTCCGCCTACGCGGACGATGTAACTGCCTTTATAAAATCCCAGAGAGAACTTGACTTTGTTAGAGAACACTTTCACCTCTATGAGCAGGCTGCGGGGGCCAAACTAAATGAGACCAAAACAGAATGTATTTGGATAGGAGAGGAGGATCAAAGGCCGGCCCTGCTCATGGAGGTGAAAGATGAAATGAAAATACTTGGCATTTTCTTTGGTAATAGGGACTGTGCTAAAAATAATTGGGACAGAAAAGAAACTGAAATACAGGCCGAAGTAGAAAAATGGAAAGTTAGGGACACAACTTATAAGTCAAGAATAGGGATTGTAAAAACATTTATTTTATCAAAGTTATTGTTCCTGGCCACCATTTTTCCGCCACCTGAGAAGTGCATAACACGAATAAATAGGATGTGTGTACGTCTAATTTGGGGTAACAACCGGGAGGTTACCAAAAGAGTCCTCATGTTTAAGAGTGTCAAAGAGGGAGGACTAGGCGCAATGGACGTCGGCAGCAAAATAATGATTGCATTCTGTAAAAATGTGGCTAGGGGCATTCTGTGTGGAGCAGCCTGGGTAGGAGACCCCCAAACATGGAGAAAACAGAGGGGCAGGGGCAGATTGTCACTGCCATATTATAAATTGGCATATGGGGACTTCACCACGAAATATAGCAATTTAAATATTAACTGGGGAACCCAATCAAATAAAATAATATATAATTTAATAAGTAATAAGATATATGGAGGTATGGTACATTTTAAACACTGCTCTTTTGAAGAAAGTAAAAACCTGGTAAATAATCTTAACAGCGGCCTCGTCACTGGGAACATGCAGGACGTTATGTGGCTAACTGCCCATGGTAGACTCCCAGCTAGAGCAGTAGTTAAATGGAGTTGCTTTGTGAAAACGACAGAATGCCCCATGCCAGATTGTGACGAATTAGAGACCATTTGTCTCCCAGTTCTCCAATAACTGGGCAAGGCTAAAGTACGCGGGTGAGGCCGAGCTCCCGACAAGGGACTATGTCGGCAAAGAGCTGCTTCGGAGGTTAATAACGCCTGACTTGATCTACCAACAACCCAAAGGCTCTTTTAAGAGCCGCCCACACTTTATTTACGGAGTTTATCCTATTTAAGTAGGCAATTCTTTACTATTACTTATTGTCCGGTTTGAAACTGTAAACAATGATTCATGGACAGTCTGATCCTATGGAAGTCCATAGGCCCAATAATTAAAAAATAAATACCACGATGAAATAAATTAAAAACATAATTATATAAATACAAAATACAATTAAATAAATAAAAAATACATTTTATAAATAAATGTATTTATTTATTGTGTAATGTTTTTTATATCATTGGGGTTTCTATTTATTTCTTTGTTTCTTATTTATTTCATTGTGTTTCTTATTTATTTCATTGTGACTTTTAATGTCCACTTATATATATTACATGATGCCACTTTTAGCTATTTAATCAAGTCCATAGGCCCAAAAATTAAAAAATAAATATTGCAATGAAATGAATAAAAAACGCAATGAAATAAATACAAAATGCAATTTAATAAATAAATACATTTATTTATTTGTGTTGTGTTTTTAATTTAATTGTGCTTTTTATTTATATCATTGTGTCTTTACTTATTTCATAGAGTTTTTTATTTAACTGTGTTATATATATCATTGTGTTTTTTATTTCATGCTGACTTTTCATAATCATGGCTTTTTCATAAGAATGGCTTCCATTTACCGAATAATGGTCGACATCACCGTCTGTCAATCAACAGGAATGGGGCGGGTTCATGGGCGGGGTCTACATTTAACACCCATTCAAACCAAAGCAACAGATCGCTGAGAAGCCGATTCAAGAGTGTCTGGCTGCAGACCAAGGACTGTCTAAGAAGGACGAGCCGCGAAGACCGTAAGGGCGACGCCATGTTGCTCACATGGTGCTCCATGGAAGGAAAGAAACATGCGCAGTTGAGACCAGGCAGTTGGACATGACAAATCATAGATATGGCACAAATGGCCCAGCAGATGGCGTGATGCCACTGACAGGAGATATGCTTGTATATATCATGTCACGTCATTGCATTTTACCTTTTATATTAACGTTGTAACAGCAAATGGATAAGTAAGTCCCAGCATGGATCATCACACAGACAGTAATGTTGGTCGGACGTGACATATGTACAAGCACCTCTCCTTTCATTGGCATCACGCCATCTGCTGGGCCATTTGCGCCATATCTATGATTTGTCATGTGCCAGGGCTGCCAAATCTCACGCTTTGAGAGTGAGAGTCACGCAATTTGACCTTTTACCACGCACCACGCCACACCTCTCATTTCTCACTCACGCACAATACGCACGCCGAGGGGGGGCATAAAATGTGCCAAAAAAGCCAAGCCGGCTCTCATAATAACAAATTTTCTCCGCGGCTCCGCCGCGTAATAACGCGCGCCCATGTGTGCATCCTCATGTAGTAACTGGAACAAATAGCCTGACTACGCCACCTCCCGCTTGTTGAGGGGGGGCAGGAGGAACCCCTAAAAGATTTACACCTTATCTAGTATAACTGACCAACTTCCCCTTTAACAGGAACAATTTAAGTACAAGAGGCATTTGTGGAAAACATATAAACACTTTATTCACAGTATCACAGTATATATTAAAACGTTAGGGCAATCTGTAAGTAAGGCAAGATGATGATAAAGTGACAAGTGTTTAGCTCTCATAAAGAAGGGCGGGTCGGCCCGTGCACAGTAAACTAACTCAATAAAATGGGGAAAGAAAGGGGACAGGCCTAGCACCAAACTAAATCAAATCAATCAAACAATAAAATCAATACAAAACATGCAGTGCAGGGGGTTAACAAATACACACCAATAAAAACCCAAAGGTCCCACAGTGCAGTCCCAAAGGAGGAGAAAGTGTCGTGTGCAGCAGGGCGGACCCGGCCTTTAACAGGGTTACACTGTAACAGACAATAGAGAAAACAATTAACACATGCCAATAGGAAAGCGAACCAAACATACAGTGCCCTAACTATAAACTAAATACAAACTTCAAATAAACAAAACAAAAGGGTAAAATAACAGCGGAAAACAGTGGCTGGACTGGTCCCTTTAAGGAAACATAAAAACACATTAGTGCCAGCCCTAGTAGTACACAAACTGTATTCAAATCATTAAAAGAACAAACAATAAAACCTACTTTGATTTGCAGTGAATTAACAGTGCAATCAATGTGAGGGCAAGGGGGACATCAACATCATCACAGCTACAAGAGAAGACAGTGAAGTGATTAGAAAGCTGCATTTAAATACACAAATACAAACACATGCAGTGCATAGAAATGTGTACTGTTTTACCAGTCTCTCGGTCTGAGCACAGCAGCAGGTCACTTCACTTGTGTAAGATGAATGTCCGTTAGACTGAAATACAAATAAATACATTTAAATAAGGTCAAATAAAACATCGATAAAGACTAAAATACTAAAACAATGGCCAAACGTAGCATGTGCCGCAACAAACAGCTTTGGCCTACCATGCTTCCTCCATGAGAATGAACACCAGTTTCTGCAGCAGAGTCAAAATGGCTCTCTACTAGGAGGAACCAGCCTTTTGTACTTCCTGCTGGTCATGTGACTAGGTCACATGAATGGTGCAGTAGGTGCACCATTTACCTTGATTCCCACACTCACAAACGGCAAAAATAGCCGATCTGCAGGAGATCATGCAGCGCTGTTATATGCAGTAGAAGGGTAACCAGGCAGTGGACCACCAAATCGTCAGCAGGGTCCCTGTCCCTGACTGTGACGCATGGAAATGAGCCATGCATAGTTTAACATCGCTTCGAAATATTTTTCATGGAAGACAATATAGCCTCCACAAGTTACAACATTAAGTGAGTAGGCTAAGTGACTATCTCTCTTCTATACTGGTGTGTTGCGTCTCTTGCGTGATATGAGGAACGGTGCCAGTAGCCTACGCACATTATAGGGACAACGTCGTGTGTGTGTGTGTGTGTGTGTGTGTGTGTGTGTGTGTGTGTGTCTGAAGGGGGAGGGGCAGCATCGCAACTTGTCGTTAGTTCTGTTCAGAGGGAGAGAGAGAGAGAGACCACAGATGTGTGGGCATGGGGAAATTAAAAATAAGGAATTTTCCCAAATTCCAGTTTTCTGACTTTTTATTTCACAACATATTCCCCAATTTCCACTGAGATTATGGGGTGAATGAATGTGGCCAGACCCATCTTCTCTTTCTGTCATAGTGACATTGTCCTGCATCAGATCATGTCCAAATCAGGTTCTCCAATCTCCAGTAGCCTCTTCAGTTTTTTGAGTGGTGCTTACGGAGCTATGTGTGTGGCTGGCTGGGTCTGAGCACTATGTGTGTGGCTTGCTGGCTGGCTGGCTGGCTGGTTGGCTGGGTCTGAGCACTATGTGTGTGGCTTGCTGGCTGGCTGGCTGGGTCTGAGCACTAAGTGTGTGGCTTGCTGGCTGGCTGGCTGGGTCTGAGCACGAAAACAGCGTGGTTGTTTTTCACCACCTGTGCGCAACCAAACACAAACACACATGCACATATTAACTGTATATATGATGATTTCGGGTGTGCCAGTACAGTACAGTACAGTACAGTACAGTACAGTACAGTACAGTACAGTACAGTACAGTACAGTACAGTACAGTACAGTACAGAAGTGGGACCCCGACACGGTAGCTCTGTCATTTCTCAACCGTTTCAGACGCGGGGCGGCACACGGGCACACCGGAACCGGCCCGACCCCCGGGCGTGTTCCTGGGGGTCTGGATGTTCCGGGGCCCCCCGGGGCCCCCCACATGGTAACTCTGTCATTTCTCTACCGTTTCGGACGCGGGCGGCTCGCAGGAACCGGCCCGGCACCCTGGGCTCTATCCTGTGGGTCTGAACCCCCCCCCCCCCCCCCCCCCCCCCCTGGGGACCCCCACACGGAGTTGCACCACTCTAGGGTGCAAACATTAGACATTAAAAAAGGCCAATTTTTGGACCCCCGTCCAAAACGCGCGTGCGTGTGTGTGCATACCCCGCGGACCCCCACCTGGGCACGAGACCACCGGGAGCGCGTCCGGGACGGCGGACCGGTTCGAACGAGATTCCCCCCGTCCGAAACGGTATAGGGACGGCCGAGATACCCCGCGGGCCCCCGCGGACCCCCACCTGGGCACGAGACCCCCGGGAGCGCGTCCGGGACGGCGGCCCGGTTCGAACGAGATTCCCCCCGTCCGAAACGGCCCAGGGATGGCCGAGATACCCCGCGGACCCCAGCGGACCCCCACCTGGGCACGAGACCCCCGGGAGCGCGTCCGGGACGGCGGCCCGGTTCGAACGAGATTCCCCCCGTCCGAAAAGGCCCACGGACGGCCGAGATACCCCGCGGACCCCCGCGGACCCCCACCTGGGCACGAGACCCCCGGGAGCGCGTCCGGGACGGCGGCCCGGTTCGAACGAGATTCCCCCCGTTCGAAACGGCCCAGGGACGGCCGAGGGGTCCACTTACTGGTCTGCAGCCAGACACTCTTGCTACAGACAGACCAAAGTAATCCAGAGCAAGGGATTACCCAACCAGAAAATAGGTCCCGTCCTATGGTCCCGCCCCCTTCCTCTTGATTGACAGACGGCGATGTCAAGACATTATTCGGTAAATGGAAGCCATTCTTATGAAAAGACAGCATTAAATAAAAAAAACATTAAATAAATACTAAAAATAAATAAATAAAAAGCACAAATAAATTAAAAACTCAAAAAATAAATAAATGTATTTATTTATTAAATTGCATTTTGTATTTATTTCATTGCGTTTTTTATATAAAATTGTGTTATTTATTTATTTAATAGTGGATTTTATTCATTTCATTGCAATATTTATTTTTATTTTTTTGGGCCTATGGACTTGATTAAATAGCTAAAAGTGGCATCATGTAATATATATAAGTGGACATTAAAAGTCACAATGAAATAAATAAGAAACACAATGAAATAAATAAGAAACACAAAGAAATAAATAGAAACCCCAATGATATAAAAAACATTACACAATAAATAAATACATTTATTTATAAATTGTATTTTTTATTTATTTAATTGTATTTTGTATTTATATAATTATGTTTTTAATTTATTTCATTGTGGTATTTATTTTGTAATTATTGGGCCTATGGACTCTCGATTGGCATGGCTTTGAGAGGCGCAGAATAGCGCTGTAGGATCACAGCGGGGTCCATTTCTTTATAGTAGTGGAGGACGCGTCTGCCTCCGCCATTTGAGACTAATAACTCAAGAGCTACATTCAAACTCTCCTTGGGTGATTGTAATCTGTGGAAAGTATGTCTCTGATGTCTTGGTACAGTGGGCAGACGGTTAGGACGCGTAGCTCAGTCTCTACCTCGTTTTGAGTAGATATTTTCCAGTGTGTGAGATAGCTTTCTTTTTGTTTTCTTAGGTAGTCCCGTTTGTTTTCTGTCTGGTGGTTGTGCTTGTGTTAGTCCCAGAACTAGCTCGCTGAGGGGACATCTTTCCAGGGATTCACTGTGTGAGGGCCTGTCACTTTCCTTTAGGTGTTTATAAAATTTCAATGCTCTATTTTGGGTTTTGACAATAAGTGGGTATCGTCCTAATTCTGCTCTCTCTCTCTCTCTCTCTCTCTCTCTCTAACACACACACACCTCAAAGTAGGCTACAAGCAGCAAGTTAAGTAAATTATGAAGTGAAGAGGTTAAATTACGTGACTGTCAAAGGGTGATGATAGGCCTACTTGGCTGCGATGTTTACTATATTTACTTAACTACCTTTTACTGGAAATTAGCTTCTGTGTGTGGAATGTGAACACAGACACTGAACACTGACTGAGCAGGATTGACAGGTCAGCATGTTGCCTTGTGCCTACTTTTAGAATTAAGGGGGGCGGGGAAATTCTGTGAGATAGGCTTATTAAATGCAGAATAGGTTGATGCCTTTTTAACCCATTTAGGCCTGAGGCCAATTCTACAAATGCCTACAAATACATGAATGAATGGATGGATGGATGGATGGATGGATGGATGGATGGATGGATGGATGGATGGATGGATGAATGAATGAATGAATGAATGAATAATTGCTGTCCGGCAGAAAACATGGTATCTCCATATTCTATTCTTTGTGTGTTTTTTGTAAATTAAGAGGTGTGTGTGTGTGTGTGTGTGTGTGTGTGTGTGTGTGTGTGTGTGTGTGTGTGTGTGTGTGTGTGTGTGTGTGTGTGTGTGTGTGTGTGTGTGTGTGTGTGTGTGTGTGTGTGTGTGTGTGTGTGTGTGTCGTTACTGCACACATGCACGCACACACGCACACATATGGTTGAGTAAAGCGGCTGTTACTTCCTTTTGGAGGTGGGTGAGTATATATATGACGACTGCATGCTGTGTGAGAGTTTCAGGATGAATTAGGCCATCAGCAGAGCTTTGCTGCTTTTCCTCTGCTGTCTGTGAGGCTGGGACTTTGAATGAAAACACAGGTAAGGATGATCCAGACACTTTTTGGTGACCGCCCCTCAAAATGGCACTATAGGTGGCCGCCTACTACAACTAGGTCACGTACAGGCTCGGGTTAAGAGAGAGATGTTGCAGAAAAAGTGTGCAGACTTGACTTCATTCTCCTAAATGGTAAATGGTGCATTTATATAGCACATTTATAAAGGCTCTTTAGAAAGATTGTGCATTACAATCACCCATTCACACTAGGGATGTTAACAATATATCGTTAATCAATTAATCTCCAAACAGTTAACAATTAATTGAAAATCGGGCTGTTTACTATGGGGTCAGAGCAGTATCAAAAGTGTCACGGTAAATATTACAGATTTGTAACTCACACGTTCAGATTTGCAACTCACATGAGTGAACTCACAGGTTCACATTTGTGTTTTGTATCCACAAGTTCAGATTTGTGTTTTGTATCTGTATTTCGCATCTGTGTTTTGTATCCGTGTTTCACATCTGTGTTTTGTATTTGTGTTTTGTATCTGTAATTCACATCTGTGTTTTGTATCCGTGTTTTGTATTTGTGTTTTGTATCTTTAATTTGCATCTGTGTTTTGTATCCGTGTTTCGCACCTGTGTTTGAAACACAAATACAAAACACAGATGTGAAACACGGATACAAAACACAGATGCAAATTACAGATACAAAACACAAATACAAAATACAAATACAAAACACAAATCTGAACTTGTGGATATAAAATACGCAAATCTGAACTTGTGAGTTACAAATCTGTGAGACCTTTGAGACTGTGCTAAAACTCTGCTGCTCTACTTTTGAGACTCTTCTGACGTTGGGTGTTAACGAACGTCATCATTGGCTGAGGGAATCTGTCAATCATTCTGATTGACAGATTCCTCGGCCAATCAGATCGGTCCGCCTTCAGCCAATCCCATGGCTCTAACGTCATGGGGGCACGCTGATCCATAGCTCTAACGCCCTATGGTGGGGGGCACGCTGGTCCATAGCTCTAACGCCCTATGGTGGGGGGAACGCTGGTCGATAGCTCTAACGCCCTATGGTGCGGGGCACGCTGGTCCATAGCTCTAACGCCCCGGGGGACACGCTGGTCCATAGCTCTAACGCCCGGGGGGGCACGCTGGTCCATAGCTCTAACGCCCGGGGAGGCACGATTGTCCATAGCTCTAACGCCCTATGGCTGGTCCATTAGAGCTATGGACCAGCGTGCCCCCCGGGCGTTAGAGCTATGGACCAGCGTGCCCCCCGCCATAGGGCGTTAGAGCTATGGACCAGCGTGCCCCGCCATAGGGCATTAGAGCTATGGACCAGCGTGCCCCCCGCCATAGGGCATTAGAGCAATGGACCAGCGTGCCCCCCGGGCGTTAGAGCTATGGACCAGCGTGCCCCCCACCATAGGGCATTAGAGCTATGGAACAGCGTGCCCCCAGGGCATTAGAGCCATAGGATTGGCTGAAGGCGGACCGATCTGATTGGCCGAGGAATCTGTCAATCAGAATGATTGACAGATTCCCTCAGCCAATGATGACGTTTGTTAACGCCCAATGTCAGAAGAGTCTCAAAAGTAGAGCAGCAGAGTTTTAGCACAGTCTCAAAGGTCTCACAGATTTGTAACTCACAAGTTCAGATTTGAAACTCACAGGTTCACATTTGTGTTTTGTATCCACAAGTTCAGATTTGTGTTTTGTGTTTTGTATCCGTGTTTCGCATCTGTTTTGTATTTGTGTTTTGTATTTGTGTTTTGTATCTGTAATTTGCATCTGTGTTTTGTATCTGTGTTTCACAAACTGTGTTTTGTATTTCACTCATTCTTGAGATAAGGGACAAAACCTTTTTCAAATCAGATTTTTTTTTTTTTTAAGAACCATTCAAATTAAATGGATGTATTTGTAGACACAGGTCTCAACTACCAATCTTGAGAAGGAACAGGTTTTTCGCATAACATTTATTTCTAAAATGGGACATTTATGCACTTTATAACTGATTTATGTCAACTCCGTCAGACACACTAAAATCCCTTTTATTTTAATTTGATAATTTCAACAATACTATAAAGTCCTCAGTTATCTTATAATGGGTTTTAGTAGTCAAGTTAAGTAATACAATTAATTTAATATAGTTTTATTCCAATATCACACTATTATGAAATATCCCATTTCTCAAATCCTTCATTTTCAACCTTTACTTTCAATATTATAACATAAAAACCATGTTAAAAAAAATAAAAAGCATCATTAAGTAGTATTTCAGTTGGTGTTTCAATACATAAGCACAAAATATTTGACATTGAATCATCTATTTCTTTGGAAATTAACAAAAACATCATGTGACCAACGTCTGACGGAGTTGACGGACATCTGACGGAGTTGACAAGTTGAACTGGTTCTAGACCACCTAGGATCTTGATTCTGGTAACTAATCCCACATTTTCAAGGATGAGGAATACAGTGGTACTATTTAGATTTGCCCTGTGACCATGGCAGCCATTTTTCAAAATGGCCACCACCTGCTGTTACTTTACAATAACTCAAGTTCTACACCACCTAGGATCTTGATTCTGGTGACTAATCATACATTTTCAAGGATGTGGGATACATTGGTACTATTTAGATTTGTCCTGTGACCATGGTAGACATTTTTCAAAATGGCTGCCAACTTTCTGTTATTTCCCAATAACTCAAGTTCTAAACCACCTAGGATCTATAGTAGTACTATTTAGATTTATCCTGTGACAATGGCAGCTATTTTCAAAAATGGCGGACCTGCTATTATTTTACCAATTAGTCAGGGAATATTATCAGAATGTCAAATCTGGGAATACATTTCTTACCAAGAATTTTCTTGTTTGTAAAGGTGTCTACTAACATATCCCACATTGGTTTCTATTGAACCACCCTAGGGGAATTTTTGACAGCTGCTGAAAGTTGGGTACCATCAACAACCAATATAAGGCTAAATGTTCTAATTTTCATTATGCTTTAAGTAGCATGTGGCATGTCAAACGAGGGGGTTTTCATGATTCGGAATCCATTCCAAGCATTAGTTTTGCACGAAAAACACTCCTTGGGCTAAAAACGGCCATAGCCATCATCACAGATGTGATGAGGTATAGCACATTTGGGCACATTTGGGCAAGTGGCTATGGCCAAACTAGGGGGTCTATGGCCAAACTAGGGGTCAAACTCCTTGGGCTAAATTCGGCCATATCCACTTGCCCAAATGTGCCCAAATGTGCTGACCTAATCACATTTGTGATGACGGCTATGGCCGTTTTCAGCCCAATGAGTGTTTTTCGTGCATAGCTAATGCTTGGAATGCATTCAGAATCATGAAAACCCCCTAGTTTGACATGTCACATGCTATAAGCATAATGAACATTTTGCCTTATATTGGTTGTTGATGGTACCCCAACTTTCAGCAGCTGTCAAAAGTTCCCCTATAGGGTGGTTGAATATAAATCAATGTGGGATATGTTAGTAGACACCCTTCCAAACACATTGGTGAAGAAAATTCTTGGTAAGGAATTTATTACCAGATTTTATTAATATCCCCATACTAAATAACGTTCTAATAATGTTCTAGACCACCTATAGACCCGACTTCACCAACAGAGACCCGGGTGACACCTAAACAACAAGTTTGGACAGCCCCACGAATTAGTGTTACGGAAAATAGCAAGTGTCTTGGAGGCAGCCAACATCTGTCGAGGCGATGGGGTGGCCTTTGAGAAGTTTGCGCTTCAAGTACAGTCGCTGGTAGGCATGCTAACAACCCTAGGCCCAGAGGGAGACACAGCACTTAGATGCGGCTCACAAGTTGCACGACTCCTCAACAAGCTGCCACCAGAGATAAGAGTTGAATTCCGCCGCACAATGCTCTGCGGCCCAGGAGCAACCAACACCCTGTAGGAGTTCTCGGAGTGGTTGAAGCACGAGTCCTAGCCATATAGCCTGTGCAAAGGCAAACACCTTGACGTCCTGCTTGAGGTGAACAGTGAGCGAAAGACTCTGCCTCAACGGAAAACCTGAAGATCTGCCTTCAGAACTATCAGGCAGGATGTGCAGACACTGAAGGCATCAGTGTCGTTCTCTGTGTCCCCAGCATGTCAACCAAAGCAATGTTACCAAATCAAAGGAGCCTTCACCTCAAGTCACCTGGGGCTGGGTGAGCAATCGTATCCTGTATCTAGCCTCACAACTAAATACAGACACTTGGCCAGACTGCCGCTACAACGGTTTGAAAGGGTCAAACCCCTCATCCTGATTGGGGAAGACCACCCCTCCAGGTGGGCCAGCAGCCATCTGCACAAGACTGGGCTGGACCCTGCAGGAAAGCAATCTCCAGCCAAGACAATGTAAGAGCCCCAGAACACAGAGCTCATGAGGACGGAGAAACACTGGCAGGAGGCCACCAAGATACAACGCCCAAGAGACCCAGAGTGTGCCATCGCTCGCAGTAAGGACATCAACTGCTGCAGCAACGATGTCATGAAAGGCAAGTCTCTACCAAAAAAACCCTGAACCTAATTGGGGTGTCAAGACACCAAAGTTTCTCCCCCACAGTTCCCTGCAGTGGCCAGTGAAGTTAAACTGTGCGTCTGTGCCTGAAAGGGACAAGTCAAAGGCCATAAAGCCCACCTACTGTAATGTCCTGTCAGTAGCAACTCAACCTGCACCTGAAATAAGCCCTGACCCCTCCCAGAGAAAGTTCATCCTTGAAAATGTAATGATTAGTCGCCAGATCCAAGATCCTTGGTGGTCTAAAACTTGAGTTATTGGTAAAATAACAGCAGGTTGGTGGCCATTTTGAAAAACAATGGCTTCCATGGTCACAGGACAAATCTAAATAGTACCACTGTATTCCTTATCTTTTAAAATGTATGATTACATTGATTAGTCACCAGAATCAAGATCCTAGGTGGTCTATAACTTGAATTATTGGTAAAATAACAGCAGGTTGGTGGCCATTTTGAAAAACAATGGCTGGCATGGTCACAGGACCAATCTAAATAGTACCACTGTATCCCTCATCCTTGAAAATGTAATATTAGTCACCAGAATCAAGATCCTAGGTGGTGTAGAACTTGAGTTATTGTAAAATAACATCAGGTGGCGGCCATTTTGGAAGATGGCTGCCATGTTCACCACGAGACAAATCTGTGATGGCCCTATAGCCAAAAATGTTCCTTAAGGCATGCTCTAACTGTCTGCCAAATTAGAATACTTCCCATTATTCAAAAACTATCATTTTATTGTTTTGGGAACACTTTTGTCAACTCCGTCAGATACATGTCAACTCCGTCAGACACAAAACCTGATGGAGTTGACGTCTGACGGAGTTGACAAAATTTGTTTTCATCTTAACCCTCTGTAGTACAATTTATCCATTTAGTTTTTCTTCAGTTGTTAGCTAAACCTAACCCTAAACTAAAATACTAAACATTATTTTGGAATTCTTAACAAAGATCATAATAATGTCCTGACGGAGTTGACATGTAAAAGCTGTGACCACATTGATATCAACATTGTTTGTTTAAAATATCAAACAATTGAATGCTTGTCAGACCAGGTGCTCCACTGTTGCAACAAATATAAACAGGACTTGGAAAAGGAGTCTTCAGGCTAAATCTGTCGACAATATTTTCTGATTAATTTAAGACTTTCAAAAAACCTGACGGAATTAACTGTGTATATTGTTTGCTATGTTGTTGACAATCTACTTTCATTTAGTATGTATATTTATGTGATTGTGACAGTATTATACACTTTTTTGGCAGTTTGAAATTGTGACAACTTGCTGGGGACAGGCTAAATACAGGCCTTTTTGCGTACAGTGCCTGCTTTTAACTAATTTAGATGGCATATGAAAAAATATATAATGAAATTAATGGCATAATAATACACAACTGTATTACATTTAACTTTGCAAGTGCTTTTATTTGTATGAATTAATTTATTTTTAACATAAATAAGGCTCTTATGTGTGGGACATGTTTTTTCCACTTTTGTCCCTCATCTCAAGAATGAGTGATTTGTGTTTCAAACACAGATGCGAAACACGGATACAAAACACGGATACAAAACACAGATGCAAATTACAGATACAAAACACAAATACAAAACACAAATACAAAACACAGATGCGAAACACGGATACAAAACACAGATGCGAAATACAGACACAAAACACAAATCTGAACTTGTGGATACAAAACACAAATGTGAACCAAATCTGAACTTGTGAGTTACAAATATGTAAGATTTACCGTGACACTTTTGATACTGTTCTGACCCCATAACCATCAATCACGACCTCAGCCACATTATTATTATTATCAGTCTCCTGACCAGGGTTCATCAACATGTCCGTAGACACACAAATGTGTCTGTGGCAAGACTTGTTTATGTCTGTGGCCTATTATATGTATTATTTACAGTGGGGTGCAGCAAAAACAGTTCTGTTCAGAATGATCTATTAAGGAGAGCAGTAGGCTACTGAGCAAATAAACTTGCTGAAAAACGATTTCACCGTTGAGAGATAGTGTTTATTTTTGTTCTTAAGCTTAGGCAGATACAGGCTTTGAGAAAAACAGCAAAGACCCAGAACCTCCATCTGCTCACTGAGCTTGATCTTGGTGGTGTAACAATATATAATAACTCTCCACAATCCTAATTCGTGAAGACCCTTGATCCACAGCCTGGGCGTCCACAATCTCCACTTAGAAGCTTGTTCACCTATGATCAAAGTTATAGTAGCCCTTGCATGGAACTAGTTGTGACAGTGCATTCCTTTAAATCCTGGCATGCTCTTTTTATCGTTATCTAATCACTCTTCATGTACGTACATGTACATGATGGTTTTGACTCTTATCTTTCTGTTTCCATTGTTCCATTGTCATGCATGACCTTCACAGCTATGCAAGGTCTAAGACTGTCTCTAGGATGTCTCATCAAGATGTCACCAACTATCGAAGCTACCGTACCAAACCAAATAGTTTTGGTTTGATAAGGTAGAACTGGTAGAACTTGATCTCCTCATGACCTCAAGCAACCCTGTCCTCTGAAAAGCAAGCAATCTCTACAATAACCATATAACGCGCACCCACTCACCTCTGCACCTAAATGGCCCTTTTCTCATGTTATGTAACATGCGATGGACTGTACTGATGAGACCCAATTATTGAAACCTCAAATATGGAATAAACTTTCATCATGCCACAGTTAATGACCGTCTTATAGTCACCTGGTGGTCGTAAGGTTTTCTTTAACCCTGGCATCTCCATTTTATTTCGGCATGTCATTATAGGCCAAGTGCCGTAAATTGACTTTTCTGTATTATTCTAGTATAATTTAAAAAACTGAGTGGTGCAAGGTCTTATATAGCCTGATCAGTTGTGGTCTGACGTAATATCAGTGACCATAGTAACCATGCTCATTATTTTGGGCCCCACGTACAGGTACACACAAACACGGATACAAACAAAGCTGGTTGTTGGAGTGGTTTGCACCACTCAAAAATGTGCAGCACATTTAGTTTATTATGTATTCATGGTCAAATTATTGATCACACAAACAGGAAGGTAGGAGCGCACACCAGTAGTGGGGAGGTGCTGACCGCAGGAGATAACTATGACTAGGAGAGAGGCTGCACAGCTCGTAGTCACGATGCCATCAAAATCTTTATTGATCACAAATGTTGTATGTCTGTGGCAAAAATGAAATATTGATGAAAATCTCCATCACAAGCTTGCATGGTGATGACTCCTGCTCCTGAACACCACCACCATCCTCATCATGGTGATGACTCCTGCTCCTGAACACCACCACCATCCTCATCATGGTGATGACTCCTGCTCCTGAACACCACCACCATCCTCATCATGGTGATGACTCCTGCTCCTGAACACCACCACCATCCTCGGCAGCAGCAGTGGTGCCTGGCTGTGTTGTTTTTGACAGCAAATTTTGATTTTAGTTTTCGTCAACTCTTGAATAGTTTTCATTTACTTTAAAATGTACACGCTGCATTCATGATTTGAGTCATTTTCAAAAATCCACCTGTTGGTGGCACTGTAACAGCCAGGCCAATGTGAAAGGGTGGGATATATTCCTCAGCCTAGTAGGAAAGTATGTGAAAGATTTCACGTAAATTGCACGCTGCGTTCATGATTTGAGTCATTTTCAAAAATCCACCTGTTGGTGGCGCTGTAACAGGCCAATGTGAAAAGGGTTGGATATATTCCTTTAAATCTAACAAGTACTGTGCTTTTAGAGAGACATAGCAAAATAGTACAACAACAACTAATTTCAGTGGACAAACAATGGAGGAATGGAGGGGGATTCATGCATCAGGTGATGCATGGTAATTAGCTATCCATGGCTTTCCAGAATGGAATTTCCAGAACAATGGAGGGGGGTGAGCCATTCATTATCCATGCATTATCCATGCACAAACAACAACAACAAACTGGTTCTAAATGTTATAATATGAGAAATAAGGTCAAATAAACATGAAATAAACATGGGGCGAGATATCCATGCTTTGGGGCGAGATATCGACGCTGTGGGGTGAGATATCCACGCTTTGGGGACGAGCCGTCTTCACTTTTCGAAATTCCGGGGCGACCGCCGACCGTTCTTCACTTTTCGCGGGGGCGAGTTGGAAAAGGGGCGAGCGTACCTGTTACCCTCCATAGCACCGAATGGCTTACGTCAGTCAGACGGCCCAGATGGGGCAAACCACATTAGCACATGTGCGGCCGGGGGGGGGGGGGGGGGGGGAGTCTCTGCCTCCCCTCCACCAATGTCACAATCAATTTAACCCCCCTATGGACCAGCCTATGTGATTTTTGTTTGTGTGTTTTTTGGGGGGATTTTATTTATTTTGGGGCGCTCAGCCGGCCCCACCCTGCCCGGCCCTTCTGGCAAATGCCAGAATTGACCGTCCAATCCGTGCCTGCATAGGGCCACCTGACTCCTATAACCGGCACTGAAAGTAGACCTAAATCCAAAGCCAACGCTTTGGTGTCACCGTGTCGGGTTACATTCAACGGCGCGTGATGCATTCTGAGCAGCTGATCGATGTAAAAAGTATTTGAGTGGGAATTGATGCTTGGTACTTTGGCTTGACTAGTAGCAAGTATATGCTGTGTTTTGATGACTTAATGCCATTCACACTGTGGCCATGGCTATACATACACCCCCTACCCTCTTTTTGTTTGTTTTTTTTGCAGATCCGCGCTGATCTCATGAGTCATGAATGGCCCATATGAAGTCCTCAAGACGGAAATCCGTCCTGGGGACGGAAAACGTTAAGCCCTGTAAACTATACAACATATCTCGTAGCAAAATGCGAGTGCACCATTCCCGATGAAGCCGGTCGATTTGACTTAATTATGGCTCAAGTGCGTACCGCCAAAACTGTGGGAAAGTATAGTGTACCAAACTTTAGGGTTACTCTATACAAAGTGAAAAAATCACACCTGTGTGAAGTGAATGGTGCAACTCCGCCGTTGCATCACTCAAGCGTGATGATTATTATAGTCTGGGAAACCACATATACCTGGCAGAGAACAAAGAGACAAGCTGGGTTAAAGTAGGTGTGAACCTCCACGCTGACTGGGAGTGAGCAGATGAGTGGGAGTGACTGCACTAGAATGACAAGAAATTGACAATTAGTCAGGGCAGAAACACACAAGGCAACAATTTGGAGTTATAGTCACACCCACAGACAGGCCCAGAACCAAAACTCAGATTGAATCCATCCATGATGAGTTTTTAGTGGAAGGAAATGTTTGACCTGGCAGAGCAAGGAACAAAACATACTCTCTCCCAAAGCCTTCGGCCTGGTGAAGACAAAACATATTAATATTTACCATATATTTACAGGTCTTCTTTTCTCCTTCACATTAAAACCGATCTTTTCCCCCTGTATCTAGATCTCTGACAATCAACTAGCAGGTGCTCTATAATTTCATCTTGATTACAATTTGCAAACGGGCATTTAACAGTTTTTTACAAAGCTCTCACCGCCCTTTACTGCTATAGTCTCCTCACTATTTTTTCAGATATATTTTTACTACTAATGTTCTGTAAACATACCTGTTTTTTTTTCATCAAGATTTTTATAGGGGAAAATGCCATGTACTGCAATATATTTCGATGAGAAATATTTGTCATGGAATATTTTATATTGGGTAAAATATACCCGTGTTTAGTGATGGTGTAACACAAAATATATTTAGTGTTCTAGGGTTAAATTAATTACTCTGCTGTCCTTTTTCATTCCATCATCTCTCTGAACTCCATCCACTCTCAAGGTCCACCAAGGGTTGTAGAGATGAACTCCACAGCGTCCAACAACACCATCAGGTGCGGTCCAGCTTACGTGCTCACTGTGCTTTTCCCCTGCCTGCACAGCATCGTGTTTCTAGTGGCCCTGACACTGAACTGCTTGGCTGCATGGGTCTTCTTCGCCATCCCCTCTAACTCCACATTTGTGGTCTATCTAAAGAATATGGTGAGTGAAGGCAAAGGTAAAGCAGCAACTCTAAACCTGTGGATGGAGCCCACTGGGGGGGACGCGAGGAGAGTGCACGTGGGTCCCCAAATAATTGACAAATGACAACAGAACACATTACTATGTTATTGATAATAACAAATATACAATTTAATATCAACAGGTTAATGTAACAAGCAAATACCTCTAAAATCTTTTTTTTTGTTGTTTTGTTATGTTGTTCTTTTGTGTCACTGCCTCTTACTCTAAAACTGTATTTTAACTGCTATGCTGCCTCTGTCAAATTAATCTCTCCCTGCTGGGATCAATAAAGCTCTCCTTCGCCAACAGGTCGTGGCTGACATTCTCATGACTCTGACCACCCCCGTGAAGGTGCTGTACCATGTAGGGGTGAGCCCCATGGACCTGTGTGTGGCCTATTGCCGCTACTCAACGATACTGTTCTACCTCTCCATGTACACCAGCATCGCTTTCCTGGGCCTCATTAGTCTGGACCGCTACCTGAAGATATTCTGGCCATTCGGGGAATACACCGTGCAGAAGGTCAGGGTGGGTCAGGCGCTGAGTGCCGCCGTGTGGCTGATATTTTCATCTATAGCGATACCAATCGTCATCCTGACTAAAAAGTCACCACCGCACCCCATTGTTCCAGGCGAACTGCAATGTTTTTCCCTGTTGAGCGAGTATGGTCAGAAGGTGTATAAGGGAACACTCTACACTTTTCAGGTAACACACGCATGTAAACTTGGTGATATACTATACTGTGTGTAACAGTGAAGTAGCGTTTTAACATCACTCTAATATGAGATGCACAGACCTTTCTTTTAAGAAATGACCCTGTCGGACCATGCTTGTCACGACCTAATCTCTCAAGGACATATTTGAGCGCAAAGGAAAAGAGCTATTTTTCTGTCATGTCATGTTTTTACTAATTAGGACATGAAGGTATACAGCATTTCTGTACTCATAGAAGACTAATGGTTTTCCCCCATACGACCAACCTGTGTTCATATACCATATCACTTTTGTTGCGAAGAATCACGCTGAATATATTCATTATGTATCATGTACTCATCATGTACATCAGGGGTGCCCACACTTTTTACACTTGAGAGCTACTTTAAAAATTACCAGCTCAATCAGATCTACCCAGTAGTACACACCAAAAATATATATTATCTCATTGCTGAAAATATAGTTACATATTAGACAAATGCATTTGGAATGGGAAATAGAGGAGGAAATGGAATTGGTAGAATTTGGTTTTGTATATAAGTTTGTAATACTGTTGTTGGAAAAACAATATTGCATTGTGGTTTTGAGCTGCCCTTTTTGATGTAAATCAATCAAGTGAGTCACCTTAATTCAAGTGGCAGATGCCAAAAATAGTTTATTTATTTAAATTATATATTTTAGGGGCATGTCATCTGGTCTACCTGCACAGCCTGTGTGAACCATAGATATATATAAACACTAGATGGCTCAAGGCGGAGTTTCAGACGTCGTTCACCCGGCAGCCATCTTACTTCGGGGCTACAGTACAGTATGTTCAATGGCAGCTCAAACAGAAACAGTCATAACTCGCTCAAATCTTGACGGATTTACAAACGGGTTGGTTTATTACAAACGTTGTCAACGTGGCTATGATTCAGGACGCTTATCTGCTTAATTTATGTTTTTTATATGAACGTCGTATAAAATCATATACGTATGCGGACGTCTCTGACGTTTATAACAAACCAAACCGTTTGAGAATCGGTTGAAAATTGAGCAAGTTATGGTCATTTAAGAGTACATGCCCCCTAGACACAATGTTATGTGTCCCGAGGTAAGATGGCCGCCACGTAACGACGTCGCTCTCCATTGGCCAACAGCGCGGGTGACCTATCTAGAGTTTATATATATCTATGGTGTGAACTACTGGTAGATCACGATCTACCTTTTGGGCACCCCTGATGTACATACTTAATTGGGTAGATAATGGATATGTGTAAATATGTAGCTACCTTTTTAGTTCATTCTCTTCCCCCTTGCTCCCCTATTCTTTTTTTCATTCTCTTTCTGGAGACGTCATGCACATGAGCTTGCACACAAACTAATTTTTCCCACTGATTTACACATGTGCTTTTTGGCTGATGTATTGTGTCCAGACACACGTGGTAAAGGGGCTGATTTGGTTACATGGGTCCTCATTCACAAAGGAGACATACGCAAGAGTGTAACGGAAGCGGAACGGAAGCGTAAACTGATGCGGGAAATTCCGTCCGATCACGCAACGTTGTTTTGCCGTGCAATTCAAAGAGCGGTGTGTACCACAGGTACGCAGGTGTATGTTGTGAGGTACGCAGGTGAATGCGAGCGGGTGCCAAATGATCGGAAAATCAGCGGATACCTTCATTTGCATTGATCCACGCCCCATTTCACACCATAAAAGGCGTCAAGCATGACTCAGCAGACAGCAGTAAAAAAAACAAAAAAGAACTATAGGCCTTACAGCTCAAACGAAATAGAGGTCCTCCTGACGGAATGCAACAAAATAATGATATTTTCCAGTATAGTGGCTTCACAAATTAAAATAAAAATGATTGCTGGAAAGAAATTAGGCTATATTAGGAAATTAAAAGAAAATGATCTGACCATGTCAAGCGCCGGAGCGACGACCACCACCTGCAGTCTCTTTTTTTACATCCATATACCATTACATTTGTGCGTGATTCTTTATATTGTCTATAGCCTACCATTAAACTATATAAATCATTTTCCCAAGCTTACAAAACGGTGAACGCTGCTCCGCACCGCTGCAACAATGTCAAGCTGACTTACGGTATAAAATGCAGCTTGGCCATATTTATTTAAGTTCGGGACCAAGGCAGCAAGCTAGCGTATACTTGGCAATTATATTATAAAGCCTTTTCTTTTCTATTGAACAATTGCTCACTCACACCTTTGCAGAGGTAAAACATATATCCGATATTTTTATCAGAGCTGCATTGATTCATGCGGGGAATAGATTAATATCATCTCACTGTCATCTGTCTGAATGCCATGTGGAGAATGGATTTGTTCTGATCATGGACACGTAGGAATAGGCCTATAGCTATTTAAAATTTCAGCCATATACGGCGGGTAGCCTCCTCTTTGTCAGATCTAAGTGCAGGTTCATTTATGATGATGTCGTCATATTAAAATGATTCGCGAATTTCGCGTGACATTTGGCACCAAACTTGATTGATCTCATCAATGTAGTAGCCTACAGCCTAGCTATAAGTTCCCCATATTATAATTAATTAAGGTGCACTGGCTTAAAACTATGACTGGCCGAATTGCACGCGCTGATGCAATAATGTGGACCATAGAAATAATCTGTTCTGTCCGGGCCGGGCTCACCGCACCGTTATATTCATTTTCCAATGAATTCGTACAGTGCAGAATGCAGATAAGTGTATGTTCTTATTATAATTGTGAGTTTGTTTTTTAACATGCAGCGAGAGTCCGCGAGAGCCGATCTACAAGCTCACAACGCGTTGCACTGCGAGTAGAAAGCTGTCAAGTGCAGGCGCAGCGCAATCGCGCATGCATGCTAGAAATATCCTAATAAATAAATAAAAAGGTGTCGGGTTTGCAGGGGCAGTTTCTGTATGGGACTCTAGGCTAACCTGCCTCTAGAATGCATGCATTTAGGCATCCAAGTGATACTTGGCTTTTATATAAGCTATAATTTTTTTATGTGCTGACCAATTTTTTGGACACATGCCTACATATTTTATCTGACATTTGGGGACTTTTAATAGATTCAGAATGAAGACTAAAGCCTTCTGAATAAATCTACGCAAGCAGTACACGACCCTCTGAGGTGGCGCAGCTTTTAGCGGAGATTCCGACCATCCGACGTCACCGTCAAGTTCACGTTGAAGTTCATGAATTCCCACGTAATGTGGGAATCCACGTAAATGCCTGTCCGCTCACGCTCCGCTCACGTTACGTAACGGTATGAGCGTAAACGCCGTTGTGAATGAGGACCATGGTCCTCATTCACAACGGCGTTTACGCTCATACCGTTACGTAACGTGAGCGGAGCGTGAGCGGACAGGCATTTACGTGGATTCCCACATTACGTGGGAATTCATGAACTTGAACGTGAACTTGACGGTGACGTCGGATGGTCGGAATCTCCGCTAAAAGCTGCGCCAGCTCAGAGGGTCGTGTACTGCTTGCGTAGATTTATTCAGAAGGCTTTAGTCTTCATTCTGAATCAATTAAAAGTCCCCAAATCTCAGATAAAATATGTAGGAATGTGTCCAAAACATTGGTCAGCACATACAAAAATGATAGCTTATATAAAAGCCAAGTATCACTTGGATGCCTAAATGCATGCATTCTAGAGGCAGGTTAGCCTAGAGTCCCATACAGAAACTGCCCCTGCAAACCCGACACCTTTTTATTTATTTATTAGGATATTTCTAGCATGCGCGATTGCGCTGCACTTGACAGCTTTCTACTCGCAGTGCAACGCGTTGTGAGCTTGTAGATCGGCTCTCGCGGACTCGCGCTGCATGTTAAAAAACAAACTCACAATTATAATAAGAACATACACTTATCTGCATTCTGCACTGTACGAATTCATTGGAAAATGAATATAACGGTGCGGTGAGCCCGGCCCGGACACAACAGATTATTTCTATGGTTCACAGACATGCCGGTCTGACAGACAGACAGCAGTCACGAGGGCTAATTAGCCCTATAAAAAAATAGAAGTCCACATTATTGCATCAGCGCGTGCAATTCGGCCAGTCATAGTTTTAAGCCAGTGCACCTTACTTAATTATAATATGGGGAACTTATAGCTAGGCTGTAGGCTACTACATTGATGAGATCAATCAAGTTTGGTGCCAAATGTCCCGTGAAATTCGCGAATCATTTTAATATGACGACATCATCATAAATGAACCTGCACTTAGATCTGACAAAGAGGAGGCTACCCGCCGTATATGGTTGAAATTTTAAATAGCTATAGGACTATGCCTACGTGTCCATGATCAGAACAAATCCATTCTCCACATGGCATTCAGACAGATGACAGTGAGATGATATTAATCTATTCCCCGCATGAATCAATGCAGCTCTGATAAAAATATCGGATATATGTTTTACCTCTGCAAAGGTGTGAGTGAGCAATTGTTCAATAGAAAAGAAAAGGCTTTATAATATAATTGCCAAGTATACGCTAGCTTGCTGCCTTGGTCCCGAACTTAAATAAATAAATGGCCAAGCTGCATTTTATGCCGTAAGTCAGCTTGACATTGCTGCAGCGGTGCGGAGCAGCGTTCACCGTTTTGTAAGCTTGGGAAAATGATTTATATAGTTTAATGGTAGGCTATAGACAATATAAAGAATCACGCACAAATGTAATGGTATATGGATGTAAAAAAAGAGACTGCAGGTGGTGGTCGTCGCTCCGGCGCTTGACATGGTCAGATCATTTTCTTTTAATTTCCTAATATAGCCTAATTTCTCATTTTTATTTTAATTTGTGAAGCCACTATACTGGAAAATATCATTATTTTGTTGCATTCCGTCAGGAGGACCTCTATTTCGTTTGAGCTGTAAGTCCTATAGTTCTTTTTTGTTTTTTTTACTGCTGTCTGCTGAGTCATGCTTGACGCCTTTTATGGTGTGAAATGGGGCGTGGATCAATGCAAATGAAGTTATCCGCTGATTTTCCGATCATTTGGCACCCGCTCGCATTCACCTGCGTACCTCACAACATACACCTGCGTACCTGTGGTACACACCGCTCTTTGAATTGCACGGCAAAACAACGTTGCGTGATCGGACGGAATTTCCCGCATCTGTTTACGCTTCCGTTACGCTTCCGTTACACATGGCGTATTTCTCCTTTGTGAATGAGGACCATTGTGTGACTAATTATCACTCTCAAAGGTCCTCATTCACAAAGGAGAAATACGCAAGAGTGTAACGGAAGCTTAACGGAAGCGTAAACAGATGCGGGAAATTCCGTCCGATCACGCTACGTTGTTTTGCCGTGCAATTCAAAGAGCGGTGTGTACCACAGGTACGCAGGTGTATGTTGTGAGGTACGCAGGTGAATGCGAACGGGTGCCAAATGATCGGAAAATCAGCGGATAACTTAATTTGCATTGATCCACACCCCATTTCACACCATAAAAGGCGTCAAGCATGACTCAGCAGACAGCAGTAAAAAAAAACAAAAAAGAACTATAGGCCTTACAGCTCAAACGAAATAGAGGTCCTCCTGACGGAATGCAACAAAATAATGATATTTTCCAGTATAGTGGCTTCACAAATTAAAATAAAAATGATTGCTGGAAAGAAATTAGGCTATATTAGGAAATTAAAAGAAAATGATCTGACCATGTCAAGCGCCGGAGCGACGACCACCACCTGCAGTCTCTTTTTTTACATCCATATACCATTACATTTGTGCGTGATTCTTTATATTGTCTATAGCCTACCATTAAACTATATAAATCATTTTCCCAAGCTTACAAAACGGTGAACGCTGCTCCGCACCGCTGCAGCAATGTCAAGCTGACTTACGGTATAAAATGCAGCTTTTTTATTTATTTATTTAAGTTCGGGACCAAGGCAGCAAGCTAGCGTATACTTGGCAATTATATTATAAAGCCTTTTCTTTTCTATTAAACAATTGCTCACTCACACCTTTGCAGAGGTAAAACATATATCCGATATTTTTATCAGAGCTGCATTGATTCATGCGGGGAATAGATTAATATCATCTCACTGTCATCTGTCTGAATGCCATGTGGAGAATGGATTTGTTCTGATCATGGACACGTAGGCATAGGCCTATAGCTATTTAAAATTTCAACCATATACGGCGGGTAGCCTC
The DNA here is from genome assembly GCF_951216825.1 of Electrona antarctica. Taxonomy (NCBI): domain Eukaryota; kingdom Metazoa; phylum Chordata; class Actinopteri; order Myctophiformes; family Myctophidae; genus Electrona; species Electrona antarctica. Next base: position 45,906,917 of record NC_136795.1, read on the forward strand.
CTCTTTGTCAGATCTAAGTGCAGGTTCATTTATGATGATGTCATATTAAAATGATTCGCGAATTTCGCGGGACATTTGACCAAACTTGATTGATCTCATCAATGTAGTAGCCTACAGCCCAGCTATAAGTTCCCCATATTATAATTAATTAAGGTGCACTGGCTTAAAACTATGACTGGCCGAATTGCACGCGCTGATGCAATAATGTGGACTTCTATTTTTTTATAGGGCTAATTCATTTCCCAATGAATTCGTACAGTGCAGAATGCAGATAAGTGTATGTTCTTATTATAATTGTGAGTTTGTTTTTTAACATGCAGCGCGAGTCCGCGAGAGCCGATCTACAAGCTCACAACGCGTTGCACTGCGAGTAGAAAGCTGTCAAGTGCAGCGCAATCGCGCATGCTAGAAATATCCTAATAAATAAATAAAAAGGTGTCGGGTTTGCAGGGGCAGTTTCTGTATGGGACTCTAGGCTAACCTGCCTCTAGAATGCATGCATTTAGGCATCCAAGTGATACTTGGCTTTTATATAAGCTATCATTTTTTTATGTGCTGACCAATGTTTTGGACACATTCCTACATATTTTATCTGAGATTTGGGGACTTTTAATTGATTCAGAATGAAGACTAAAGCCTTCTGAATAAATCTACGCAAGCAGTACACGACCCTCTGAGCTGGCGCAGCTTTTAGCGGAGATTCCGACCATCCGACGTCACCGTCAAGTTCACGTTCAAGTTCATGAATTCCCACGTAATGTGGGAATCCACGTAAATGCCTGTCCGCTCACGCTCCGCTCACGTTACGTAACGGTATGAGCGTAAACGCCGTTGTGAATGAGGACCTTAGTGTCTGAAAAGCTCCCTCATTAATATACACTGACGTGACTTGACTTGACCAGACAATGTGCTACAAATGTAAGCTAATGTGTCACACACTAACCATTCAGCCCCAGTCATTTAAAGCATCAAAATAAATGCATCATGAATATGGTCTTCCTCATCACTGTAGGCCTACTATCATTTTTGTACAACCCAAAGGCTCTTTTCAGAGCCACCCACACTTTCTTTCAATATTTATTCAACTAAGTTTCATGATCAATGGGGCCGAACTACTTATATGTAACCCGTTCTCAACAGTGATATCAACGTGCATTATAGTAGTAATGGATGAATTCATGACAGAGGTGGCAGTGCATATTTAGGTGAGGCGACTTTGAGACAAGCTTAGTTATGGAGCCTCACACAGGACTCAAGTTAACATTATTGGGATATAACATAAAAGGAGTCAATCTAAATATGAAAGGTTGTGATTCTCTGGGTCAGGATGTATTTTTTCCCCCTAGCAATGCTGATTAATAGCACCAACATCACTTTAACCACTTGAACCATATTTTCAAATTATTTTAAGAATAGCAAGCAGATCTACAAGATCACAGAGTCGCAGTCTTGCAGTATTGTTATATGTCGAGCCTTTAGTGTGTGTGTAAACACAAACTTTGACTCCTAACACAAACATGAAATGCCATTGACAATGAATGGCCAGTTCTGAGTGTTTGTGTTAACACAAACATTGAAGACGAGGACATGTCTTCATGTGAAATTGTGATTGGTCAGAATGAGATGATGTAAAATAACGTATGATGATAGGGCACTTATCACTTCACACGGGTGTGATTTTTGTTTGCATTGTATTCTGTATTCTACTGTCATTTCACAAATATGCTTGGTGTTCTATGTGAAGCACATTTAATTGCCTTGTTGAAATAAAATTGGCTTAATGAGCCATGACAAAAAAAGTGTGATTATTACTTATCAAATTACTGCTGAACTAATAATAATTGCCTGTGAATGGGTGTCTGAGATAATTAATAGTAAGGAGCATGCACAGGTATCACGCACGCACACGCATACACACACAGTTTACTGACTTATTATAGCCTTCACACAATGCCACTCCAATAATATACAGTATTTGTATTGTGTTGTGTTTGTATTGTGATATGTATCTCCCATGAGTCTGAAATAAAGATTGAATATACACTGCATTAGTTCAACCCTCCCATAGTAACAATTTGAGGATTTTACTGTGCACATGTTGGACAAATTTAAAATAAATGCACATTTTAACACAACTTTGAACATTCCCCCCAACATACTAGAAAACATGCTCAGCCCCAACCTCAACTCATTCCAGGACTATGAAGTAACTGCTGGTTTTGGTGTGAACAGTGAAGCATAACACAAGCATTCAAAACAATGGAACAATGCATCCCCTCCCCCACAGGGTGGAGCTGAATTATTAACGCACTATTAACGGTCTCTACTCTAAAGTTACAGCATTTTTTGCAACTGTATTGCACACTATGAAATTGAGTATGTACCAAGGATAATTTACCAATATAAAGCGCACTTTAAGGGCATCGCTATTACGCTTCCTAGTTCAAATCATAAGACATACTTGTGTGTGTTGAATGTGTTCCCTGTCACAGTCTGACCATTATGTCTGCATTAACAGCACAGTGTGTGTTATTACTTAATGTATTTGTTCAGTTGTCATTTAAAGTAGGCCTAAGTAATACAATTACCCTACACTTCTGTGTAATAGGTAGTTTTATTTGTGGGCTCAATTGTCCCTGTAAACATGTGGGGGCTAAATATATTATGGTAAATGTAAAATATCCACTGTTTTAATTGATCCTGTGTACCATGCTTACATCTATAGCAGCATGAGCATTTCAATCACAATGATAGATGTATTCACAACTTCGAAAATACAGCACCTTAATTAATGGTGGATGATAACATTGGCTGTACGTAGCTTTTAATTGAAGCTATATGCACTTGAAATGTGAATCTACATGTTCACAAGCTCCTCTAAAGTTCATAAACATTAGACCCGATTTAAAGGAATCATTGTTGCTTATGAATTAAACAATGTCGATTACGTATTGCACAATGTATGCCTCTGATCACTGTATTCACATTCATGTAAGATGAAACTGGCTTAGCTGACAACACTCTAATATCCTTGTGTATAGTATTAGGATGAACTTTTTCTTGGAAAAGATGGGTGGTCCTTAAAAGGACCTTATTATGTAGATGGCGTAGCTCTCCTTCCTGCGCTTCTTGCCGCCCTTCGCAGCGGTCTTGGTGACGGCTTTCTTGGAGCCCTTCTTGGGCGCTGGTTTTGCTACTTCAGGCATGTTTCTCTCTCAGTGATTGAAGAAAAGAAGTGAACTGTGTTTCGGCGTTGCACCAGTATTTATACTAGCAAGGCTATGCAAATGAAGTGTGCGACTCCCAGCATATGATTGGCTTCTTCTGCCACTGCTCATGTGACCCACAGAGGGAGGAGACATTGATTGATTGATTGACAGTTTGTCAACAGTTTGCAGAATTACAGTACATTTCAAGCACAACTCAATACAAATAATGTTCTCCCATCCGTCTGATCTACTGTCGCTAAAATACAGACTAGGGTAAATGAGTAAATCTTCTATTCCACGCTCCAAATTTAATACAATTATAACCCACGTTCTAATCTCTCAATGCATTTATATAATCTAGTAGTCAGTCCACTAAAAGACTATTTGCTTGCCCTGAACCACTTTGTACCATTGCTGTGATGAGTGAGGTAATTTGACTTCAAGCAGACCTTGTTTGATTTAAATATGTATTAACAGTTTGCAGAATTACAGTATATTTCAACTCAATACAAAGACTGTTAACTGAGTGAGTGGACGACCCAATACAGCATTACACTTGTTTAATAGAGCGTCCACCTTGTTCAATTCATCAAAATATTTAGATACCTACCAATACCCCTTTATTATAGCCAGAGAACAGAACAGGAATTCATCATAAAGGAGGTAAAGAGGTAAAAATGGGAAGACTAGCAGTAAGGGCGGTGGTAAAATGGAGCTGTTTTGTTAAAACTATTAAATGCCTGGTTCTAAATTGTAATACAGATGATCGAACGATAGAGCATTTGCTAGTAGACAGCCAGAGGTCATTTGTAAATGGTACCACATTGGCTTCTCAGACACTTTGCCATGCATATTTAGTCTCATGTTTGAAAACAAATCTAACCTATCTTGTCATATTTATTATTTACTATTTCTGAGCAGCCTGTATAACAATGACTATAGGCCAATGGTGAATTTAGGTGATGATGGTTGGAGATATGCAACCAATCTGTAGGCTATTAAACAGTAGTGTTGGAAATAAATGTGCCTGTGGTGAATGAGATCTCACCTTAATCTAGGTCCCATGTCCCATTTTTTTAATGGCTGCACGGTTTTATACTCTATCATTTGAATATGATTGCACAATATTGTTGCTAGGAATGACATCCTGTATTACGCTCCAGGTCTAGGAAACGTTATGCTGCCAAAGGGAGGGGTTCGAATCCCGTCAGAAACAGACATTTATTTATTTATTCATTCATTCATGTATTACTTTATTCATTCATTCATTCATTTATTTGGACGCATTACATGGGCTGCATGCTATACTCCAATGGCGATAGTTACATTTCTAAAGCATAGGATATGTTTTGTTGTTGGAGATACAGTCACAGGAAGGAGACGAGGTTGTCTTCCTGTTTAATGACAACAAAACATAGGCTACGGCTAAGGTCCACTTCCACAACGCAATAATGTGAGTGTCCGTCTGCCCAAGAATCGGATCGGATAACGGATTGGGTATGTTTTGGCATTGTGACAGGCATTTGCGAGGACAGCTACGCATTATGTCGCCGTTAGAACATCAGCTCGTTGCTACGGCGACGGATGACGGATTTCGTCTTGATCTGATTTCGTCAAAAAATAACACACCGGCTCTGGTTTATTTATTTATTTATGTATTTATTTGACAGGGACAATGCTCATTAATCAACATTTCAGTTTTCACTTCCATGTAAATGTGCCAGAGTTAGCCATAAGCTAATTTACATCTGTAGTCCCTGAGCAGGCTCTTAAAATGGTAGTAAAACTAAACATACAATGACACATATAGTACAATACAATGCAAGACAATACAGATAAAAGAAAGACAGACTGTATAGTGTGCCAGCACACAACACCATGCGTTGATGCCATGTGTGCATATGCCAGCATGTGCCAGCATGTCATGTAGACAGCACAATAATTGCATTGTATGTAGTCATAGCACTTCATAGTATATATGTACAGCATAGTATAGCATATATGTATAGTTTATATGTATAGTGTCATTATATAGATATGTTCTAGTTATAGTTTATATGTATAGTGTCATTATATAGATATGTTCTAGTTACGTTCTTAGCTTACGCATGTTTCGCGATAAATGCATTTTACATATGTGATGTATTCCCATGCTTTTTGTTCTTGCTTAATGTAAGTCGCTCTGGATTAAGAGCGTCTGCTAAATGCCTAAATTGTAAATTGTAAATTGCCAGCACCCAACACTATGTCCATACAAAAACACAATACATACAGATAAAAGAAAGACAGAGTGTGTAGTGTGCCAGCACACAACACCATGCGTTGATGCCATGTGTGCATATGTGCCAGCAGTGCACCCAACACTATGTCCATACACAAACACAATACAATACTGTACAATACAGGAACAGATCAACATGGTACAGGGGACAGAACAATTGTGAAGTGAAAAATGACACCGGTTAAGAGAGAGATGTTGCAGAAAAAGTGTTGTTGTGAGCTCAGAGAATAGATCATACAGCAGGTCCCATGTGGGCTCCTCCACAGCAAGGGGAAACATTATGCAGACTTGACTTCATTCTCCTAAATGGTAAATGGTGGATTTATATAGCACATTTATAAAAGCGCTTTAGAAAAATTGTGCATTACAATCACCCATTCACACTAGGGATGTTAACAATATATCGTTACTTGGCCCAGGCGGTGGCGTAACCGTCTGGGCACCCGACTGGTAATCCAGTCGCAGTGTGCCGCGGGTTCGACTCCCGAGCCCGACACGGCCTTTACTGCATGTCTTCCCCCATCTCTCTCCCGTTTCCTGTCAGCCTACTGTCTGTCCCTTCAAAAACCAATAAAAGGCGTAAGCCGCAAAAAAATATCTTAAAAAAAAACAAAAAACAATATATCGTTACTCGATTAATCTCCAAACATTTAACAATTAATTGAAAATTGGGCTGTTTTCTGTGAATGAAATGCTGTCTGCATGCGCGTGCGGAAGAGGAACGCACATGTGGGCCGGTTAAAAAAGTCCCCCCTCATACATGGTAGCCACAGAAACGTCTCTGCTTTTGCATGTGATGTGACTGACATGACTGATTTTATTTTATAAAAGATGCCATTGCCTGGCCCTGTTTCTCAAATGGTCAAATACATATTTGATTAAGACATATAATCAGCAAAAGGTTTTTATGTTAGAATTAGGGTTAGGGTTAGGGTTACAATTAAGATTATCAGAATAAAAAAAATAAAAATGCTGCTTATCAACAAACCGGTTAATAGATCGATAAGGTTATCAAATATCAATTAATTAATTAATAGATAATTTGAATCCCTAATTCACACACATTCATGCACCAAAGGCGGAGGAAATCATGCAAGGCACCAACCTGCTCATCGGGAGCAATTAGGGGTTCAGTGTCTTGTTCAAGGACACTTTGGACATTAACCATGGAGGTGCCTGGGATCGAAACGGTTACCTTCCAGTTCCCACGAGAGAGAGACTGGTGAGGCTAGAGAAGATGAGACTGGTGTCCAGGGTGAAGCAGGCTGCAGGCACATTTTCCTGGACAGTCAGCTTCCCTCCAAGACACGCATTACAGCGATCACTCCAGCTTTGTAGATGTACACTTGTTTCCCAAACATTTTGTTGGATATGACACCGCCCTCGAAGTGTTTGCATTGTTGGCACACCAGTATGGGTAACTTTTGTGAACAACTAAATCCTCTCAAATCTCTGATCGACATATATAGCAAGTGTTCCGCTGTCTAATTTAATGCAAGAGAACCAAACGTAAGCACTTATATTGTCAATACAGCTGCCTTCCCTGTCAACAAATTTGATCCTGTAACAGTGTAACTTGTTGCGTGGTGTAATCAACTTTTGATTTAGAACTCTAGTGACTTCCATTATTCCTGTGATTTCATTTTTTGGACACTGCCATGATTCATATGGAGAAACTTCCATAACTTCAAACTTCCATAACTTCACATTAAATCGGTGCTACTTTTAAGTCAGAATGGCAGGGGGAAATCTATTTGAGCACAACAGTTGCGCACTGGTGTTGCGGGCAATAAATAGCAGATATACAAGCTCACATTTGTAACATTCGTGACACACTGTGAGCTTGCAGATCTGCTATTTATTACTGCGCACGACACCGGCACCCAACAACGTAGACCTAAATCCGAGGCTAACGCTTTGGTGTCACCGTGTCGGGTTACATTCAACGGCGCGTGATGCATTCTGAGCAGCTGATCGATGTAAAAAGTATTTGAGTGGGAATGGATGCTTGGTACTTTGGCTTGACTAGTAGCAAGTATGTGTTTTGATGACTTAATGCCATTCACACCGTGGCCATGGCTATACATACACCCCCTTACCCTCCTTTTTTATTTATTTTTATTTTTTTAGATCCGCACTGATCTCATGAATGGCCCATATGAAGTCCTCAAGACGTTAAGCCCTGTAAACTATACAACACATACTAGCAATATGCGAGTGCACCATTCCCGATGAAGCCGGTCGATTTGACATAATTATGGCTCAAGTGCGTACCGCCAAAACTGTGGGAAAGTATAGTGTACCAAACTTTAGGGTTACTCTATACAAAGTGAAAAAATCACACCTGTGTGAAGTGAATGGTGCAACTCCGTGTGGGGTCCCGAGGGGGTCGCCGGAAGTTCCAGACCAACAGGAACGTGCCCAGGGGCCGGCCCGGTTCCAGCGAGCCGCCCCGCGTCCAAAATGGTTGAGAAATGACAGTTACTGTGTGGGGGTCTCCAGGGGGTCCCTCTACTGTGTGTGTGTGTGTGTGTGTGTGTGTGTGTGTGTGTGTGTGTGTGTGTGTGTGTGTGTGTGTGTGTGTGTGTGTGTGTGTGTGTGTGTGTGTGTGTGTGTGTGTGTGTGTGAGAAGCCCAAACCACACTAAAGGGACGGGACAAAGCGTTTTTTAAGGTCAAACACACCAATGCAACTCATTGAGTTGCAATGAGTTGCATTGGTGTTGTTTGCCTTAAAACCCGTTTTGTACCGACCCGACCCTTTGGAGTTGTTTGGGCTTTAGGCTGCACAACAGTGACACTTGGTTGTGAAAACCAACCAGACGCTATTTCGTGCTCAGACAGGCCCAGCCAGGGACCCAGGGACAAACATAACTGTCTATAGGAGTGGTTGCACCACTCAAAAAATAAAGCGTGACGATTACTATAGTCTGGGAAACCACACTAACTAAATGCAGGCAAACCGGTGTGACTGAGGAGCAGAGGGCAGGAATATACCGTAACCTGGCAGAGAACAAAGAGACAAGCTGGGTTAAAGTAGGTGTGAACCTCCACTCTGACTGGCTGACTGGGAGTGAGCAGATGAGTGCAGGGAGTGACTGCACTAGACAATTAGGTCAGGGCAGAAACACACAAGGCAACAACTTGGAGTTATATAATCACACCCACAGACAGGCCCAGAACCAAAACTCAGATTGAATCCATGACAAGTTTTTAGTGGAAGGAAATGTTTGAACTGGCAGAGCAAGGAACAAAACATACTCTTTCCCAAAGCCTTCGGCCTGGTGACGACAAAAAATATTAATATTTACCATATATTTACAGGTTTTCTTTTCTCCTTCACATTAAAATCGATCTTTTCCCCCAAACATATCTAGATCTCTGACAATCAACTAGCAGGTGCTCTATAATTTCATCTTGATTACAATTTGCAAACGGGCATTTAACAGTTTTTACAAAACAACTCTCACCGCCCTACACTGCTAGTCTCCTCACAGAGACCAGCCTCATGACATCCCTATTTTTTCAGATATATTTTTAGGTATGTTTACTAAGTTCTGTAAACATACCTGTTTTTTTTTCATCAAGATTTTTATAGGGGAAAATGCCATGTACTGCAATATATTTCGATGAGAAATATTTTTCATGGAATATTTTATATTGGGTAAAATATACCCGTGTTTAGTGATGGTGTAACAAAAAATATATTTAGTGTTCTAGGGTTAAATTAATCCCTCTGCTGTCCTCTTTTTCATTCCATCATCTCTCTGAACTCCATCCACTCTCAAGGTCCACCAAGGGTTGTAGAGATGAACTCCACAGCGTCCAACAACACCATCAGGTGCGGTCCAGCTTACGTGCTCACTGTGCTTTTCCCCTGCCTGCACAGCATCGTGTTTCTAGTGGCCCTGACACTGAACTGCTTGGCTGCATGGGTCTTCTTCAACATCCCCTCTAACTCCACATTTGTGGTCTATCTAAAGAATATGGTGAGTGAAGGCAAAGGTAAAGCAGCAACTCTAAACCTGTGGATGCAGCCCACTGGGGGGGACGCGAGGAGAGTGCACGTGGGTCCCCAAATAATTGACAAATGACAACAGAACACATTACTATGTTATTGATAATAACAAAAATACAACATTAAGATCAACGGGTTAATGTAACAAGCAAATACCTTCATGGTATGTTATCTCTAAAATCTTTTTTTTGTTTTTTTGTTATGTTGTTCTTTTGTGTCACTGCCTCTTACTCTGAAACTGTATTTTAACTGCTATGCTGCCTATGTCAAATTAATCTCTCCCTGCTGGGATCAATAAAGCTCTCCTTCGCCAACAGGTCGTGGCTGACATTCTCATGACTCTGACCACCCCCGTGAAGGTGCTGTACCATGTAGGGGTGAACCCCATGGACCTGTGTGTGGCCTATTGCCGCTACTCAAGGATACTGTTCTACCTCTCCATGTACACCAGCATCGCTTTCCTGGGCCTCATTAGTCTGGACCGCTACCTGAAGATAGTCTGGCCATTCGGGGAATACACTGTGCAGAAGGTCAGGGTGGGTCAGGCGCTGAGTGCCGCCGTGTGGCTGGTATTTTCATCTATAGCGATACCAATCGTCATCCTGACTAACAAGTCACCACCGCACCCCATTGTTCCAGGCGCACTGCAATGTTTTTCCCTGTTGAGCGAGTATGGTCTGAAGGTGTATAAGGGAACACTCTACATTTTTCAGGTAACACACGCATGTAAACTTGGTGATATACTGTAGTACTTTGTGTAACAGTGAAGTAGCGTTTTAACATCACTCTAATATGAGATGCACAGACCTTTCTTTTAAGAAATGACCCTGTCGGACCATGCTTGTCACGACCTAATCTCTCAAGGACATATTTGAGCGCAAAGGAAAAGAGCTATTTTTCTGTCATGTCATGTTTTTACTAATTAGGACATGAAGGTATACAGCATTTCTGTACTCATAGAAGACTAATGGTTTTTCCCCATACGACCAACCTGTGTTCATATACCATATCACTTTTGTTGCGAAGAATCACGCTGAATATATTCATTATTTATCATGTGCACATCATGTACATACTTAATTGGGTAGATAATGGATATGTGTAAATATGTAGCTACCTTTTTAGTTCATTCTCTTCCCCCTTGCTCCCCTATTCTTTTTTTCATTCTCTTTCTGGAGACGTCATGCACATGAGCTTGCACACAAACTAATTTTGCCCACTGATTTACACATGTGCTTTTTGGCTGATGTATTGTGTCCAGGTGGTGTTCTGGGGCACACTGGCTCTGATGGTGGTCTGCTACTCGTTCATCAGCAGGACGGTGTACAAGTCCTACAAAGCCTCCAGGAGCAGCAGCTCCGAAGCGGCATGTCGCAAAACCAAAGCCAAGGTCTTTGTGATAGTAGTGGTGTTCTTCATCTGCTTCGCCCCCTTCCACTTTTTCCTCGTTGCCCACATACTGACCCAAACCCGAAACACTCAAGCAAGTCACGGCTGCGGAGAAAAGATCACCATGTACTACAATACACAGAACAGCACCATTTGGCTGTCCAGCACGAACGCGTGTCTGGATCCACTCATCTACGTACTCCTTTGCAAGAAGTTCAGGACACGACTGGTGGCCACACTGACATGCAAGGCCATCCCACCATAATGGTCATAATGGATCTCCAACGCAGGCCCCATACACACGTATCAAACAAATGTTCTGTGTTCCGTCTGTGATTGTGTGTGTGTGTGTGTGTGTGTGTGTGTGTGTGTGTGTGTGTGTGTGTGTGTGTGTGTGTGTGTGTGTGTGTGTGTGTGTGTGTGTGTGTGTGTGTGTGTGTGTGTGTGTGTGTGTGTGTCTGTGTGTGTGTGTGAGCCCGTGTGAGTGTGTGACCCCTTCACACACACACACACACACACACACACACACACACACACACACACACACACACACACACACACACACACACACACACACACACACACACACACACACACACACACACACACACACACACACACACACACAAATATCTTTGGGGCAGACTTTTTTGTGTGGGGATGATGATGTCATAGTGATGTCACGAGACCTGGGCATAATATATGGGGGCTTTCGCCATGTATGGGGATTTTGAGTGACTTTGACAGAAAAAGACTCACTCACCGTATAAGAAATAGAAGTAAAACTCCTTAGACTGAGACTTAAGAAAATATTTTGTCTTTTATTTTATCATGCTCATAAAGTGCTCTGTGCTCAAAGTGAAATTGAAAAGCATTTTAAATGACACAAATGTATGGGGATTTTGAGTGACAAAAAACGCAAGATTTCATACTTAACATATGGGCTCCCTATCTCTATCAGGGATCTCCATATATGGGCTTAATTGCGACAGCAGATCGCATTTACTTTGACATGATCCCTGATTTACTATCATCCCTGATGATGTCCTAGTGATGTCACGAGATCTGGGCACAATATATGGGGGCTTTCCTCATGTATGGGGATTTTACTATCATCCCTGATGATGTCATAGGGATGTCCCGAGACCTGGGCATTGTGAGTGACGAATCTGACGATTGTGAGTGACAGATTGAGGGACGATTGTGAATAACGGGGATTGGGAAATGACGTGACAACAAACACAAGTTAACTGCGACCTATTGGTCGCAATGTGTGATGCTGTAGCATGATCAAGTAGGGCGTTCATTTATTTAATATGGAGATATTATGGTTTCTGCCTGACAGCGGAAATATATGTGAGGGTGAATATTTCTATTTTCAGTACTGCAAAATATCTTTGACATAAAAAAGAGAGAGATACAAACTGTATTCAGTCAAATAATTATTTTTAAAGTGATCAAAGGTGGCGTTGTCTGACGGTGGAGGTGAGAAGGTATCCACGTTTTTCCCCGCCAAGGCACTGGGGCTCCTTGTGTGTGTGCTTTGCTTCCTTCAGGCTGCGTTGCCATGTCCGCTTATGCAAGCAACCTTTGACTTCTGTAAAGTTACTTGCAAATAAATTATTGGTAGTTGCTGGTTGATGTTTTTTTGGGCTTGATTCTAAAGTGTACAGTAATTTCTTATTTGGGCTTGCTTCCACATTTCTTCACATCAAGGAATCCCAGATTAATATGTAATTGTCCACAGACATCCATCTGAACATATTTTGTGCCTTTTTTATTAAAATGTTAAAAAATTATTCGAAATATTTCGATTTATTCTCAATGTGTTTTTAAATAACAGATGTACAACCTCACAATGTGTCGCTGTGAGCTTGTAGATCAGCTATTTTCATTTGTGGTTGTTTTCATAGACCTGGTCACTATTTATTAACAGTTTGCAGAATTACAGTACATTTCAAGCACAAACTCAATACTGTTAACTGTGAGTGGACGACCCAATTAAGCATTACACTTGTTTACAAGAGGGTCCGCCATGTTCAATTCATCAAAAGAGAAGCAAGAGAAAGAGGAACTTATGCACACACAAAATAAAAGACTCATGGGCCATATGAAAAGGTGAATAGCAGAGTAGCTCTGCCTGAAGCTCAGAAGCTGAATATCTCCTTTGGATTCTGTTTGGACTCTCATGCTGAAGTCCTGGGTTTGAATCCATAGCATGTGGTGTTAAGTTTGCGTTACGTTAATGGTAGGTAAGTCAAGTGATGTGTTTTGGTTAAAAGTTAAAACTAAACGATTTTGATATAGTAATCATTGCTACTATATAGTATTTGTTCAGTAACAGCTGTCTCCCCATCTATCCAGCTCTTTAATGAGCAGCAAAATACATTTTCATGGTTGGTGCCGACATTTCAGCGACAGAGACAGTGGGTTCCCCAAATCGACTGAACCCACCCCGCCCTCCCCTCCACTTAATGCATTATAACCCATTAAAGCTTGATGTTACAGGACCGTACCCATGTTCCCTCACCCCTATGTTCACTCAGCCCTATGTTCCCTCAGCCCTATGTTCCCTCATTCCAAAACAGACCCTATGTTCCCTCCAGTGGGGGCTGGTGGTGATTAGGGGGGGGGGGGGGGGGGGGGGGGGCTGTAAGGCATCAATTATACTATAATGCTACCCATAGTTCACCCTGCAGCAACAGCATCACCTTGCAGATACCAAGTTACAGCAATGACACTACTGGCATCTAGTCTATCTACTTTGTTACCGTATATCAAATGCTCCACAACAACACAGTGAACTCCAGTGAACGTTGTTCGTCAACTGTATCAATCAATCAAACTACTATTGTGACACTGCATTCCTTTAAATCCTGACATGGCCTTCATTAATCACTCATCATTCATCAAGTACTTAATTATCTGTTTTGAATCTCAGGTATGTTTCCATTGTCATCTGTATAGTTTTCTCAACAACATAGAGTACAGATATTCATTTGTTTTATTTTATCATTTTACATCTCACGCACGTGCATGATGCCGTGATACGAGCACGAGACCGAAACAGAGGACGCCCCTCTCTCTGTCTCTCTCTGTGCATGCCACACACACAGGAATAGCCAGGCTACACGGCGAAATGTTTGTGACAATGTGTAGTGTAGCCTACGTGGGCTGCAGTGAGACAGGACGTTAAATCTTGATTTTCATGAAATAACTCTCCGTCTCTCTCCACGCTCACACACACACACACACACACACACACACACACACACACACACACACACACACACACACACACACACACACACACACACACACACACACACACACACACACACACACAGAGAGAGAGAGAGATAGAGTACGAGGTCCAAAAGTTTGCTCCTATGCGGTTTTATCAACATTATTCAAGTGAAATAATTTGGTTATGGTTTATTTAACAGCAACATTGGGCTAATGCTACCATGTATGACACAGGACAGGGATTTACCCAAGGAATAATGGTTATATATTATCATCTGATCATCTATCGATACAGTCGACACGACAGACAGACTGCGGCTTCTCCCTAGCCCTTTTTTGGACATTTGGACAAGCCTGTAGAAAACTGACACTCAAACTGGTATATCTGTATATGTACTGTTTGTCCAAATTGTATTCCGAAAATAAAACTGAACTGAACTGAAATGTACCATTCCAGCCTGTTCAACAGGATAACGTCTCCAGCACTTTGGAGAGCATGCTAGCTAGAACCCATATAGACCTGAGGTCAATTCTACAAATGTCTGAAAAACCTCATGTTTCTATGTCAGTGGTTCTCAAACCTTTTGTGGTCAGTGGTTGGCATTCAAATAGCTGCATTACAGCCCCCTTATGTTACTCTCAATTTCCTACTTAGTACTTACAGACTGTTTCTTTAATAAATCTTATCACTCGTGTTATCCTCTGCTGCACCAATTAACTTATTATAAGGGTTTTATTCAACTCCCATACTCCATATGGGATACCCACCATACTCTCTCTTTGGTACTGTCTACAGCAGGGGTAACCAACCAGGGGTTCGCGAGCTACCAGTAGCTTGCACGAGCCATTCAAGTAGATCCCGGAGTGAGCAGGTGTCAGACTGACAGGCAGCCAGTCCATCACTACTACACAGAACGTGTATTTAGAATAGCTCGCAGAGTCACAGTGATGGTCCCAGACATGTGTTGGGCCATCAACTACAGAGTTTGTTTGTTCTATTGTTTGACCACTATCTCCGGTAACCCCGTGTTGTGATGCACAACTTGTGCATAATAGTCATGCATATCAGAACAGAACAGTATAAAAACATTTTCTCTTTGACACAATTGGTCAAAGCTACTGTCAGTCAAAGGTCTCAAGGATTGAACGTCACTGTACCAAAGCCCGCCCATATTGCATACCGTGTTCCGATTGGCCACACCAGTTCTCTGGTGTAGGAAATGGGCGTACAATTGAGCCTCTCCAGACCGTAATCCGCCGGCAGGCAATTTTTGTTTGCCAACGGCTGATTCGGTCTGGCTTATTAGCCAGGCTATGACTACTCTACTCTGACTATGGAAGATCTGGGGGGAAAAATCATAACCATCAATAAAAATTTCCACCAGGAATGGGAGCATGCATCCTTCCGACTTAGCCATGTTTTGGCTCAGCACAAGAAACCATTTACGGACGGGGACGTGGTTAAAGAAAACCATGGTTGTTTTCGAACCATAAAAACAAGGAGGAATTTAAAGCATTGATACAAACGTATTCAAAGACACTAATTGTGTTTGTCCGAATGTTTTTCCCTGATTTCACCACCAAAGAGGACTTTCTCGCCCGTATTCTGTTGAAAAAAAGGACCCGGGGTGAGGATATGTACAATGCATTCAAGGATTGCGTGCATGAGTACAAGATTCCTCTTCATAAAATCCTATTAATGACAACAGACAGGGCCACAGCGTTGCTTGGCGTTCATTCAGGATTTGTGTTTGCATTAACTTCGGATGAAATGGAGATTTCTGAACTAGTAACTGACTATCCACTGGAGGGCAGAGCTAGAAACCAGGACTTTTTTGTTCACTTGTGAGCAGAGAGAAGTATCCCCTGATTGTGTCTTGTGCACTCAAGCTGCATGCCTACATTGGCTCCACTTACGTATGTGAAATGGCCTTTTTACAAATGAAAAAAATAAAATCCTAGTTTAGAACTCGTATTACTGACTCACATCTTAATGACACCCTCAGACTGGCAATCACTAACTATGAACCAGATTTCAAAACGCTTGCAGATAATGTGCAGTCACAGCAGTCTCATTAAAGGTGGGCTGACCCTGAGAGTATTGTATCAGTCACCATAACTGTTCAAATATATGGTCATGTATGTATTTGTAATTTGAACATCTGTAAATGTGAATATTCATCGAACTGAGAAACTAAATATTGTGCTATATAAGCAATTAATTTCATGTCCTTTGCGTTTTGTTTTATTAAAAAAAACTCAACAAATAAGATAATAATAATAATATGTATATTTCTAATACATTTGTCTTAATATTTAGGCATTCATTATATAACTATCAGTATTTATTCTTAAACTATAGTCTCTGGATGTCAGAATTAAAACAAATTTGAGTGGTAGATCATGGCTTACAATTGGGAATAAAAAGGGGTTTTGGGCTTGAAAAGGTTGGTTACCACTGGCTACAGTGTACAGTCAGTCTCTCTCTCTCTCTCTCTCTCTCGCTCTCTCTCTCTCTCTCTCTCAGAGACACCGTCTCTGGGCAGGAACCTCCTTCTTTGGGAGGAGCATTCACGCCGCTAGCACTGATTGGACGGGAGCTCATACACACTCAGCCCGCGCTATCATTCATTGGTGGGGCGCACCGCCTCACATACAGACAATACTAGGCTGTGTGTTGTTGAAGATATAAAAGGTCTCGCGCGCCTCTCCTCAGCATATTTCTCAATTTTCTTCGAGATTTTACTCCAGAAATAAACCTACATCAAAATGAGCGGCAGAGGGAAAACCGGAGGAAAGACCAGGGCGAAGGCTAAGACCCGCTCATCCCGTGCCGGGCTCCAGTTCCCCGTCGGTCGTGTCCACAGGCTGCTCCGTAAAGGCAACTATGGCAAGAGAGTCGGCGCCGGAGCTCCAGTGTACCTCGCTGCGGTGCTCGAGTATCTTACCGCTGAGATCCTGGAGTTGGCTGGAAACGCTGCCCGTGACAACAAGAAGAGTCGTATCATCCCCCGTCACCTCCAGCTGGCCGTCCGCAACGACGAGGAGCTCAACAAACTTCTCGGTGGCGTGACCATCGCTCAGGGCGGTGTGCTGCCCAACATCCAGGCTGTTCTGCTCCCCAAGAAGACAGAGAAAGCCGCCAAGAAATAAACCCGCCTCATTCGACTGAACAAACCCCACAAAGGCTCTTTTAAGAGCCACCCACTGTTTCCACATAAGAGTCACTTCCAATTAAGCATGTCTACATTTTAGATTTTGTGTTGTAGCCTAAAGAAGCAAGATTTAACTACACCGATCTTTACATTAATGCAAGACTGTAGTTTTCGTCAGTCAACTGTAACTGACCAGCAACAGCAGGTAAGTTACAGTATTTAGTTAAGCTGCAATAAGTAATTGCATAGTGAACAAACTGGCCCTGCACTGCTCTGTATTGAAATGTTATGAGATTATATTATCATAGAATATAGGTGCACCCTACATTTCAACATGTTTACAATTACAATATTATAGGTTTAACTACCGGTAACTGGTTTTAGCATAACATTAGGTTTTGATACAATAAACAATTTAGTAATCTACATGAATGTGTAATGGCACAATGTTATACTATGTAGCCTATGAATGTAATAATTGTGTTATCAAGGTAGTCATACAACAGTATATAGACCAGGGGTGCCCAAAAGGTAGATCATGATCTACCAGTAGATCACAAGGGCTGTGCAGGTAGATCACGACATGGCATGACATGGCCCTAAAGAGTATTTCATTTAAATATATTGAAGAAAAAAAACGATACAAAAAAAAAACATTTCTCCCCCTCTATTTCCCATTCCAAGTGCATTTGTCTTATACTGGACAAAGTGGACAGAATGTAACACAAACTATACTATTCTGAAGTACATATTTAAATAACAGTGGCGGAGATTAGCTGTTCACAGACGGACACACGGACACACGGACGGACGGACGGAGTGCAAAACATACTCTCTCCCCATGCCTTCGGCCTGGTGGAGACAACTATTTTCAGCAATGGTATAATAATTGATTTGGTGGGTAGATCTTGCCGAGCTGGTCATTTTGAAAGTAGCTCTCAAGTCAAAAAGTGTGGGCACCCCTGATATAGACTATCCATTTACATTTTAAAGTATTTGATTGAATTTCCACAATTTTACATATCCATTTTACCATGTTGTTGCATCATGTCTGAATAAGTTCAGCTGGACAAACTGATTTAGGTGGCAGGCTCTGTAGTGGTTGGAAATATGCCTTCAGGGCGGAAACCCCATTTGGGGTTCTCTTCTTGTTGCCATGTACAACAGTATATATAGCAACCGTTGTGTTTTAGCAAGCGTATGCACTAATGACTGCATTTTGTAGTAAGTAGGCCAGATCTACTGCCTGAATACCAGCACCCACACATACATAGATAGGTGAGTCCTAACATGAACACTAGAGTACACCATATAGGACTATAGAATAAAATAGACCCCCCGGCCCGCTATGATAAACATGATTAAATTATATGTGGTTGAAAGTACCTATAATTAAAGTAAAGGTTTCAGCTACAACCGTCAACCATGCTCAATGTGCAAATTAAATCCATGTAGATTTCAGACCGTTGGTGAGAACAAAGACAGCAGACCATGGCTGCTATTGTGTGAATGGGGGAGGGGGTAGGAGGTTTGGCACCGCCCAGTGCACTGCAGAGCAGTCTGCCTGTCCTCACTTAGGTCCTCAGAGCACACTTAAATCGAGGAGGATCTCAGCTGATCATTCATTCACTTTTGTACCTTCAACTTAAGTGAGGTAGAGACCAAGGTAGAGGCTAGGTTGTGCTACCATTTTCTATTTCATTTTAAGTTTAGCGTTATTAGGCTCGGGCATAATGGCAGATAAAATGGATATGTCCTTAGACGACATTATCAAACAGAACAGGTCGCAGAGAGGAGGAGGCCGCGGAGGCAGAGGCCGCGGTGGTGGCCGTGGCGGCGGCCGCGGAGCTGGCGGCGGTGTCGGCCGTCTTGGAGGAGCCACCGGGGGAGGATTTGTCGGCCGGGGCGGCGGCTCCGGCCCCATCAGGAGCCGAGGTAACCTCAACCGAGGTCGTGGCAGACCTACGCCGTACAGCGGGCCTAAACAGCTTCCGGATAAGCGGCAGCATGACATGTTCGACAATGCTGGTGGTGGAGGAGCTGGCGTGGGAACTGGAGGGAAGCTCCTTATCTCAAACCTGGACTTTAGTGTCTCTGATGCAGATATCCAGGAACTTTTTGCAGAGTTTGGTACACTGAAGAAGGTTTCTGTCCATTATGACCGCTCTGGAATGTGTTTGGGGACTGCAGATGTCCACTTTGAAAGGAGGGCAGATGCCCTGAATGCCATGAAACGGTACAACGGAGTGCCACTTGATGGGCGCCCCATGAACATACAGCTCGTCACCTCACAGATTGATAACCAGCGACGGCCTCCCATGCAGGGTCTGAAAAGAGGTGGAGGTATGAATAGGCGTGTTGGGGGCAAGCAGAGGGGACGTGGCGGCCGCGGCGCAGGCGGTGCCAGAGGCCGGGGGAGAGGCGGACGTGGTGCTGGTGGTGCCAACAAAAAGCCGCTTTCTGCAGAGGAGCTTGATGCCCAGCTAGATGCATACAATGCATCTAGCATCTAGCTATCCGCCGTCTGGCTCTCCGTGGCGGTGTGAAGCGTATCTCCAGTCTGCTCTACGAGGAGAACCGCGGTGTCCTCAAGGTGTTCCTGGAGAACGTGATCCGTGACCAACAACCCAAAGGCTCTTTTAAGAGCTGCCTACATTCACTTTACAGAGTTTATTCCATTCAAGTAGGAAACATGTGCTTACAGTTTGCATATGAGCTATATGATTCATGGACTGACGGTGGTTAGGTCTAATACAATCTCTTTACATTGACATGTATTACATCATAGTGCTGCATTGAACAGCCAACCTGTTGCATTGTCTATATTCAGAGGCTATATATTTAACATATCCACAATAACCTAACCTGCGACAATGACGCTTTTAGCCAGTTATGTAGAAACATTAGTGAATTGTATTCATTACCATATCATATATGGAGGCTTTGGGATCTGGTTTTACTGATCTAATTTACTAATCAGTAATAATAATCTAACTGAAATAATTAGATTTGAATGTGTGATTTAAATCACCTCAATCACTCACATTCAGCTGAATGTTGAATTCAGTTGAACATTCTAGTATTCTAGTCTAGTATTGGGGCATTCATTTTAATTAGTGTGTTAAATGTGTTTAAGTTCAGTTGTGTTGTAGACAGTAGTGGGAGATGTATTTTCCACTTCCAGTGATGTTCAGGTTTTAGGACTCATTTTCTCTTTCTTAATATTCATCTCAATATATATTTATCAAACAAATTTAACACAAATAAAGGGGCTAAAATAACTGAGTCTGGTACAATATTTTGGTGTGGCATTGTTGCAATAGTGATTGAGTTAACACGTGCCAAGTTTTAGCATGTGGATTTCGTCAATGATCTGTCTCTGGGAGGAGAAACTAGAATAAAGTAAAACATTGGGTGACTATTATTGCTTGGGTAAACAAGTTTACATGACAATGGGCCATTTGCTTTTAGTGAAAAGCATGTACACCCAGGTTGGTGTTTTTCCAATACTGTAGAAGAGTGATAAACACATCTTACAAAATGTCTTGTGTTGGGTGACATTGTGTGAACTGTGAAGACTATAATAGTTCAGTAAAACAGAGTGTGTGTGTGGCCCAATGTTCTGCATGACTCCTTTTGTTCTAAAAGCAATTCCATGTGCTTTACACAGAACATCAAGGTCATCAATGGAAACTTTGAAAATGGCACTAGGAAATATGCCTATATATTTTTATTTTATACAGAGCACAATGACGAGTTAATTTCATCATATGCTTTGCAGAATGGCACATCGTAGGCCTACCTGAGAAGTGTCATCAAAATCAAATCAAATTATTGAAGATTTAAACACTTAGTTTTCTGATCACAGTGAGTTATTTGTCCAAAATTAACCACGTTTTCCAACAGAAAGCCTTCTGTTTTTGGAACTCCACCACCATGCTTCCTTGAACTGGAGTGTGTTTAATGCGCTCAGAAAACATATTTATAGCAAAACTGATGAGGCCTCATTCACACGTACCAAACACCAATCAAGCAATGTTTGGTCGTTTTTTGGGCCACCACAATGCTTTTGCAATGGGAGTCACATGGGTTGACCACACATTTGTGTTTGATTGCTGATTGCTGGTGGTGTTCTGCCCCTCCCCCCTCATCAAACACAAATGTTTGATCAAACCATGTGACTCCCATTGTAAATGCGTTGTGGTGGACTGGTGGCCCAAAAAAAGGACCAAACATTTGCTTGATTGGTGTTTGGTACGTGTGCACTAGGCCTCACAAAACAAAAGTATAGTTTGTGGTGTCGCCAGGAATGTCTACTAAATTGATTGTGAGTATTGTTGTTAATGCAACATAGTTTGCAATATTTTAGAAGAAACATGACAGACACTGTGCTCTGACTGTAGAGGTTATTACTAAAAAGGAGTGCGCTGCTTTCATCTCAGATATATTCAAGACAGAAAGGCACATGTGTGCTAACTGGTCAGGTTTGAATTTCTATTAGTTTCTATTAGCTTGGATTCCCCATCGATGATGTCACTGGAAGACGGTTCTGAACTGCCCACAGCCCTCCTATAAGACACAGACCGAGTAGACAACATACGACGAATTAGACCGTTCCTCACCCAGGAGTCAGCCCAGCTCCTAATCCAGACAACAGTCTTGTCAAAACTTGACTATTGTAACTCCCTCCTTACCGGCCTACCGGCATGTGCACTTAAGCCCCTCCAACTGATCCAAAATGCCGCAGCCCGCTTGGTCTTCAACCAGCCAAAATTCTCACACGTCACCCCCCTTCTCCGCTCCCTCCATTGGCTCCCGGTCGCTGCCCGCACAGAATACAAAACTCTGATGCTGGCATTCAAAGCAACCAAAGGCATGGCCCCCCCATATCTCACAAGTATGATCGTACCCTACAAACCCTCCCGCGCACTCAGATCAGCCAACGCAGGGAAGCTGGAGGTACCTTCACTAAAAACGCTCCACACGTCCCAAACTCTTCTCCCTTCTGGCTCCAAAACTATGGAATGCACTTCCCATCACAGTCAGAACTGCAGCCTCACTCCCAATCTTCCGCCGTAGTCTGAAAACCCACCTCTTCAGACTCCACCATGGCCCGTAGCACTTGCCCTAGCCTAGCCCCTTAGATAGCACATTATGTAGACTTAGATAGTATTTTAAACAGACCTATAGCTTGTTACGTAGACAGCTCTAGAATTGCACTTTATGTAGTCATAGCACTTTATAGTACACATGTATAATAAATTATATAGTATAGTATGTATAGTTAACATAGATACTCCACTGGTACGTTCTTAGTTTATGATTCATGATAACTACTTTTTATATATGTGATGTATGCCATGCTTTTGTTATTGCTTAATGTAAGTCGCTCTGGATTAAGAGCGTCTGCTAAATGCCTAAATTGTAAATTGTAAATTGTAGAACAAAATTCATGATTACCTATTATATGAAGATAGGTTGAAAAGTGGTCCTTTAATAAATATTGACATATTTGTGAATGTTTTGCTATGGCCTTGGCCGCTGTTTTGGTTCAATATTTTGTTGTTCAACAGCATTTAAATGTAGTAGTACCGTTACAAATGTAGAAGTAATACAAATAAAGAGAAAAACAGTAACCCGTCCACCTCTACATCATCAAATTGAAATCGCCAAGTTATACACGAATAAGCAAGACATTCATTTGTGAGATATAGGCACAACACATGGTATCAAATGCATAGAAAGTCATCAAGGATGAGAACATAACATCTGTCTAACAGTAGAATATCTGTATATTAACCTATGAGTATACACTAGAGTGCTGTGTCTACATAGTACATTATACATGATATCGAAATTACATAGTTTAGTCTTTGCATCATTTATCACATACATATTATTAATAGAGGGTATGCATATGCATAAAGTGAATGGGGAAATCGAGTGGCAAAGTGACAGGCAAAGTGAGCTTAACATGATTTAATGTTGTTTAATGTCGGCCAGAAAGTAGTTTTTAGCAACTCAGTAGGCATTCCTGCATAACTTCCTGGTTTGATGATGATGTCACGCGCATACCCTCTATATGTATTATAGAATATGATATAGAATATATATAGGCTATAGAGTGTGTGTGTGTGTGTGTGTGTGTGTGTGTGTGTGTGTGTGTGTGTGTGTGTGTGTGTGTGTGTGTGTGTGTGTGTGTGTGTGTGTGTGTGTGTGCGCGCGTGCGCGTGTGCGTGTGCGTGTGCGTGTGTGTGTGTGTGTGCATGCGTGTGCGTGTGTGTGTGTGTGTGTGTGTGTGTGTGTGTGTGTGTGAGGGGCGGGGTTAGTAACGCCCACGCAGCTCGCTCTGCCGGTCCTCCCTTACGTCCTCCGAACACAGATAAAAGAGCAAACTGTCTGAGGTCTCAAATCACTCAGTTTTCTGACTCCAACTACAGCTCAACTCAAAATGTCAGGAAGAGGGAAGGGAGGAAAAGGTCTTGGAAAAGGAGGCGCTAAGCGCCATCGCAAGGTGCTTCGTGATAACATCCAGGGAATCACCAAGCCCGCTATCCGTCGTCTGGCTCGCCGTGGCGGAGTGAAGCGTATCTCCGGTCTGATCTACGAGGAGACCCGCGGTGTCCTTAAGGTGTTCCTAGAGAACGTTATCCGTGACGCCGTCACCTACACTGAGCACGCCAAGAGAAAGACCGTGACTGCCATGGATGTTGTCTATGCTCTGAAGAGACAGGGACGCACTCTGTACGGCTTCGGAGGTTAATAACGCTGACTTGATCTACCAACAACCCAAAGGCTCTTTTAAGAGCCACCCACACTTTCTCTACAGAGCAGATTCCATTCTACAATTTCTAGAACATTTTTAAGATTTGTGCTTAATTAGTGAAGCAAGCAGTGTTCATCAAAATGTGGGTTACTATGATCCATCGAAAGTTAAGTGCAGTTTTCCGAAAATGTCAATCTCTTCGGTTTATACACTACTCTCTTCAAATCGAATGTATCAAAGTTAGCAAGCTAATAACTGAGTGGTCCATTTTCTCGCTGACTTGATGATCAACCAACAACTCAAAGGCTCTTTTACAGAGTTTATTCCATTCAAGCAGGCAGTATTTGCTTCTTAAAGTTTGAATATGAGCCATGATTCATGGACTGACAGTGGTTAGGTCTGAATACAATCTCTTACATGTACTACATAGTCCTGCATTGAAAGTCTTTATAGCGTCCTCCCGGCAGCAAGCTACACAAATTCCAATTGAATTTGTAATGCGTTATAGTCAATATTAAGATAGATGTCGAACCCGAGAAATATCATCTCTCAATGTGGCAGCGGTGGCCGAACGGATAGCGGCGCGGTCTAGATACCGGAAGGTTCCCTGTTCGAACCAGCCGTCCGACACGTTAAAAATTACCACCGCTGAAATGCCCTTGAACAAGGCATCAACCACTACGATGAAATGTGTTCTATGAGCAGGGCCTGGCTGGAAACAAGTTCTTGAGCTTAGCCCAGATACCCTGGGTAAATATGCCCTCATTTCATTTCATTTCATCTCGGATTAGTAGCAAATAGACTGATTGCAGTGAGTGGACTTCCAACTGGTTTTTAATAGCGCTATTAATTAAATGTTATCATAATTATATCCCTACCCAAGTCTATATTTTTCGCGGGACAATATATCAGGCATGCGGGAGAACTATTTTAGCGGGACAATAGAGCAGGCAGGCGGAGAACATTGTGCAGAAACAAAGACAGTGTGAGACTCCTCCCTCTGTGGGTCCCAGCAGAAGCCAATCATATGCTGGGAGTCGCATACTTCCTTTGGCTTGGTATAAATGCTGGTGCAAAGCCGACCACAGCTCACTTCTTCTCTTCAACCCACTGAGAAAGAATAATGCCTGAAGTAGCTAAACCAGCGCCCAAGAAGGGCTCCAAGAAAGCCGTCGCCAAGACCGCAGCAAAGGGCGGAAAGAAGCGCAGAAAGTCCAGGAAGGAGAGCTATGCCATCTACATATACAAGGTCCTGAAGCAGGTCCACCCTGACACCGGTGTTTCTTCCAAGGCCATGGGCATCATGAACTCCTTCGTCAACGACATCTTTGAGCGCATCGCCGGTGAAGCCTCCAAACTGGCTCTCTACAACAAGCGTCGCACCATCTCATCCAGGGAGATTCAGACCGCCGTCCGCCTGCTGCTCCCCGGTGAGCTGGCCAAGCACGCCGTGTCTGAAGGCACCAAGGCTGTGACCAAGTACACCAGCTCCAAATAAACTGTTCTCTCTGCTCTAAACACAACGGTCCTTTTAAGGGCCACCCATCTTTTCAAGAAAGGGTTGATCCATACATTAATAATTACAAATGCGTACCATGTTGACCTGGTGCAGATGTAACTTAAACATCGACATCAACAACCTTCACCTTGTTATTAAACTATGGGCATAAATTGTCCGAGCTGCTCTAGTGCCTTCTTTTTCGCATGTAACCTGTCCTGCTTCTGCGGTTGGAACTCCGTTCTACATTCTTCTTTAAACAGCCATGTTTGAACATTATGGAAAAGTGTGGCTTCATGTCTAATGACTGCCTCAAGCAGGACTAGGATTACAATGTATGCATTTAGCCGACTTAATCCAGAACAAAGCAAGAATAAAAACATGGTATTGCATCATATACATACAAATAGTGAGGTTTCCTCTTCTCTTGGCTTTTGTGTATAAATGTGAGTATGTACATGGGTTTTTCTCTAACCTAAACATAATCGCAAGCACGGGAGCAGTACATGTTCGCCAACCTTAATGGAAATGTGATCTATTTGGGTTTTAGTGTTAATGTGACTTGATTTACTTGGAGTTGTAGTGTTATTTGGCACACAGTTGTATTTATTACATATTTGTAGCGATGCAGAACATTCAAGCTTTGTCACTCAAACGTGCCTGGTCTATTGTATCCCTAAAATATAACTAAGGTAGGGACTACCCGGACTAGGGATATATGATAATAAATAAACATTTAGGGTAAATGTAACATGATGTATAACACATACATACTGGCACAATGTTTCTTGAGGGAAAATAAAAATTGTTCTTCTTGTTGTGGAATGTGGAATATAAGACATTTTAGAAGTGTCATCATTCAATTTGCTATTGTGTATGTAATTATAATTTTAAAAAAATAATAATAATATATATATATATATATATATATATATATATATATATATATATATATATATATATAGTATAACTGTGCATAAGTTGCCTGCAAATGTGTGGTGTTTCATCTATTTTACATTGTATTGAGCTGTCATATTTTTTGTAAATGGCACCATTGGTATTGAATACATTGTCACCTTATTAAACTAATGGCCTAAGTCATTTTTTGCCGAAAAATAGTTTTTGGCCTAAATCAACTCCTGGTGATGCTGGCCACCTCTGGTAAAATCGCCTAAGCCCTAACGTAAAAGGCCTTCCTGTTACACCCTATTAAAAAAATGGCCTATGTCAAGAGTGAGACTTAGGCCATTTTATTTTGCCTAAGTCATAATAAAATGTGACTTAGGCCATTTTAACACACCTTTCAAAATGGGAGTGAATGGGAGTGAATGGGAGGTACTGTTACTTTGGGACTGATAGAATGGGACTGAATGTGAGTGAATGGGACTGAATGGGAGTGAATGGGAGGTACTGTACTATGGGACTGATACTATGGGAGTGAATGGGAGGTACTGTTACTATGGGACTGATAGAATGGGAGTGAAAGGGAGGTACTGTTACTATGGGACTGATAGAATGGGACTGCATGGGAGTGAATGGGACTGAATGGGAGTGAATGGGAGTGAATGGGAATGAATGGGACTGAATGGGACTGAATGGGAGTGAATGGGAGGCACTGTACTATGGGACTGATACTATGGGAGTGAATGGGAGTGAATGGGAGGTACTGTTACTATGGGACTGATACTATGGGAGTGAATGGGAGGTACTGTTACTATGGGACTGATACTATGGGAGTGAATGGGAGTGAATGGGAGGTACTGTTACTATGGGACTGATACTATGGGAGTGAATGGGAGTGAATGGGAGTGAATGGGAGCTACTGTTACTATGGGACTGTCACTCCCATTCAGTCCCATTCACTCCCATAGTATCAGTCCCATAGTAACAGTACCTCCCATTCACTCCCATTCAGTCCCATTCACTCCCATTCACTCCCGTTCACTCGCATTCACTCCCATTCACTCCCATTCAGTCCCATTAAATCCCATTCACTCCCATTCACTCCCATTCACTCCCGTTCACTCCCATTCACTCCCATTCACTCCCATTGGCGACTGTGGCTCAGGAGGTAGAGCAGGTCATCCAATGATCCATGGGTCGGCGGTTCGAATCCCGGCTCCTCCTGTCTACATGTTGAAGTGTCCTTGGGCAAGACACTGAACCCCAAATTGCTCCCGATGTGCTGGTTGGTACCTTGCATGGCTTCCGCCGCAATCGGTGTATGAATGGGTGAATGTAATGCACAATCTATGTAAAGCGCCTTGGATAAAGGCGCTATATAAATGCACCATTTACCATTTACCCATTAAATCCCATTCACTCCCATTCAGTCCCATTCAGTCCCATTCACTTCCATTCACTCCCATAGTAACAGTACCTCCCATTCACTCCCATTCAGTCCAATTCACTCCCATCCAGTCCAATTCACTCCCATAGTATCAGTCCCATAGTAACAGTACCTCCCATTCACTCCCATTCACTCCCATAGTAACTACCTCCCATTCAGTCCCATTCAGTCCCATTCCCTCCCATTCAGTCCCGTTGCAATCAGAACTGCAGCATCACTCCCGATCTTCCGCCGTAGTCTGAAAACCCACCTTTTCAGACTCCATCATGGCCCATAGCACTTACCCTACCCCCTTAGACAGCACTTCTTAGACTTATATAGCATTTGAAACAGACTTATAGCATGTCATGTAGACAGCACAATAAGTGCATTGTATGTAGTCATAGCACTTCATAGTATATATGTACAGCATAGTATAGCATATATGTGTAGTTTATATGTATAGTGTCATTATATAGATATGTTCTAGTTATAGTTTATATGTATAGTGTCATTATATAGATATGTTCTAGTCACGGTCTTAGCTTACGCATGTTTCGCGATAAATGCATTTTTTTACATATGTGATGTATTCCCATGCTTTTTGTTCTTGCCTATTGTAAGTCGCTCTGGATTAAGAGCGTCTGCTAAATGCCTAAATTGTAAATTGTAATTGTAATTCACTCCCATTCAGTCCAATTCACTCCCATTCAGTCCAATTCACTCCCATAGTATCAGTCCCATAGTAACAGTACCTCCCATTCACTCCCATTCAGTCCCATTCACTCCCATTCAGTATCAAATGTCTTTGTGCTCTGATATTATTTTAAACACTCTGTGGCTGACCCTAAACCATGGTCTATTAAAAATAATTGGAATAAAAACATTTTGCCTAATTAGTCACTTACTGCAGAAGTAATTTGGCCTAAATAAGGTTTATAATTGCCTAAGTTAAAATGGCATGTTCAGATATTGGCCTAAGTCATTTTATCCTTACATGTTACATGATTGACATACAACTTTTTTGTATGTCAATAGTCATATTTTTTCATATTTTTTGGAATTGAAATAATTAAGAAATATAATATATTCTACATTTGGCACAGTTTTTTGTGTTTCCTGAAAACCTTGAAAAAATGACTTAGGCAATTAGTTTAATAAGGTGACGACATATAAATTCTACATTTGAGTGTGAAATTACCTGAAACATGTCAGATTTCTCATCACAAAACAAGAGCTTAGCAGAGTGAGATAAAGTGTCCTCTGATAAGTCTCCATGCCACAGGGCCAACAGCTGTGTTTGCAGACATTGGAAAGTTGTAAATTAAAAACAAACATCTTCACCACAAACGACTAGTTTTACGTTCATTCCAAACCCAGACATGTTTGCTTGCTCTGCAGCAAATATGGAACAGGGTATCATATGGTAAAACTATTTTAAAAGACAAATGACAGAGGAAAGTTGACAAACAACTGTATATGTAAGGGTGTACAAGTGAGGTTTTAAACGTCCCTAAACAAAATACAGGACTCTTCAACCCTCCACATGGTTTGATTATGAAGTTTAGCTCGTCTGCTATCTGCTCGAGTTTTTTGTATGACTTTAATCCATTTATTTGTATGTATTTTATTTAGTTTTAGTTGTAGAGAAAACACAACTGTGTCAGTATTCTGCAGCACAGAGTACTGACCTAGTGGGTTGAGTCTACATCGTTCTCACATAACCTTTAAGTTCCACCCCCTGCTCCTCTTACAACATTCTCTACTCAGAGTTTAGTTCAGTGCATCTGAAACTCGAACCTCTACTCTACAGCATGGCAGAAGTCGCCCCAGCTCCCGCCGCCGCCCCGGCCAAAGCCGCCAAGAAGAAGGCAGCACCCCGACCCAAGAAGACTGGCCCCAGCGTCGCTGAGCTTGTCGTCAAGGCCGTGTCTGCCTCCAAGGAACGCAAAGGTGTGTCCCTGGCTGCGGTCAAGAAAGCTCTGTCTGCCGGCGGCTACGATGTCGAGAAGAACAAGGCCCGCGTCAAGATCGCCGTCAAGAGCCTGGTAGCAAAAGGCACCCTGTTTCAGACCAAAGGTGCCGGAGCATCTGGCTCTTTCAAGATGAACAAGGAGGCACCGAAGGCAAAGATACCCGCAAAGAAAGCAGTCAAACCCCCGGCAGCCAAAAAACCCGCCGCGGCAAAGAAGTCTCCGAAGAAGGCAGTGGCCAAGAAGCCCGCAGCCGCTAAGAAATCTCCCAAGAAGGCAAAGAAACCTGCTGCCGCTGCAAAGAAACCAGTAGCCAAGAAGAGTCCGAAGAAGGCGATGAAGAGTCCCAAGAAGGTGAAGAAGCCCGCTGCCGTCAAGAAAGCCCCAGCTAAGAAGGTAGCGAAGCCCAAGGCGGCGAAACCCAAGAAGGCTGCCGCTAAGAAGAAGTAAACACCAACACAGCCCGTTACCCCACAAAGGCTCTTTTAAGAGCCACCCACAACTTCATATAAAGAATGGTCCTTTATTTAATAGAGTTGTCATGTCAATGAATGATATGTGTAGGAAACAGTTAGTCAAAACAATGCGATTACTTACGGGGAAACACATGCTCAACACCATCCAGCCGAAATAAATTATTTTGCAGTACTCTATTTTGCATACAAATGAAGTGAAGAATACCGGTAAACTTACGATAACTAAAAGCCTAGGGAGCATCAGTGTTATATGTTACTGGTTCGTAACGGAGTGTTTATTATACCACTTCATACCGAAATCAGCCGTTGCTTACAAGTATCTCAAGTTACAATAGCATACATAACAAATTGAGTTTATACGCATGATGCACTGCATCGTGATAAGTTACTTGGAAGTAAGATAGAGACGATATTAAATTGGCCTATGTAAATGTGATATACATTTACGTATAATGTAAATTATATCAATGCAATGAGAGCAACTAGAGTAGTCACTAGACAGTGTGTGAGAGAGTCTACTTTGTAATGTGATTAGGTAAATGCTAATGATTTGAAAACTATAAATCTAGCGGAAAATTACATAATTTATTCATATTGCTTTATATCACGAAAGTATACACTTCTATATACACATGGAAGTGACTCTTTATATAGAAATAGTGGGTGGCTCTTAAAAGAGCCTTTGTGGGGTTTGTAACTTGAAAGGAGAATTATTTCTTGGCGGCTTTCTCGGTCTTCTTGGGCAGCAGAACAGCCTGGATGTTGGGCAGCACACCGCCCTGAGCGATGGTCACTCCACCCAGCAGTTTGTTGAGCTCCTCGTCGTTGCGGACGGCCAGCTGGAGGTGACGGGGGATGATACGACTCTTCTTGTTGTCACGGGCAGCGTTTCCAGCCAACTCCAGGATCTCAGCGGTCAGATACTCGAGCACCGCAGCGAGGTACACTGGAGCTCCGGCGCCGACTCTCTTGCCATAGTTGCCTTTACGCAGCAGCCTGTGGACACGACCGACGGGGAACTGGAGCCCGGCACGGGATGAGCGGGTCTTAGCCTTCGCCCTGGTCTTTCCTCCGGTTTTCCCTCTGCCGCTCATTTTGATGTAGATTTATTTCTGGAGTAAAATCTCGAAGAAAATTGAGAAATATGCTGAGGAGAGGCGCGCGAGACCTTTTATATCTTCAACAACACACAGCCTAGTATTGTCTGTATGTGAGGCGGTGCGCCCCACCAATGAATGAGAGCGCGGGCGAGTGTGTATGAGCTCCCGTCCAATCCGTGCTAGTGGCGTGAATGCTCCTCCCAAAGAAGGAGGTTCCTGCCCAGAGACGGTGTCTCTCTGAGAGAGAGAGAGAGAGAGAGAGGCGTCCTCTGTGTCGGTCTCGCGCTCGTATGACGGAATCATGCACGTGCGTGAAGATGTAAAAATGATAAAATAAAAACAATTTAATATCGGGTCTTGATCGCATCTTGGTGAACTCTTGCAGTGTGTGATACCTAGTCTGCGACCACTCGTTTAGTGTGAAAGCCATATATGACATATATGATATAATGACTTTTTTCACATGCAGTGTGAAATACATAACGATCTGATGACTCGCCGACAACATACAATGACAAAAAACTCCTACAATGTGTAGAGGCCATTACTTGGGGACATGAGGAGACAGGAAGTTCTACAAGCTAAACTAGTTTTGTGTTTGTCAACGTAGCTTAAATAGTTGTGGTATCAATTAAGGTGTGGTACTGTACTCTATGTTGTTGAGACAACTATACAGATGACAATGGAAACATACCTGAGATTCAAAACAGATAATGATGAGTGATTAATGAAGGCCATGTCAGGATTTAAAGGAATGCAGTGTCACAATAGCAGTTTGATTGGGGTGCCCAACCTTGATCAGAGCTGAGGAGCCGTCATGCCATGTTCTTTTCCACTGTGGTCATACAGTTGACTTGACTCACACATACCATGACAAATGTGGTACCGATATCGCATACAATACCACAAATCTCTGTATGTATATATATATATATATATATATATATATATATATACGTACATACGAACAACGTTCACTGGAGTTCACTGTGTTGTTGTGGAGCATTTGCTATAACAAAGTAGATAGACTAGACCCCAGTAGTGTCATTGCTGTAACTTGGTATCTGCAATGTGATGCTGTTGCTGCAGGGTGAACTATGGGTAGCATTATAGTATAATTGATGCCTTACAGCCCCCCACCCCAAATCACCACCAGCCCCCACTGTTTTGGAATGAGGGAACATAGGGCTGAGGGAACATAGGGCTGAGGGAACTTGGGTACGGTCCCATAACCAAACTTTAATGGGTTATAATGCATTAAGTGGCGGGGAGGGTGGGGTGGGGTCGTTCGATTTGGGGAACCCACCACTGTCTCTCTTGATTGGCTGAAATGTCGGCACCAACCATGAAAATGTATTTTGCTGCTCATTAAAGAGCTGGATAGATGGGGAGACAGCTGTTACTGAACAAATACTATATAGTAGCAATGATTACTATCAAAATCGTTTAGTTTTAACTTTTAACCAAAACACATCACTTGACTTACCTACCTTTAACGTAACGCAAACTTAACACCACATGCTATGGATTCAAACCCAGGACTTCAGCATGAGAGTCCAAACAGAATCCAAAGGAGATATTCAGCTTCTGAGCTTCAGGCAGATCTACTCTGCTATTCCAGTTTCATATGGCCCATGAGTCTTTTCTTTTGTGTGTGCATAAGTTCCTCTTTCTCTTGCTTCTCTTTTGATGAATTGAACATGGTGGACCCTCTTGTAAACAAGTGTAATGCTTAATTGGGTCGTCCACTCACAGTTAACAGTCTTTGTATTGAGTTTGTGCTTGAAATGTACTGTAATTCTGCAAACTGTTAATAAATAGTGACCAGGTCTATGAAAACAACCACAAATGAGAATAGCTGATCTACAAGCTCACAGCGACACATTGTGAGGTTGTACATCTGTTATTTAAAAACACATTGAGAAAAATCGAAATATTTGGATTTTTTTTTTAACATTTTAATAAAAAAGGCACACAATATGTTCAGATGGATGTCTGTGGGCAATTACATATTAATCTGGGGTTCCTTGATGTGAAGAAATGTGGAAGCAAGCCCAAATAAGCAACTACTGTACACTTTAGAATCAAGCCCAAAAAAACCATCAACCAGCAACTACCAATAATTTATTTGCAAGTAACTTTACAGAAGTCAAAGGTTGCTTGCATAAGCAGACATGGCAACGCAGCCTGAAGGAAGCAAAGCACACACACAAGGAGCCCCAGTGCCTTGGCGTGGAAAAACGTGGATACCTTCTCACCTCCACCGTCAGACAACACCACCTTTGATCACTTTAAAAATAATTATTTGACTGAATACAGTTTGTATCTCTCTCTTTTTTATGTCAAAGATATTTTGCAGTACTGAAAATAGAAATATTCACCCTCACATATATTTCCGCTGTCAGGCAGAAACCATAATATCTCCATATTAAATAAATTAACGCCCTACATGATCATGCTACAGCATCACACATTGCGACCAATAGGTCGCAGTTAACTTGTTTTTTGTCACGTCATTTCCCAATCCCCGTTATTCACAATCGTCCCTCAATCTGTCACTCACAATCGTCAGATTCGTCACTCACAATGCCCAGATCTCGTGACATCACTAGGACATCATCAGGGATGATAGTAAATCAGGGATCATGTCAAAGTAAATGCGATCTGCTGTCGCAATTAAGCCCATATATGGAGATCCCTGATAGAGATAGGGAGCCCATATGTTAAGTATCAAATCTTGCGTTTTTTGTCACTCAAAATCCCCATACATTTTTGTCATTTAAAATGGTTTTCAATTGCACTTTGAGCACAGAGCACTTTATGAGCATGATAAAATAAAAGAAAAAATATTTTCTTAAGTCTCAGTCTAAGGAGTTTTACTTCTATTTCTTATACGGTGAGCGAGTCTTTTTCTGTCAAAGTCACTCAAAATCCCCATACATGGCAAAAGCCCCCATATATTATGCCCAGGTATCGTGACATCACTATGACATCATCATCCCCATACATGGGGAAAGCCTGCCCCAAAGATATTTGTGTGTGTGTGTGTGTGTGTGTGTGTGTGTGTGTGTGTGTGTGTGTGTGTGTGTGTGTGTGTGTGTGTGTGTGTGTGTGTGTGTGTGTGTGTGTGTGTGTGTGTGTGTGTGTGTGTGTGAGAGAGGGGGGTCACACACTCACACGGGCTCACACACACACACACACACACACACACACACACACACACACCATCAATCACAGACGGAACACAGAACATTTGTTTGATACGTGTGTATGGGGCCTGCGTTGGAGATCCATTATGACCATTATGGTGGGAGGGCCTTGCATGTCAGTGTGGCCACCAATCGTGTCCTGAACTTCTTGCAAAGGAGTACGTAGATGAGTGGATCCAGACACGCGTTCGTGCTGCACAGCCAAATGGTGCTGTTCTGTGTATTGTAGTACATGGTGATCTTTTCCCCGCAGCCGTGACTTGCTTGAGTGTTTCGGGTTTGGGTCAGTATGTGGGCAACGAGGAAAAAGTGGAAGGGGGCGAAGCAGATGAAGAACACCACTACTATCACAAAGACCTTGGCTTTGGTTTTGCGACATGCCGCTTCGGAGCTGCTGCTCCTGGAGGCTTTGTAGGACTTGTACACCGTCCTGCTGATGAACGAGTAGCAGACCACCATCAGAGCCAGTGTGCCCCAGAACACCACCTGGACACAATACATCAGCCAAAAAGCACATGTGTAAATCAGTGGGCAAAATTAGTTTGTGTGCAAGCTCATGTGCATGACGTCTCCAGAAAGAGAATGAAAAAAAGAATAGGGGAGCAATTAAGGGGGAAGAGAATGAACTAAAAAGGTAGCTACATATTTACACATATCCATTATCTACCCAATTAAGTATGTACATGATGTGTACATGATAAATAATGAATATATTCAGCGTGATTCTTCGCAACAAAAGTGATATGGTATATTAACACAGGTTGGTCGTATGGGGAAAAACCATTAGTCTTCTATGAGTACAGAAATGCTGTATACCTTCATGTCCTAATTAGTAAAAACATGACATGACAGAAAAATAGCTCTTTTCCTTTGCGCTCAAATATGTCCTTGAGAGATTGGGTCGTGACAAGCAGGGTCATTTCTTAAAAGAAAGGTCTGTGCATCTCATATTAGAGTGATGTTAAAACGCTACTTCACTGTTACACACAGTACTACAGTATATCACCAAGTTTACATGCGTGTGTTACCTGAAAAGTGTAGAGTGTTCCCTTATACACCTTCTGACCATACTCGCTCAACAGGGAAAAACATTGCAGTTCGCCTGGAACAATGGGGTGCGGTGGTGACTTGTTAGTCAGGATGACGATTGGTATCGCTATAGATGAAAATACCAGCCACACGGCGGCACTCAGCGCCTGACCCACCCTGACCTTCTGCACAGTGTATTCCCCGAATGGCCAGACTATCTTCAGGTAGCGGTCCAGACTAATGAGGCCCAGGAAAGCGATGCTGGTGTACATGGAGAGGTAGAACAGTATCGTTGAGTAGCGGCAATAGGCCACACACAGGTCCATGGGGCTCACCCCTACATGGTACAGCACCTTCACGGGGGTGGTCAGAGTCATGAGAATGTCAGCCACGACCTGTTGGCGAAGGAGAGCTTTATTGATCCCAGCAGGGAGAGATTAATTTGACATAGGCAGCATAGCAGTTAAAATACAGTTTCAGAGTAAGAGGCAGTGACACAAAAGAACAACATAACAAAAAAACAAAAAAACAAAAAAAAGATTTTAGAGATAACATACCATGAAGGTATTTGCTTGTTACATTAACCCGTTGATCTTAATGCTGTATATTTGTTATTATCAATAACATAGTAATGTGTTCTGTTGTCATTTGTCAATTATTTGGGGACCCACGTGCACTCTCCTCGCGTCCCCCCCAGTGGGCTGCATCCACAGGTTTAGAGTTGCTGCTTTACCTTTGCCTTCACTCACCATATTCTTTAGATAGACCACAAATGTGGAGTTAGAGGGGATGTTGAAGAAGACCCATGCAGCCAAGCAGTTCAGTGTCAGGGCCACTAGAAACACGATGCTGTGCAGGCAGGGGAAAAGCACAGTGAGCACGTAAGCTGGACCGCACCTGATGGTGTTGTTGGACGCTGTGGAGTTCATCTCTACAACCCTTGGTGGACCTTGAGAGTGGATGGAGTTCAGAGAGATGATGGAATGAAAAAGAGGACAGCAGAGGGATTAATTTAACCCTAGAACACTAAATATATTTTTTGTTACACCATCACTAAACACGGGTATATTTTACCCAATATAAAATATTCCATGAAAAATATTTCTCATCGAAATATATTGCAGTACATGGCATTTTCCCCTATAAAAATCTTGATGAAAAAAAAACAGGTATGTTTACAGAACATTAGTAGTAAAAATATATCTGAAAAAATAGGGATGTCATGAGGCTGGTCTCTGTGAGGAGACTAGCAGTGTAGGGCGGTGAGAGTTGTTTTGTAAAAACTGTTAAATGCCCGTTTGCAAATTGTAATCAAGATGAAATTATAGAGCACCTGCTAGTTGATTGTCAGAGATCTAGATATGTTTGGGGGAAAAGATCGATTTTAATGTGAAGGAGAAAAGAAAACCTGTAAATATATGGTAAATATTAATATGTTTTGTCGTCACCAGGCCGAAGGCTTTGGGAAAGAGTATGTTTTGTTCCTTGCTCTGCCAGTTCAAACATTTCCTTCCACTAAAAACTTGTCATGGATTCAATCTGAGTTTTGGTTCTGGGCCTATCTGTGGGTGTGATTATATAACTCCAAGTTGTTGCCTTGTGTGTTTCTGCCCTGACCTAATTGTCTAGTGCAGTCACTCCCACTCATCTGCTCACTCCCAGTCAGCCAGTCAGAGTGGAGGTTCACACCTACTTTAACCCAGCTTGTCTCTTTGTTCTCTGCCAGGTTACGGTATATTCCTGCCCTCTGCTCCTCAGTCACACCGGTTTGCCTGCATTTAGTTAGTGTGGTTTCCCAGACTATAGTGATCGTCACGCTTTATTTTTTGAGTGGTGCAACCACTCCTATAGACAGTTATGTTTGTCCCTGGCTGTGTCCCTGGGTCCCTGGCTGGGTCTGTCTGAGCACGAAATAGCGTCTGGTTGGTTTTCACAACCAAGTGTCACTGTTGTGCAGCCTAAAGCCCAAACAACTCCAAAGGGTCGGGTCGGTACAAAACGGGGTTTAAGGCAAACAACACCAATGCAACTCATTGCAACTCAATGAGTTGCATTGGTGTGTTTGACCTTAAAAACCGCTTTGTCCCGTCCCTTTAGTGTGGTTTGGGCTACACACACACACACACACACACACACACACACACACACACACACACACACACACACACACACACACACACACACACACACACACACACACACACACACACACACACACACACACAGTAGAGGGACCCCCTGGAGACCCCCACACAGTAACTGTCATTTCTCAACCATTTTGGACGCGGGGCGGCTCGCTGGAACCGGGCCGGCCCCTGGGCACGTTCCTGTTGGTCTGGAACTTCCGGCGACCCCCTCGGGACCCCACACGGAGTTACACCATTCACTTAACACAGGTGTGATTTTTTCACTTTGTATAGAGTAACCCTAAAGTTTGGTACACTATACTTTCCCACAGTTTTGGCGGTACGCACTTGAGCCATAATTATGTCAAATCGACCGGCTTCATCGGGAATGGTGCACTCGCATATTGCTAGTATGTGTTGTATAGTTTACAGGGCTTAACGTCTTGAGGACTTCATATGGGCCATTCATGAGATCAGTGCGGATCTAAAAAAAGGGGGGGGAAAAAGAAAGGAGGGTAGGGGGTGTATGTATAGCCATGGCCACGGTGTGAATGGCATTAAGTCATCAAAACACATACTTGCTACTAGTCAAGCCAAAGTACCAAGCATCCATTCCCACTCAAATACTTTTTACATCGATCAGCTGCTCAGAATGCATCACGCGCCGTTGAATGTAACCCGACACGGTGACACCAAAGCGTTAGCCTCGGATTTAGGTCTACGTTGTTGGGTGCCGGTGTCGTGCGCAGTAATAAATAGCAGATCTGCAAGCTCACAGTGTGTCACGAATGTTACAAATGTGAGCTTGTATATCTGCTATTTACTGCCCGCAACACCAGTGCGCAACTGTTGTGCTCAAATAGATTTCCCCCTGCCATTCTGACTTAAAAGTAGCACCGATTTAATGTGAAGTTATGGAAGTTTGAAGTTATGGAAGTTTCTCCATATGAATCATGGCAGTGTCCAAAAAATGAAATCACAGGAATAATGGAAGTCACTAGAGTTCTAAATCAAAAGTTGATTACACCACGCAACAAGTTACACTGTTACAGGATCGAATTTGTTGACAGGGAAGGCAGCTGTATTGACAATATAAGTGCTTACGTTTGGTTCTCTTGCATTAAATTAGACAGCGGAACACTTGCTATATATGTCGATCAGAGATTTGAGAGGATTTAGTTGTTCACAAAAGTTACCCATACTGGTGTGCCAACAATGCAAACACTTCGAGGGCGGTGTCATATCCAACAAAATGTTTGGGAAACAAGTGTACATTTACAAAGCTGGAGTGATCGCTGTAATGCGTGTCTTGGAGGGAAGCTGACTGTCCAGGAAAATGTGCCTGCAGCCTGCTTCACCCTGGACACCAGTCACATCTTCTCTAGCCTCACCAGTCTCTCTCTCGTGGGAACTGGAAGGTAACCGTTTCGATCCCAGGCACCTCCATGGTTAATGTCCAAAGTGTCCTTGAACAAGACACTGAACCCCTAATTGCTCCCGATGAGCAGGTTGGTGCCTTGCATGATTTCCTCCGCCTTTGGTGCATGAATGTGTGTGAATTAGGGATTCAAATTATCTATTAATTAATTAATTGATATTTGATAACCTTATCGATCTATTAACCGGTTTGTTGATAAGCAGCATTTTAATTTTTTTTATTCTGATAATCTTAATTGTAACCCTAACCCTAACCCTAATTCTAACATAAAAACCTTTTGCTGATTATATGTCTTAATCAAATATGTATTTGACCATTTGAGAAACAGGGCCAGGCAATGGCATCTTTTATAAAATAAAATCAGTCATGTCAGTCACATCACATGCAAAAGCAGAGACGTTTCTGTGGCTACCATGTATGAGGGGGGACTTTTTTAACCGGCCCACATGTGCGTTCCTCTTCCGCACGCGCATGCAGACAGCATTTCATTCACAGAAAACAGCCCAATTTTCAATTAATTGTTAAATGTTTGGAGATTAATCGAGTAACGATATATTGTTTTTTTTTAATCCAGAGCGATTTACATTAAGCAAGAACAAAAAGCATGGGAATACATCACATATGTAAAATGCATTTATCGCGAAACATGCGTAAGCTAAGACCGTAACTAGAACATATCTATATAATGACACTATACATATAAACTATAACTAGAACATATCTATATAATGACACTATACATATAAACTATACATATATGCTATACTATGCTGTACATATATACTATGAAGTGCTATGACTACATACAATGCACTTATTGTGCTGTCTACATGACATGCTGGCACATGCTGGCACATGCACACATGGCATCAACGCATGGTGTTGTGTGCTGGCACACTACACAATCTGTCCTTCTTTTATCTGTATTGTCTTGCATTGTATTGTACTATATGTGTCATTGTATGTTTAGTTTTACTACCATTTTAAGAGCCTGCTCAGGGACTACAGATGTAAATTAGCTTATGGCTAACTCTGGCACATTTACATGGAAGTGAAAACTGAAATGTTGATTAATGAGCATTGTCCCTGTCAAATAAATAAACCAGAGCCGGTACGTGACCTAGGTGTAGTAGGCGGCCACCTATAGTGCCATTTTGAGGGGCGGACCGGCGGTCACCAAAAAAAGTGTCTGGATCATCCTTACCTGTGTTTTCATTCAAAGTCCCAGCCTCACAGACAGAAGAGGAAAAGCAGCAAAGCTCTGCTGATGGCCTAATTCATCCTGAAACTCTCACACAGAATGCAGCCGTCATATATATACTCGCCCACCTCCAAAAGGAAGTAACAGCCTCTTTACTCACCCATATGTGTGCGTGTGTGCGTGCATGTGTGCAGTATCAACAGATGCACACATGCATGCAAACGCATATACCTTTCATTTGCCTGAGATGTCTGGCATCGTTGCAATTTAGGCATTTTGATGCTGTCAATCCTAATCAGTCAGTCAGTGTTAAAAGGAAGTATATCTCTTTGTTCGTATTCCACACATAGAAGCTAGTTCCCAGTAAGGCAGTAAATAGGCATTGCAGGGCTGCCAAGTATCACCCTTTGAGAAATTGAGAGTGATTAGTCACACAATTTAACCTCATCAGCCCCTTTACCACGTGTGTGTGTGTGTGTGTGTGTGTGTGTGTGTGTGTGTGTGTGTGTGTGTGTGTGTGTGTGTGTGTGTGTGTGTGTGTGTGTGTGTGTGTGTGTGTGTGTGCGTGCGTGCGTGCGTGCGTGCGTGCGTGCGTGCGTGCGTGCGTGCGTGCGTGCGTGCGTGCGTGCGTGCGTGCGTGCGTGCGTGCGTGCGTGTGTGTGTGTGTGTGCGCAGTATAGACGTGGGTGCACACATGCATGCAGACACATACCTTTCTTCATTACGTAGAACTACATAATTACAATTTACATTATTGGCAATTAGTCTATGTTTGTCTATGTTTTGTACGGCGCTGTAGTATGGCCAAGTAGGGCTTAATTTACAAAAAACACACAAAGAATAGAATATGGAGATAACATGTTTTCTGCCGGACAGCAATTATCTTCATTCATTCATTCATTCATTCATTCATTCATTCATTCATTCATTCATGTATTTATTTCAGAAAACTGTTTAGGATTTTGAAGGCATTTGTAGAATTGGCCTCAGGCCTAAATGGGTTAAAAAGGCATCAACCTATTCTGCATTTCTTAGGGACAATAGTAAGCCGTCCCAGAGAGCATATTTGGCAAAAATACGTTTTTTGACTTTTAATCGACACGATTAAATACGACACTTCTAAATAAGCTATACACGTCTGCGTGTTTTGTGGTGTGTCTGTATCTGTACATGTTGCGCACATGCACGCAAATGCACGTGCACACAGACGTCCTCCCACTTCTAAAAGTAGGCACAAGGCAACATGCTGACCTATCAATCCTGCTCAGTCAGTGTTCAGTGTCTGTGTTCACATTCCATACACAGAAGCTAATTTCCAGTAAAAGATAGTTAAGTAAATATAGTAAACATCGCCGCCAAGTAGGCCTATCACCCTTTGACAGTGATAGTCACGTAATTTAACCACACACACTTCTTCATAATTTACTTAACTTGCTGCTTGTAGCCTGCCCTACTTTGAGGGCAGGTGTGTGTGTGCGTGTGCGTGTGCGTGTGTGTGTGTGTGTGTGTGTGTGTGTGTGTGTGTGTGTGTGTGTGTGTGTGTGTGTGTGTGTGTGTGTGTGTGTGGCGTAGTAGGCGGCCACCTATAGTGCCATTTTGAGGGGCGGACCGGCGGTCACCAAAAAAGTGTCTGGATCATCCTTACCTGTGTTTTCATTCAAAGTCCCAGCCTCACAGACAGAAGAGGAAAAGCAGCAAAGCTCTGCTGATGGCCTAATTCATCCTGAAACTCTCACACAGAATGCAGCCG
Source organism: Electrona antarctica (assembly GCF_951216825.1). Taxonomy (NCBI): domain Eukaryota; kingdom Metazoa; phylum Chordata; class Actinopteri; order Myctophiformes; family Myctophidae; genus Electrona; species Electrona antarctica. The sequence goes on from NC_136795.1 coordinate 45,949,109, forward strand.
TCATATATATATACACTCACCCACCTCCAAAAGGAAGTAACAGCCTCTTTACTCACCCATATGTGTGCGTGCATGTGTGCAGTATCTGTCACGGTGTGTATCAAAATGGAACCCAAATGCAGGCAACACAGGCAGAGTAAGTTCAACAAGTTTAATAGCGAATAAATCCAAGGGGGCAGGCAGAAATCAGAGTCCAAAAACAGGCAGGAGGTCAAAATACTGAGGAATACACACATGTAACAAATGGTTATCTTCTAGCAAGGAATGAGGCAGAAAGAGTCCAGTCTTATAGGTGGAGGCTTGATAGGGGAAGTGGGCACAGGTGAGTAGTGAGAAGGGAACAGTTGGGCTGATGAGGCAGTTGGAGACAGGTGTGTGTAGGGGGCTGTAGAAGCAATGGGAGGGGGGAGTGGCCGAAGTGGAAAGATGGACAGGCAGGGAGCCAGACCATAACATGGCACCAGAGCAACGGGATCTGTGAACCTTAACCTCAGGCGGACGGCCTGGAGGGTGGAACAGGACTGAGCAGGAGACATCTGGTGGGCGGCCTGGGGGTAGAGACGAGACATAGGAGGCACAGTCTGGAGGGCGGCCGGAAGGCCAGGACGAGAGGGCGGAGGAGTCATCTGGAGGACGGCCAGGAGGCCGAGATGAGACAGCAGAGGCACCATCCAGAGGATGGCCGGGGGGTCGAAATGAGGTAGCAGGGGCGTCATCTGGAGGATGGCCGTGGGGCCGAGATGAAGCAGGGATGTCATCAGGAGGACGGCCAAATGGCCGAGACGAAGCAGGCACGTCATCAGGGGGGCGGGCTAAAGGCCGAGACGAAGCAGGGATGTTATCAGGAGGAAGGCCCGGAGACCCCCGGAGACCCCAAGACTGCACAGGAGAGGCGTCTGGAGGATGACCAGACGGTGCCACCCAGGAGGCCGGCTATGGACACAAGGTTGCAGACAGAGTTCTGGGCAGCCTGGGCACTGGGGCGCTGAATTGCGAAGCCTCAGTGGAAGCAAGCTGGAGGTCCTCAGAGAGCTGCAGCGGCGATACTTCGAAGGAGAGCTGCAGCGGCGATACTTCGGAGGAGAGCTGCAGCGGCGATACTTCGGAGGAGAGCTGCAGCGGCGATACTTCAAAGGAGAGCTGCAGCGACGAGGCCTCAGAGGAGAGCTGCAGCGGCGAGGCCTCAGAGGAGAGCTGCAGCGGCGAAGCCTCGGAGGAGGAGAGCTGCAGCGTAGAGTCCTCAGAGGAGGAGAGCTGCAGCGTAGAATCCTCAGAGGAGGAGAGCTGCAGCGGTGAGACCTCGCAGGAGGAGAGCTGCAGCGGAGAAACCTCGCAGGAGGAGAGCTGCAGCGTAGAATCCACAGAAGAGGAGAGCTGCAGCGTAGAATCCTCAGAGGAGGAGAGCTGCAGCGTAGAATCCTCAGAGGAGGAGAGCTGCAGCGGTGAGACCTCACAGGAGGAGAGCTGCAGCGGCGAAGCCTCGGAGGAGGTGAGCTGCAGCGTAAAATCCACAGAAGAGGAGAGCTGCAGCGTAGAATCCTCAGAGGAGGAGAGCTGCAGCGTAGAATGAGAGACCTCGGCGGAGAGCTGCAGCGGCGAAGCCTCGGAGGAGGAGAGCTGCAGCGGCGAAGCCTCGGAGGAGGAGAGCTGCAGCGGCGAAGCCTCGGAGGAGGAGAGCTGCAGCGGCGAAGCCTCGGAAGAGGAGAGCTGCAGCGTAGAATCCACGGAAGAGGAGAGCTGCAGCGTAGAATCCACAGAAGAGGAGAGCTGCAGCGTAGAATCCTCAGAGGAGGAGAGCTGCAGCGGCGAAGCTTCGGAGGAGGAGAGCTGCAGCGGCGAAGCCTCGGAGGAGGAGAGCTGCAGCGGCGAAGCCTCGGAGGAGGAGAGCTGCAACGGTGAAGCCTCGGAGGAGGAGAGCTGCAGCGTAGAATCCACGGAAGAGGAGAGCTGCAGCGTAGAATCCACATAAGAGGAGAGCTGCAGCGTAGAATCCTCAGAGGAGGAGAGCTGCAGCGGCGAAGCCTCGGAGGAGGAGAGCTGCAGCGTAGAATCCTCAGAAGAGGAGAGCTGCAGCGTAGAAGCCTCCGAGGTGACCTGCAGTGGAGAAGCCTCGGAGGTGAGCTGCAGTGGAGAAGCCTCGGAGGTGAGCTGCAGTGGAGAAGCCTCGGAGGTGACCTGCAGTGGAGAAGCCTCGGAGGTGAGCTGCAGTGGAGAAGCCTCGGAGGTGAGCTGCAGTGGAGAAGCCTCGGAGGTGAGCTGCAGTGGAGAAGTCTCGGAGGTGAGCTGCAGTGTAGAAGCCTCGGAGGTGAGCTGCAGTGTAGAAGTCTCGTAGGTGAGCTGCAGTGGAGACTCCTGGTGGTATAGGGAGCCATGGCGACCACACCTTCTCCTGGCATGCCCACGGTTCCTCACACTTTCAGGACAGGCTGGCTGGGCTGGCTTGGTGGCCAGAAGAACCAGGGGGACACCTCCCCGCTTGTTGAAACTACGGGGACCCCCCCTGCCAGGCGGGTGCCATAAAAAGGATCTTGGGCATGCAATTGTGCTGAATCAACAGGATTGAGGCAGGCAATAGCTGAAGATGGAGGATGGGTGCTAGCAGGCTGGTTGCTAGTCAATTGGGGGCTAGCAGGCCTGGGCTCCCGATGAACAGAAACAGGGTGAGTACGTAGCTGCTTAGGGGGCTCATGACAGGCAGGCTGAAGGGCCACAAAACCTAGCCTAAGTGACTGCTGAGCTGGCTGGGAACCAACACGAACAGAACTAGGCTGCATAAAGTCTCTGAGCCTTCCTTTGACAATATCAAGGTGGGGAACAAAATGACTCACCCATGGCCTTTCAGTGAACCACTGCTGATGTGTCGAAATCTCTAATTTAAATTTTGCATAATGGTCGGGTGTAGAAGACATGAAGCGAGCAACCACCCGATCAAACTCTGCCACTTTCCTCTGAAAAAGATGTCACTCTGCTGGGTTCATTCTGGCTAGAAGATACTGTCACGGTGTGTATCAAAATGGAACCCAAATGCAGGCAACACAGGCAGAGTAAGTTCAACAAGTTTAATAGCGATAGGATAATAGCAATGGGAGGGGGGAGTGGCCGAAGTGGAAAGATGGACAGGCAGGGAGCCAGACCATAACAGTATCAACACATGCACACATGCATGCAAACGCATACCTTTAATTTGCCTGAGATGTCTGGCATCGTATAACTACGTAATTGCAATTTAGGCATTTTGATGCTGTCAATCCTGCTCAGTCAGTCAGTGTTATAAGGAAGTATATCTCTGTGTTCGTATTCCACACACAGAAGCTAGTTCCCAGTAAGGCAGTAAATAGGCATTGCAGGGCTGCCAAGTATCACCCTTTGAGAGTGATAATTAGTCACACAATTTAACCTCATCAGCCCCTTTACCACGTGCGTGACGTGTGTGACGTGTGTGTGTGTGTGTGTGTGTGTGTGTGTGTGTGTGTGTGTGTGTGTGTGTGTGTGTGTGTGTGTGTGTGTGTGTGTGTGTGCAGTGTAGATGTGGGTACACACATGCATGCAGACACATACCTTTCTTCATTACGTAGAACTACATAATTACAATTTACATTATTGGCAATTAGTCTATGTTTTGTAGGCGCTGTAGTATGGCCAAGTAGGGCTTAATTTACAAAAAACACACAAAGAATAGAATATGGAGATAACATGTTTTCTGCCGGACAGCAATTATCTTCATTCATTCATTCATTCATTCATGCATTCATTCATTCATTCATTCATTCATTCATGTATTTATTTCAGAAAACTGTTTAGGATTTTGAAGGCATTTGTAGAATTGGCCTCAGGCCTAAATGGGTTAAAAAGGCATCAACCTATTCTGCATTTCTTAGGGACAATAGTAAGCCGTCCCAGAGAGCATATTTGGCAAAAATATGTTTTTTGACTTTTAATCAATACGATTAAATACGAAACTTCTAAATAAGCTATACACATCTGCGTGTTTTGTGGTGTGTCTGTATCTGTACATGTTGCGCACGTGCACGCAAATGCACGTGCGCACAGACGTCCTCCCACTTCCAAAATTAGCACTTCAACACTGGCTATACCACTGTAAAAATCCCCATCGGTTATGAGGCACAAGGCAACATGCTGACCTGTCAATCCTGATCAGTCTGTGTTCAGTGTCTGTGTTCACATTCCACACACAGAAGCTAATTTCCAGTAAAAGGTAGTTAAGTAAATATAGTAAACATCGCCGCCAAGTAGGCCTATCACCCTTTGACAGTGATAGTAACGTAATTTAACCTCTTCACACGCCACACACACTTCTTCATAATTTACTTAACTTGCTGCTTGTAGCCTGCCCTACTTTGGCAGGTGTGTGTGTTAGAGTGAGTGTGTGTGTGTGAGAGAGAGAGAGAGAGAGAGAGAGAGAGAGAGAGAGAGAGAGAGAGAGAGAGAGAGAGAGAGAGAGAGAGAGAGAGAGAGAGAGAGAGAGAGAGAGAGAGAGAGAGAGAGAGAGAGAGAGAGAGAGAGAGAGAGAGAGAGAGAGAGAGAGAGAGAGAGAGAGAGAGAGAGAGAGAGAGAGAGAGAGAGAGAGAGAGAAGAGAGAGAGAGAGAGAGAGAGAGAGCAGAATTAGGAGATACCCACTTATTGTCAATTCTATAAACAAAAAAAAGGCCCTCACACAGTGAATCCCTGGAAAGATGTCCCCTCAGCGAGCTAGTTCTGGGGACTAACACAAGCACAACCACCAGACAGAAAACAAACGGGACTAAGAAAACAAAAAGAAAGCTATCTACACTGGAAAAATTAATATCTACTCAAAACGAGGTAGAGACTGAGCTACACGTCCTAACCGTCTGCCCACTGTACCAAGACATCAGAGACATATACTTTCCACAGATTACAATCACACAAGGAGAGTTTGAATGTAGCTCAAGCGTTTTTACAGTCTCAAATGGCGGAGACAGACGCGTCCTCCACTACTATAGAGAAATGAGACCAGGGAACTTGTGAATTGACGGTGACAAGTTACGGTCACATTACATACAATGTGGCCTTATTGACAGTCTGTCATTTGAGACCGGATCAGACTGTCCATGAATCATTGTTTACATTACGGACACGAAGTAATAGTAAAGAATTGCCTACTTAAATAGGATAAACTCCGTAAAGAAAGTGTGGGCGGCTCTTAAAAGAGCCTTTGGGTTGTTGGTAGATCAAGTCAAGCGTTATTAACCTCCGAATCCGTACAGAGTGCGTCCCTGTCTCTTCAGAGCATAGACAACATCCATGGCGGTCACGGTCTTTCGCTTGGCGTGCTCGGTGTAGGTGACGGCGTCACGGATCACGTTCTCCAGGAACACCTTGAGGACACCGCGGGTCTCCTCGTAGATCAGACCGGAGATACGCTTCACGCCACCACGGCGAGCCAGACGGCGGATAGCGGGCTTGGTGATTCCCTGGATGTTATCACGAAGCACCTTGCGATGGCGCTTGGCGCCTCCTTTTCCAAGACCTTTTCCTCCTTTCCCTCGGCCTGACATTTTCGCAGTAGTTGAAGATATAGATAAAAGAAGAGAAGTGGATTTTGAATGAGTGAAACGATCGCAGCCATGTCCTTTTATGTGTGCTTTGAGGACGTAAGGGAGGACAGGCAGAGTTGTGTGGGTGTGGCCAACACTCTCCACCCCCCCCCCCCCCCCCCCCACCCACACACACTCCTCCCCTTGTTCGTTTTGGTTACATTAGCAACGTACAGTATATTGCTAGTCAACTATATAATACATGAATATGATAGGATATATAGCCTAAGCCTATACACCAACTGGTCCGTTTTGGTCACATCACCTCCTCTCTCTCTCTAATTTACATAAAATTGCTGTTACCAAACACACTTTGACAGCATTAATACGAAAATATATGACGTCGTGTCTCCTTATTTGAGTAGTCACTAGTGTGACATTTCCCATTTACTGCACACAATTAGGTGTAGACGATGTAGAAGTGGTTAATATGTATTACATTTTTTTTTAAACTATATCATGTTTATGATTCAAGGCTTAAATGACCACTTCACACCTTTTCAAGCTATCTTCATATATATATATATATATATATATATTTGTGTGGTAATTTATCTTAAAGGCACAGATGCATAAACTGGTTATTATCCCATTGTGTAGAATAGATAAAGTGAAGAGGATACTCTTATAAAATAATGTGGTTGGCTCTTAAAAGAGCCTTTTTGTGGGTATAAAGTTGGTACAGATAGTTTACTTCTTTTTGGGAGCTGCCTTCTTTGCCGCCTTGGGTTTGGCAACCTTCTTGGCAGGAGCTTTCTTGGCTGCTGCGGGCTTCTTAGCCACTTTCTTGGGGCTCTTGGCGGCCTTCTTCGGGCTTTTAGCTGCTACTTTCTTGGCGGCAGGCTTCTTGGCTTTCTTGGGCGATTTCTTGGCGGCTGCTGGCTTCTTTACTGCCACCTTCGTGGGCTTCTTAGCCGCTGCGGGTTTCTTGGCTGCAGCAGGCTTCTTTGCTTTAACTGCTTTCTTAGCAGCAGGCTTCTTCACCTTCACCGCTTCTGCCTTGTTCATCTTGAAAGAGCCAGACGCACCGGTGCCTTTGAGCTGGACCAGCGTGCCTTTAGCGACCAGGCTCTTGACGGCGATCTTAACGCGGGACTTGTTCTTCTCAACATCGTAGCCGCCGGCAGCCAGAGCCTTCTTGACCGCAGCCAGGGACACACCGCTCCGCTCCTTGGAGGCGGACACGGCCTTGACGACCAGCTCAGCGACGCTGGGGCCGGTCTTCTTGGGTTGGGGTGCTGCCTTCTTCTTGGCGGCCTTGGCCGGTGACGGAGCTGGTGCTGGTGCGACTTCTGCCATTATTGTCTCGGATAGTAGATTGCTGTTCCTTCTCTCAAGTAAACTCTCTCAGAATGATGCTGAACGCTCTGAAGGGGCTGGACTTAAACACCACATGAGAACCATGTAGAGTCAACACACACAGGCCCTCTTCTCTCTTGTGCCATTTGTGTTTTCTCCTCGATTAAAACAAGTTATAACAAACTACTGTGTATATTATTTAATGCGAAAAAGAGCTGACCAGTTAACACACATGTGCCTTTCTGTCATGAATATATCTAAGATGAAAGCAGTGCACTCCTTTTTAGTAATAACTTCAAAACATCACCTGTCTAGAGTCAGATCAGTGTGTTGCCTTTGTCATTTTTCTTCTAAAATATTGTAAACTATGTTGTAATAACAACAATACTCACAATCAATTTAGCAGAGATTCCTGGTGACGCGATACCATAAACTATGATTTTGTTATGTCATCCGTTTTGCTATAAATATAATGTTTTCTGACCACAGTAAACACACTCCAGTTCAAGGAAAGCATGATGGTGGAGTTGATCTCAACTTCCAATGACAGAATGCCAGCTGTTGGAAAACGTGGTTAATTTTGGACAAATAACTCACTGTGATCAGAAAACTAAGATATATTGTATATTTGATTATGGAGACACTTCTCAGGTAGGCCTAGAATACTTCATGGTGCAATGTGCCATGCTGCAAAGCATATGATTAACTCATCAGTGTATTCTGTATAAATAAAATAAAAAATATATAGGAATATTTCTTCCCTAGTGCCATTTCACAAATTGCCATTGCTTGATGTTCTGTGTAAAGCATGTTCTGTGTAAAGCACATTGAATTGCCTTGTTGAAATAAAAATGGCTTTGCCTTTCATAGTAGCCCACCTCATTGTGTTATTTAGAACAAATAGAGTCATGAAAAACACTGAGACACACACACACTCTCTCTCTCGCTCTCTGTTTTACTGAACTATTAAAGTCTTCTCACAATGTCACCCAACACAAGACATTTGTTTATCACTCTACAGTATATAGAAAAACACCAACCTGGGTGTACATGCTTTTCATTAAAAGCAAGTGGCCCATTGCCAAGCAATAATAGTCACCCAATTGTACTTTATTTTAGTTTTTCCTCCTAGAGACGGGCCATCATTGACAAAATGCACATGCTAAAACCTGGCACATGTTAACTCAATCAATGCCACAACAAACTATTGTACCAGACTCAGTTATTTTAGCTCCTGTATTGGTGTTAAATTTGTTTGATAAATAAATATAGATTTTGTTGTTGGTGAGGATATGCATGTTCTCCAGTCCCAGCCAGTACTCGCCTGATGCGTCTCCAAACCCAGATTGGTACTGAGCCCAGGGTCTGTAGAAGTTCACAGTGCCGTCCACTCTTCTCTGGATGACTGTCCACTTCCCTCCAGCTGTGTCCATGTCACAGTAGACCTTGACCGGTGTAGTGGTGGGCATACGGTGCGGCCAAAGTTGAATGATGAGAGAGCCAGTGGTCTCAGGTTCAATTCCAGGCTTCAGCAATGTGTAGTTTTAAAGCACTTGCCCTAGCCCCTTAGATATAACTTTTTGTAGACTTACCTTTTTATACAGATTTATAGCATGTTACGTAGACAGCACTAGAATTGCATTTGATGTAGTCATAGCACTTTATACTATATACGTAATAGTTTATATGCATAGTTTAATTATATAGATGCTCTGAGAGTAGTATTGTTTGAAAAAGTCCACACCCCTGCTGTTTATTTTTCACAATGTTTTCGCTTTTTCAGAGTATCTTTACAGGGCGTGGCGAAGGGTGACGTATAACTACATTAACTTATATATGAACTGTTTTATAGATTGGTTATATATTTCATGTACTGAAAAGGTCTGTGGGTTTACTACTACTGTTTGTAATGATCTGGTTGTTTTGTTTTGTTTTGTTTTTTTGTTGTTTTAATTGCTGTGTGACTGATAATCCCATGTGGGATGGGTCAAGAAATTGTCCGGACACGGAGATAAAATATGTATTCATTAATTACAATTGCTTTATTCAATTAACACACAATTAAAATAATAATAATATAGGCTCTGATAACTATAGACAAACAATGCAATGTTGACCGTTTTTAATAAATGAAAGATATAATCAGTAATTATTGGCTTATTGTCAATCTATAGTATAGATTCTATACTATTGAAAGGAATGATTTCTCTTCAAATAACACATTTGGTGGCTCTTAAAAGAGCCGTTTTGGGGTTGTGACAGATTAGTCTAAGCACGTTCTCCGCGGATACGACGGGCCAGCTGGATGTCTTTGGGCATGATGGTCACCCTCTTGGCGTGAATGGCGCACAGGTTGGTGTCTTCAAAGAGACCGACCAGATAAGCCTCGGCAGACTCCTGGAGAGCCATGACGGCGGAGCTTTGGAAGCGCAGGTCGGTCTTGAAGTCCTGGGCGATCTCCCTCACCAGGCGCTGGAAGGGCAGCTTGCGGATCAGCAGCTCGGTGGATTTCTGGTAACGACGGATCTCCCTCAGAGCCACTGTACCGGGGCGGTAACGGTGAGGCTTCTTCACGCCACCGGTTGCCGGCGCGCTCTTACGAGCTGCCTTGGTGGCGAGCTGCTTCCTGGGCGCTTTGCCACCGGTGGACTTACGAGCGGTCTGCTTGGTTCTTGCCATTGTATCGCGTTCTCTTCTAAAGAAGCTGAGAGAATAGAATGCTTAGAGGCACTGAAAACTGCTGCTTTTATTAGCGCCCCAGAGACTCCGTCGTCCTCTGATTGGTCAGAGTGGTCAGGGTACCGCCTTGTTTGGGGAGGTATCATGCTGGCACCGATTGGAGGGGAACTCTTACAAATAACATAGACTACTGCACTGGGGTTGCTGTGCAAATAAATACTATGGAATACTAGTTTCCATTGCAAACTGATAATGCATTGCTGTAGGCATATTTCGAATTCGTATGACATGGAAAAAGTACTTGGTGAAATAAGCCTACACTGCAGTTTAATCGAATCCCGTTTCTTTTCCCACTCGTGCGCTCTATTGTCACTGTAAACATTACTAGGGCCTATATATGCTTTAAAGTCACGTTTGTATTCAGTTTTTGAATTTACCCTGTGTGCCATATGCTTACTGCTGTCGCTATCAAACCTACCTACATATGCCCATATTCATAATATTACTATAATGCCGTCCGTGTCTTTATTAATCTATATCATGAGTTTATGATAGAATACAGGTGCACCTACAAATAATAATGTATTCACAACTTGGAACAAAATACACATTTTAGTAATGTTTATAAATTACTTGGATCATAAGAATACAATTAATTTAGTCTTAGTGGAGCGAGACTAGTGTAATAGAAAGCTTATCTAACGTACTGTATATACGTAGTTGCATATGGAAATTATTAACTGAATGTATTGCCCAATAAGAAAGTTTCATGTCATCTGTGACCACTTCACATAAACGTTCGATAACAGAACTGGACAAACTGGTTTAGATCTCAAGCGCTGTAATAGTTGGTCATTATGTTAAGAGGATAAACGCTTTGTTGGAGAAGATGGGTGGTCCTTAAAAGGACCGTTGTGTTTACAGCAGACAGAACAGTTTACTTGGAGCTGGTGTACTTGGTCACAGCCTTGGTGCCTTCAGACACGGCGTGCTTGGCCAGCTCACCGGGGAGCAGCAGGCGGACGGCGGTCTGAATCTCCCTGGATGAGATGGTGGAGCGCTTGTTGTAGTGAGCCAGTTTGGAGGCTTCACCGGCGATGCGCTCAAAGATGTCGTTGACGAAGGAGTTCATGATGCCCATGGCCTTGGAAGAGACACCAGTGTCAGGGTGGACCTGCTTCAGGACCTTGTATATGTAGATGGCATAGCTCTCCTTCCTGGACTTTCTGCGCTTCTTGCCGCCCTTTGCTGCGGTCTTGGCGACGGCTTTCTTGGAGCCCTTCTTTGGCGCTGGTTTCGCTACTTCAGGCATAGTTAGTTTTCTCTGTGTATTGAAGAAAATAGCTAAGAAGTGACCTGTTCGTTGCGTTGCACCAATATTTATAGCAAGCCTATTCAAATGACGTATGCGACTCCCAGCAGTTGATTGGCTTATGCTGGCACTGCTCATGTGACCCAGAGTGGGAGGTGTCTCACACTGTCTTTGTTTCTGTATAATGTTCTCCCGCCTGCCTGATAATATTTATTAACAGTTTGCAGAATTACAGTACATTTCAAGCACAAACTCAATACAAAGACTGCTAACTGTGAGTGGACGATCCAATTAAGCATTACACTTGTTTACAAGAGGGTCCACCTTGTTCAATTCATCAAAACATTTAGAGACGTACAAATATACACTTCTATATAGTCAAAGAACAGAACAGGAATTCATCATAAGGGAGGTAAAACGGGGGAAAAAAAAACTACAGTGAGGGGAAAAGGGGGTGGGAGGTGCGGGGGGGATTCAGATTTTACGGAGGCCAGTTTCGAATTGCAGCTGTTGGTAGGTGCCCTTTGTCTGTCAAAGTGGTCAGGGGTGAGGTGGGTTCGGGGGTGTCGGGGTGAGGCCAAGTAGGAGCCTGACCAGTTTGTTTTGGGAAGTCTGGAGCCTAGTTTTAAGGGCCTTTGAGGTGCTGTGGTACCAGGAGGTGCATGCATAGTCAAAGAAAACTTGTACGAGGGCTCCTGTTAAGGTATTCAAGGTGTTTGACCAAGTGAGGAGATCCTGTAAAGGAATCCCACTAAAATAGACTACTACTAGGCATTTAGCATGATAATAGACATATTATATTGATCCGCTATCAATCCGAGATGATATTTCTATGGCATGAAATGTGCATTTCATAGATGGGATGAGTGAGGTCTCTGACTTCAATCACAAACTTGAAGCTGTGTGTAATTATGTGACATGAATTAAGTGGGTCATCTTATATAGACTATACCAAACTGAATCAGGGAGTATATTGCTAATGATTGCCTCTGTGTGTGTGTGTGTGTGTGTGTGTGTGTGTGTGTGTGTGTGTGTGTGTGTGTGTGTGTGTGTGTGTGTGTGTGTGTGTGTGTGTGTGTGTGTGTGTGTGTGTGTGTGTGTGTGTGTGTGTGTGTGTGTGTGTGTGTGTGTGTGTGTGTGTGTGTCTACATAGTCTCTCGAGACAGACTGTTACATCTTAACTATAAATTCCAGTGCCTCCAGACTACACGCGTATGTGCATGAGGCGTCGGTCCCCACAGGTAAACGCCATTGATGTTAGCATATAGACAAGCCTTGTACCAAAATGCCCCGCAAAACAGAATTGCACAGTTCTGGCCATGGGTGTCCTGATCTTTGTCAAAGGTTGAGAATTTCCCACCATTGTGATAGGTCAGTGAGTCTCCTGCTCCTCCGTCACTGAAGCCAGCAACCTGCAGCTTGTAGCCGTCAGCCTCAGAACACACAGAGAAAGAGGAGTAAGAGGCAAACGCTGTGTTTCCATCAAAGTCCTCCATGTCCACCCTCAGCTTATACTTGATTTTGTTGTTGGTGAGGATATGCTTGTTCTCCAGTCCCAGCCAGTACTCACCTGATGCGTCTCCAAACCCAGCTTGGTACTGAGCCCAGGGTCTGTAGAAGTTCACAGTGCCGTCCACTCTTCTCTGGATGACTGTCCACTTCCCTCCAGCTGTGTCCATGTCACAGTAGACCTTGACCGGTGTAGTGGTGGGCATAAGGTGCGGCCAAAGTTGAATGATGAGAGAGCCAGTGGTCTCAGGTTCAATTCCAGGCTTCAGCAATGTGTATTTTTAAAGCACTTGCCCTAGCCCCTTAGATAGAACTTTTTGTAGACTTACCTTTTTATACAGATTTATAGCATGTTACGTAGACAGCACTAGAATTGCATTTTATGTAGTCATAGCACTTTATACTATATACGTAATAGTTTATATGCATAGTTTAATTATATAGATATTCCACTGTTACGTTCTTAGTTTATGCATGTTTCATGATAACTACTTTTTATGTTGTGATCTGTTCTTGCTTAATGTAAATTGCTCTGGATTAAGAGCGTCTGCTAAATGCCTGAATTGTAAATTGTAATTGTAAATATTGTTGAGGAGGACAGGATATGTGAATACTGTGATCTGAACGAGGTGGAGACCAAAATCTATTTCATTGTGTCCTGATCATGCTCTGAGAGTAGTATTGTTTGAAAAAGTCCACACCCCTGCTCTGTTTATTTTTCACAATGTTTTCGCTTTTTCAGAGTATCTTTACAGGGCGTGGCGAAGGGTGACGTATAACTACATACTACATACTACGTACTGAAAAGGTCTGTTTTGTTTTTTTGTTATTGTTTTAATTGCTGTGTGTGACTGATAATCCCATGTGGGATGGGTCAAGAAATTGTCCGGACACGGAGATAAAATATTTATTCATTCATTAATTCATTCACACAGACACGCACGCACACGCATGTTTGTTTGTTGAACTCCCTCTGGTGTTGTAACGTCATCTGCTGTGGTGTTAATCACAGCTTCTACAGTAATGTGAATAACCCAGGAGGATGCAAGGAACATAATCCACATAATAAAACCTGACACATACAAACTCAATAATTATTTCAACATAGGTCTCAACCACACCAACCTTTTGTAACAGACTTGGTTCGTTTAACTCTTTGTTTGACAGATATATATTGGCATGCATGAATGACAGGCTAAAATAGTCCTACAAATCTGAACACCACTGGGAAATAAATCAAATCTCCCACAATGCAGCCCTCTCAGAGTTGCAAATGGATACATTAACACTGAGGATTTTACTGTGCATATGTTGGACCTACTATAGAAACATGCTCAACCACCACTCCACTTTGAGAAGCCAACACTGATTGATTGATTGATTGATTGATTGATTGATTGATTGATTGATTGATTGATTGATTGAAATATGTATTAACAGTTTGCAGAATTACAGTACATTTCAAGCACAAACTCAATACAAAGACTGTTAACTGTGAGTGGACGACCCAATTAAGCATTACACTTGTTTACAAGAGGGTCCACCATGTTCAATTCATCAAAACATTTAGAGACGTACAAATAGACACTTCTATATAGTCAAAGAACAGAACAGGAATTCATCATAAAGGAGGTAAAAAGGGAAAATAAACATATACAGTGAGGGGGAAAGGGGCGGGACGGTTTGGGGGGATTCAGATTTTACGGGGGACAGTTTCGAATTGCAGCCGTCCGTAGGTGCCCTTTGAGAGCGGTTTTGAAGGAGTCAAGGGATTCACATGTCTTAATGACTGTTGGTAGGGCATTCCACATTTTGGTGGCATAGGAGCGAAAATAATTTAGTCCCTTGTTTGTGCCGAATCTGGGTTGTACATGGTTTGTTGCACTCCCTCTGGTGTTGTGGGTGTGGACTTCGTTAACATTAAGGAAGTATTTAGACAGGTACATGGGTATCTTGGTGGTGTATCGAATCTTGTGGACCAGACCCATTGCAAGATGCTGTACTCTGTCGTCGACCCTAAGCCATTCCAGCCTGTCAAAGTGGGCAGGGGTGAGGTGGGTTCGGGGAGTGAGGCCAAGTAGGAGCCTGACCAGTTTGTTTTGGGAGGTCTGGAGCCTTGTTTTAAGGGCCTTTAAGGTGCTGTGGTACCAAGAGGTGCATGCATAGTCAAAGAAACCTTGTATGAGGGCTCCTGTTAAGATCTTCAAGGTGTTTTTGTTGACCAGTGAGGAGATCCTGTAAAGGAATATTGTTCTTTGATTGACTTTTTTTATTACGTTGGTGGCCATTATCACCGGAAAGATTAGCCTCCAGGATGGAACCTAGGTAGGTAATTTCATCTTTTCATGTGATAATATTGTCACCCACTCTAACCAAGAAGCCATCTGCCTTGCTGAGATTACTATTTGATCCAAAGAGAATGGATTCAGTTTTTCCCAGGTGTAAGGATAGTTTGTTATCAGTGAGCCAGGTGCAGATTCTACTGAGTTCAGACCTGAGGGTCATTTCAACCTGCAATTTGATAGACATGCAGATTAGATTTACAGTTTTACTGGTAGATTGCGATCTACGTTTTGGGCAATGATTTGCATGTTGATCACACTTTCAGTTAGATGCATTATTATTGTTATTCCAGATTAAATAAAACCAAGCCTTCTTAAATAAAACAAACTATACAAAAAAAATCCCAGGAATTTAATTTTCACGTTTCAAATTGTGTCTGCTAAGCAAATGCCATATATGCATGCACTATTAAATGTCTACGTACCTGGCCAACAGCATTAGTTATCTTAGCAAAAAGTTTAATATGGAATAAAAAATAATATACATCCATCTATATGAATATGTATCAAGGGAGATGACACAACACATTGGCAGTTTAATACATAATCGTGTCTTCAATATTCCTACACTTTGCTGCACAGAAGTGTTGATTGTGGAGTAAACTAAAATGTGCCTTGCACTTTTATGCACTGTAGTGGAGCAGATAAGTGCACGTTATAGCAAGAATCGTTCAAATGGTGATACAAGCATGAAATTTGGTACATATACTCTTCAAATCCCACTCTTTTCAAAAATACCGCTGGCCACGCAAAATTCCTAGATGGCGGCCCCAAAAATCCAAGATGTCCGTCCAGAAATGAGGTTTTTCCTTTATAACTTGAAATGCATTGATTTTAAGCCACATAAATGTATTGAAGGCGAATATAAAGTTGGGCATTGTGGATAGTTTGGTGCCAAGTACATGTCTATTACGGGTCTTGAGATACAGCATATAGGTACTTTTACAGACTTGGGAAAGCTAGAAATTTGTAACATTGATTGTTGTTGTGTGAAATGAAGTGAATATGGTAATACAAATGTTATTTTCATAACCCCATATTTTCAGTAAGGTATAACATAACATTCTAAATGCAAGATGGCGTCCAAGATGGCTGCCATTAACTTGACGTAATCATATTTTAGCAACTATGACACATTACTTTTTGGTCTATGAATCGAATTATAGGTACTTTTACAGAATTAGGAGAGCAAAAATATGAGTTTGAGACCCACACAAGTGTAGTGTTACACCTCACAGAGCTGTACACACGAGACCCAGTTTATAGCACTTGTACCTGCCACGACAGCCAGATTTACTGCCACATTTGGTGAGCTGTTCGCAAGATTTGGCTATTGGAGAGTTGGCTGTCCAGAAGACCTGCCATTCCTCAACAACCTTCTGCCATTCCCAGTCTGCAGGGTCCTCTGCTTCTGGCTGACACTGGCAGCACTCTGGCAGCATGCCCATGGTGTGTTGGAGCAGAGCTGCTCTGGTTGGTGGGATTGACTCATAAGGCCTCTGCTTTCTGGTGAACATGTCAAGCCTGGCCTCATCCACAGTAACAGCTGTGCTGGATCTGTCATACATAGTATGACAAACTTCTCCAGAATCTCTAGGTCACTATACTCCACTGTGGGAGGGTAAATACCCAGTTTGGAGAATACAGGCGAGGCCTCTGGACATATGTCCCATGTCTGCCAAGCAGCCCCATATCCATTAGCTAGTAAACCATAGTTGTTAGTTAGTGATATAGTTAGATAGCCCACCTGAATTGACAGGGTGTGCCACCGCGGGAGAGCCGAGCCAAGGGTAACGGTCCTTCAGTTACCCGGATGGTGTACAGATCACACGGGACTTAAATGGCACTGGATGAATAATCGGGCTAGGTGTAGGTTAAACAATAACTGAACATAGTTGTATCCCATACAGGAATGTGTGTTATTTGATTGAACCCAAAATGGCAGATTCAAACCCCATGTTTGTAAAAACACAAACTGACTGGTCTAAATGTTGTCTTTGTCAAAAAGACAGCACAGACACAGACCTACAATTAATTTGTCTTTCATACTTCCTATATATCTGGATTTCATAAACATACCGATGTTTCATAAAATCCAGCAAATGCCATTGATCCTGGATCCAGCAAGGCTGCATGAAGGTCCTTCCCTGTTGCATTGAGCAAGGGTGGAAGATTGTACTCTTGCCAGAAGTCTCAGCTGACCTCTATCCGTGAGACGTATGTCCCACCAGTTGACAAAGAACATGAGGCAGACATTCTCATTGTAGATGGGTCAACTTTGGTCCATGCCCTGCCACCAAAAAGATCCAAGACATTTGAGGACTATGCAGCTCTCGACTTCCTACCAGTGATACACATGTGACATGTACACCAGCAAGTATCTGGTCTTTGATGTGTACAGCCCATCAAGTCTTAAAGCTGAAACCAGGTCCAAACGTGGCCAGGGAGGAAGACGCAAGGTGACAAATAAGAACACCATGCCATCTAACTGGCATAACTTCCCGAGGCACAATGACAACAAGACAGAGTTGTACCACTTTCTTGGCGACAAGATTGCACAAATGTTTGCTCCAAATATTATGATTGTCACAAAGGGACCTGTCCTCAGCACTCATGAAACTAGTCTTGATGGACTGGATAAATGCTCTCACGAGGAAGCTGACAGCCAAACATGCTGCAGAACATGGTAGCCAATCCATCATAATCAAGGCAATTGACAGATGTTCTTGTCTTAGCACTAAGTGTCATTGCTGCTCTTCAAGAGGCTGGACTACAAAAGATGTGGGTTGCATTTGGGCAAGGTCAGACCCTGATCAATGTGCATGACCTATTCCACTATGTTGGCCAGGAGAAGGTCAAAGGCATGCTATTCTTTCACACGTTTACAGAATGTGTCACCGTGTCAGCCTTCCGTAACAAAGGCAAGAAAACTGCTTGGCAGACATGGGACATATGTCCAGAGGCCTGTATTCTCCAAACTGGGTATTTACCCTCCCACAGTGGAGTATAGTGACCTAGAGATTCTGGAGAAGTTTGTCATACTAATGTATGACAGATCCAGCACAGCTGTTACTGTGGATGAGGCCAGGCTTGACATGTTCACCAGAAAGCAGAGGCCTTATGAGCCAATCCCACCAACCAGAGCAGCTCTGCTCCAACACACCAGGCATGCTGCCTACCAGGCTGGTTGTGTGTGGGCCCAGGCAACCCAGTGTCAGCCAGAAGCAGAGGACCCTGCAGACGGGGATGGCGGAAGGTTGGTGAGGAATGGGAGGTCTTCTGGACAGCCAAAACTCCAATAGCCAAATCTTGCGAACAGCTCACCAAATGTGGCAGTAAAGCTGGCTGTCGTGGCAGGTGCACTACACTTGTGTGGGTCTCAAACTCATATTTTTGCTCTCCCAATTCTGTAAAAGTACCTATAATTCAATTCATAGACGAAAAACAGGTGCACGCCAAAAAGTAATGTGTCATAGTTGCTAAAATATGATTACTTCAAGTTAATGGCAGCCATCTTGGATGCCATCTTGCATTTAGAATGTTGTTATAACCTTACTGAAAATATGGGGTTATGAAAATAACATTTGTATTAACATATTCACTTCATTTCACACAACAACAATCAATGTTACAAATTTCTAGCTCTCCCAAGTCTGTAAAAGTACCTGTATGCTGTATCTCAAGTACCGTAATAGATACAGACATGTACTTAGCACCAAAATATCCGCAATGCCCACTTTATATTCGCCTTCAATACATTTATGGGGCTTAAAATCAATGCATTTCAAGTTATAAAGGAAAAACCCCATTTCTGGACGGACATCTTGGATTTTTGGGGCCGCCATCTTGGAATTGTGCGTGGCCAGCGGTATTTTTGAAAAGAGTGGGATTTGAAGAGTATATGTACCAAATGTCATGCTTGTATCACCATTTGAACGATCCTTACACTTATATGCTCCACTACTGTGGTCCATGGAATGTGACACTACGTGTAGGCTAAATACAAGGATAGTGATTACCTTACCTACAAGTAATGCTTGCCTACAAAATGATTACGAACACAGTGTATATGTATGGAGAGAGACTGCTTTCTTTTAAATATCTTTTACATTTAGAATTATTTTACTCATACTATGCTGGGTGTTTCATTGTGTATGTATTGTCCTGAATGTATGCATTGACCTGAGCAAAACAAATTTCTCTCTCTCGACACCGTCTTTCCCAAGGAACCTCCTTCCTTGGGAGGAGTATTCACGCCTCTAGCACTGATTGGACGGGAGCTCAGTTCATACAATCATTCATTGGTGGGGCGCACAGCCTCACATACAGACAATACTAGGTTGTGTGTTGTTGAAGATATAAAAGGTCTCGCGCGCCTCTCCTCACCACATTTCTCAATTGTCTTCGAGATTTTACTCCAGAACTAAACCTACATCAAAATGAGCGGCCGAGGGAAAACCGGTGGAAAGACCAGGGCGAAGGCTAAGACCCGCTCATCCCGTGCCGGGCTCCAGTTCCCCGTTGGTCGTGTCCACAGGCTGCTGCGAAAAGGCAACTATGGCAAGAGAGTCGGTGCCGGAGCTCCAGTTTACCTCGCTGCGGTGCTCGAATATCTGACCGCTGAGATCCTGGAGTTGGCTGGAAACGCTGCCCGTGACAACAAGAAGAGTCGTATCATCCCTCGTCACCTCCAGCTGGCCGTCCGCAACGACGAGGAGCTTAACAAACTGCTGGGTGGAGTGACCATCGCACAGGGCGGTGTGCTGCCCAACATCCAGGCTGTTCTCCTGCCCAAGAAGACCGAGAAAGCCGCCAAGAAATAAATCTGCTTCATTCGTTTAACAAACCCCACAAAGGCTCTTTTAAGAGCCACCCACTGTTTCCATGTAAAGGTTAATTTCCAATGTCTTTGAGGAGCACACACAAATCACTGATTAATGTTACTAGTTCCGTCCCTTAATATGAAACTAAATAAGGCTGACTTTATATAAAATGCGTCAACAGCAGCCAAAAAGTAGTTTATAAATAAGGGACCCAATATACTAAAGACTGCCTACATAATACTTTTAGATAAATGCATATTTTGCTTTGATCCTGTGTCAGTTGTTATTACGCACAGGTCTCTTTATAATAGTACTTTGTCATTAATGTATCCGGCACCAAATTTAAATAATGCAGACTATTTTTAACTTTATGGCCCATCTCTACGTTTGTACCAGTTATATACGCACGCTCAGCCACACCGAACAGTTTTGTTCAACTAGTCAAAGACTACTTGCAACAGACTAGCATTTTTAATCAGCACAAACCAATCGGCCAATGGAACATTTATTTTGCCTATGCAAAGCAGTATACGCAGAGGCGCAGCCAGAAATGCGATTCTAGATGGGCCTCGCTATGGCTAGGTGGGCCGGCACGCACGCTCACGCAGCGCGCGTGCGTGGTGGTCACGCGCGCGAGTGGGGTTAATCGGTCATTTATTTATTTATTTGGCGTATTTCGGTTATATTTCGGGTTATATTGCCCCCAGAGTGACAGCCAGGCAGTTTTTATTTTTACCGGCTTTAGTTAACATTAACAAGACAGACAGACCCGCTGGAACGCTTCAAATACGTCTGTCTCACACTCACAAACACACACACACACACACACACACTCATGCATGCATGCACGCCTGTCGGAGGAGTGGCGAAAATTGACTCAAGTGTCACTAAGTAAGAAATCTCTCTCTCTCTCTCTTTTTCTCTCTCTCTCTCTCTCCCCCTTCCCTCTCTCCCTCCCCATCTCTCTCTCTCTCTCTCGTAGTTGTGGCGTTTAGTGTTTACCTTCCCCGTCACACACACACACACACACGACACACGTCACACACACACACACACACACACACACACACACACACACACACACACACACACACACACACACACTCTAAAGTATCTCTTCAAGCTGCAGAAATAAATAGCCTTTGTTTGAAACTAAAGCATCAACGTGGAAAAATCACAAAACAAGCTTCCAATCCATTCCAAATACCTTGTTGCTGACTGCTGAGGCGTCGGAACTTTGGAAGATTTAGAAAAGCATAATCCACAGTATTGTCACCGCGTCCGCGACCTAGTCTATTTTTAGTTTATCAGATTTGTCGGCGTGCTACGGCCCCGGAACGAGAAAAATTAATGAAACAAAAAGTAAACATCTCCACATGGCTCTGCAGCAGCAGTCTCAGGAAGTGGACGTAACAACTTGCATGATCGCATCCTATAGACTATAGTCTAGGCCAAAAACCTGGGATTTAAAATGGCTAGTCTAGGCACATTAGTGAAAAAGAACCGACAGCCTGTTTATTCATATTAAGCAAGATGATCATGTAAAAAACACAACAAAAACATATTTACTGAAAGAAAGAAAGACATTATGAAACTTATTATGTATTTATATAAAAAAAATAAAAAAATATTTGTATTTTTTTTTATTTTTTTGAAAAATCGATGGGTGGTCCAGCTCTCTATATGGGTGGGCCGCGGCCCACCCAGGCCCACCCGTAGCTGCGCGCCTGAGTATACGGTCACTCACAACTGTCGAGGGATCATAGTAACACTGCTTGTTTGACTAGTAAAGCACACATATTCAAACGGTTCTACAAATTGTATATGGAATCTGCTCTGTAGAGAAAGTGTGGGCGGCTCTTAAAAGAGCCTTTGGGTTGTTGGTAGATCAAGTCAGCATTATTAACCTCCGAATCCGTACAGAGTGCGGCCCTGTCTCTTCAGAGCATAGACAACATCCATGGCGGTCACGGTCTTTCTCTTGGCGTGCTCAGTGTAGGTGACGGCGTCACGGATGACGTTCTCCAGGAACACCTTGAGGACACCGCGGGTCTCTTCGTAGATCAGACCGGAGATACGCTTGACTCCGCCACGGCGAGCCAGACGGCGAATAGCGGGCTTGGTGATTCCCTGGATGTTATCTCGAAGCACCTTGCGATGACGCTTGGCGCCTCCTTTTCCAAGACCTTTTCCTCCCTTGCCTCTTCCTGACATTTTGAGTTCAGCTGTAGTTAGAGATAGAAAACTGAGTGATTTGAGAGCTCAGAGACATGCTCTTTTATGTGTGTTCGGAGGACGTAAGGGAGGACAGGCAGAGCGAGCTGCGTGGGCGTTACTAACCCCGCCCCCCACCACTCTCTCTCTCTCAATTCAATTCAATTAGCTTTATTGGCATGAATGTAGTAACTATAGTATTGCCAAAGCATACAATGCAGCAAAAAATAAAATAAATACAAATATAACAGAAAACAATATCAAACATACAAATAGAACATTAACTTACACAATACAAATTATGCAAATGATGTACAGTATTAAATGTCCATTGTGTGTGTGTGTGTGTGTGTGTGTGTGTGTGTGTGTGTGTGTGTGTGTGTGTGTGTGTGTGTGTGTGTGTGTGTGTGTGTGTGTGTGTGTGTGTGTGTGTGTGTGTGTGTGTGTGTGTGTGTGTGTGTGTGTGTGCGTGTGTGTGTGCGTGTGTGCGTGTGTGTGTGTGTGTGTGTGTCAAGATAATGGTCACATTTAGTGTTGTTCTCTCTCTCACACACACACACACACACAAACACAAACAAAAACTCTCTCTATATTCTATATCATATTATAATATATATTAATATGTGATGAATTATCCCCACCCTTCCTAATGTTTTGTCAAATCTAGCCTCGACAAATTCATGCAAAGACTAAACTATGTTATTTCGATAGCATGTATAATATACTATATAGACCAGCACTATAGTGTATACTCATAGGTTCATTGATTGTACAGATATTCTACTGTTAAACAGATGTTATGTTCTCATCCTTGATGAATTCGTGAGATATAGGCACAACACATGGTAATACATGTCTAACTTGACAATTTCAATTTGATGAGGTGGACGTGTTACTGTTTTTCTCTTTAGTTGTTTTGCTATTACATTTGTAATGGCACTACTCAATTTAAATGCTATTTCGAACAAAACAGTGGTCATGGCCATAGTAAAACAGTGATTGATGGCTTCACAAATATTGATGTCAATATTTATTAGGGGTGGGGGGATTTGCAAAATGTTATTTATCTAACTGAATGTATTGATTTGATTACGTGAGTAACTTTGATGTATCAATTTGATGACATGTATTCTTTATCTGATGTGATGTAATGCCATGCGTTGAATATTGTGTTGTACTGTGATATTTTGGATCAGAGCAATGAGAGCATCATAGATAGGCCAGCAGCAGAAATGATGTTTGCAATACATAATATTAGCAATTAATATTTTAGAAAGGGTCCATATTTTTGCTTTTTACTATAAAGCCATAAACTGGTTATTATTCCAGTGCTCACATGTGACCATGACGTAACAAGTGAGGATAGTATACTCTTGTAAAATAATGTGGTCGGCTCTTAAAAGAGCCTTTTGTGGGTATAAAGCATAGAGTATATAAAAGGATAGAGACTGAACTGGCGCGAAGCTCCGCCCCCCCAGCTATTCATGTCAGTGGAAGTTGCTCAGTGGCGTTTTGAAGCACCCAGAAGACTGCCGGAAGTACCTCCTCCGGACCTCAAATTTGAGGTCCGGGGTGACGTAGGGAGTGATGGTCCTACATGTTAAAGCCCAGCTGCACGGGGTTTCCCGGTCATGAATACACGGGTCCGCCTGTAGTCCCTCCTCCTACCACTAGGGCCCAGAGCTTCAACGTTGAATAGCCTCACTGGCCCCTTGGTATAAAGATGGAGAAGTCCGTTTACTTCCTTTTGGGAGCGGCCTTCTTTGCTGCCTTGGGTTTGGCAACCTTCTTGGCAGGAGCTTTCTTGACTGCTGCAGGCTTCTTAGCCACTTTCTTGGGGCTCTTGGCGGCCTTCTTCGGGCTTTTAGCTGCTACTTTCTTGGCGGCAGGCTTCTTGGCTTTCTTGGGTGATTTCTTGGCGTCTGCGGGCTTCTTTGCTGCCACCTTCTTGGGCTTCTTAGCTGCTACGGGTTTCTTGGCTGCAGCAGGCTTCTTTGCTTTAACTGCTTTCTTAGCAATAGGTTTCTTTACCTTCACCACTTCTGCCTTGTTCATCTTGAAAGAGCCAGAAGCCCCGGTGCCTTTGAGCTGGACCAGCGTGCCTTTAGCGACCAGGCTCTTGACGGCGATCTTGACACAGGCCTTGTTCTTCTTGGAGGCGGACACGGCCTTAACGACCAGCTCAGCGACGCTGGGACCGGTCTTCTTGGGTCGGAGAGCTGCCTTCTTCTTGGCGGCCTTTCCCGGGGCTGGAGCTGGTGCGACTTCTGCCATTATTCTCTCGGATAGGTTGCTGTTCCTTCTCTAAAGCAAATTATGAAAGAGTGACGCTGAAGGCTGTGAAGGGGCTGGACTTCAAAACATCACCCTTCCACAGTCCGAGCACAGTGTTTCCTCCTTTATATTTCTTCTAAACCATTTTAAACTGTCACATTAACAACAATACTCACAATCCCTTTAGCAGACATTCATGGCGACTTGATACCATAAACTATACTCTTGTTCTGTCCTTAATTTTGCTCAAAATGAAAGGTTTTGACACCAGTAAACACACTCCAGTTAAAGTCAGCATGATGGTGGAGATGATCCTGACTTCCAATGACAAGATGTCACATTTTACACTGTTTCACATGGTCAGTATCACATCATCATGGTTAGATATCACAAATTCACTATCCTGATACTATCATGGTAAGCGTCTTGTCAGTATAATTTGAAAATATTTTGTGCCAATGACCCCATAGGTAATGCAAATACCAAATGCAAAAAACAGTAATATCATATAAAATGAGATAGACAACATTGGAATGCCATTCATTCATTCATTCATTCATTCATTCATTCATTCATTCATTCATTCAGTCATCCGTTTATTTGTTTTGTTGTAGGACTATTAGTAATATCAGACATACTTCAAATATTAGTCAGTTTGTCTCAAGTCGGTATGTTTAGAATCCATACATGAGGGAGTTCATCTTAAGCCTTAATGTGGTTGTGATATTGTACTGTGATAGTAGATCAATGCTATGTCTAATACACAAATCTACAATTTCAGTTTGTTTCACAACTTTATTCAACAAGCATAACGGTATTAGTGCACTGACAACATGTCACAAGAATGTGATGAGATAAAGTAGACATTTAAAGTGTTTACCATTACTTATACGAGTGTGCACCCTAGCTGTGCTTAGCAAGGCCACAGAAAGATTTCTATATAGTGTCTGAAAAAGTAAAGACATGTCAGAGCTCTTTAGGACAGACGACACCTCTGGCCTGTGCTTATTGGCACCCCGACCAACGGACTGATATGATCGAATCCGAACTTGCCTCGGGGAGTGAGGCCGACCAGTTTGTTTTGGGAAGTCTGGAGCCTAGTTTTAAGGGCCTTATGAGGTGCTGTGGTACCAGGAGGTGCATGCATCAGGGTCTTTGAGGGTCTTCAAGGTGTTTTTGTTAACCAGTGAGGAGATCCTGTATAGGAATCTTCTTTGGTTTACTTTTTTATTATGTTGGTGGCCATTTTATTAGATCTCCATCCATCCAGGATGGAGGCTAATCATATTTTCGTGTGATAACAGTCACCCACTCTAATCAAGAAGTCATTAGCCTTGCTGAGATTACTATTAGAACCAAAGAGAATGGATTCAGTTTTACCCAGGTGTAGTTTGTTCTCAGCGAGCCAGGTGCAGATTCTATCGAGCTCAGAGCTGAGGGCCTTTTCAACCTGCAGCTTGTTCCTGTCTGAATTGTATACGCATACAATAACACTTTTCTTGGAGATTCTGGATTTGTCCAAGGTCAGAATGACCGTTAACACATTGCACATTATGTGGCCTTTGAAACGAGTCTACTCTGTGATTTTAGACCTAATCAGTGGCTGTTCATGAATCATGGCTCATTGTTACCCAAACCTGTCACAATGCTTTAAACTAAGTATTGCGGTTTGCCTACTTAAATAATGGGATCAACTCTGTAAGAAAGTGTGGGCGGCTCTTAAAAGAGCCTTTGGGTTGTTGGTAGATCAAGTCAGCATTATTAACCTCTGAATAACTTTAATATAAAGTTTATTTCTACCAATTTGCCCAAGACACTAGAGGAATGAGGATTTAAACAGGATTGCTTCGGTTGTATCATAACACTAGTAAAGCCACTTCAAATTGCAGAAATTATGAGAAAGAATCTCCTTTTAAAAGCCAAAGCAACAAAAGAGGAAAAAAAAGAAAAGAACCGGTTGTCCATGTCTACTTAGCCAACTGCATTCACTTAACACTTACTTATTAACCCTTTGATTAGTTAAATCCCTTATCCGTCTTTCCTCACCCCACATCTGAAGCCATGCAGCTTGCATCAAACACTCAGGATAGAAAAACACCAAAGAGAAAATTTCAATGTGCAAAAAAATGTTTTATTCAAAATCCAGTAGACATGTAAAATATAATACCATACAATACATAAGATTTAAAAAAAAAAAGAAAATAAAAAGGTACAAAAAAGTACAGTAAAAATAACACTTCCATTGCTGTAAATGTAAATGGACACAAAACAATATACAAAGGTGACATTTGCTTCCCCAGTTCCTCACTTCCTTCTCGTATTTACTTTAGACCTTCAATACTTGTGATCAGTATGGCTTGTAGCTACTCTGGTGGCCTCCACGTCTTGGAGTTTTCCCATAGCTTGTATTGCCCTGGTTGTAGTCGTAGCCACCCCCATAGCCGTAATATCCAGCAGAGTAGTCATAGTTGCCCTGGCCATAGCCCTGGTTCCAGTAGTTGTTGTTGTTGTTGTTCTGGCTCTGGACACTTCCATGTCCTCTGCCACGCCCCCCATATCCTCCTCCACCTCCGCCGCCGCCACCCCCACGACCACCGCCACGACCACTGCCATACTGCTGCTGCTGGTACACCTCTTTGGGCTGGGCTATTTTAATCTCACACTTGCTCCCACTGACATTATGAAATTTATTTTCCAAAACTTTTTTGACTGGATTCTCTTCCTTATACGTGATAAAAACAAATGCCCTCCTCTTCTTCGTCGTTGGATCTTGCGGGAGCTCAATTGTTTCGATCTCTCCAAAAGTGCCAAAGTACTCCTGGATAACAGCTTTGTCTGCGTCTGGGTTGAGGCCTCCAACAAAGATCTTCTTCACTGTCTCCTTCTTCATAGCCATGGCCTTCTTAGGGTCAATCTGTCGACCATCTAGCCGGTGTTCCTTCTGTTCAAGGACTTTATCTACTGCTGCAGCTTCTTTAAAGAGAATAAAGCCGAACCCTCTTGAACGGCCTGTCTGCTGGTCCATTTTTATGGTGCAGTCTGTCACTTCACCAAATTTAGAGAAGTAATCTTTGAGATCCTTCTTACTCGTGTCCCAGCTGAGACCCCCGACAAACATTTTCACCGCATCCTCCTCCCCTTTACTGGCGTTGATCTGTCCGCCTTCCGAGGCTCCACCGCCGCCGTTCTGGGCTTCGTCTCCTGCCTCGCCTCCCCCCTCCTCCGTCGCCTGTTCTTCGCCACCATCGCAGTCTTCCAGAGCGGACTCTGCTTCGGCTTCGGGCCCTGCTGCTTCTGCTGCCGCCGCTCCTACCACTACTGCTGTTCCTGTGGCGTCCTCCTCCGCGTCGTCCACCAGTTCAGACTCGGTCTCGGCGTCCCCGTCGATGGCCTCCCGCTCCGGCTCTGCCTCCTCCAACTCGTGCTGCGGTTCCTCCTCCTCGGCGCCGGCGGCGCCTCCGTTAAAATCCCCGTCGAGTTTGTGGCCGTTTTCCGACGTTTCCATGAACTGCTGCTCGGTGTCGGACATTTTTATAAGCCTAGTATGATCACTCTATTTTATATTCTGATCACACAATCGGAGAGCACTCTTCAAAGAGAATGAATTTGAGAACTCAGAGCCTCGTCTCTTTATGTGTGCTCTGAGGACGTAAGGAGTTGTGTGGGCGTAGCCAACACCCTCCCCTCCACCCCCCACTTTTTACAGTTTACATAAACAACTACAATAAACCGACAAGACGGTTTGCAAACAATGATCAAGTGAATACCAAACTGACACTCCAGATCCTTACGAGGCAGATTACACAAAATCATACACCATTAGGACTATGTCTGGTAATTTACTATTAATGCACACAAGCATAACATGGATATTAATATTATCCCATGGTGTAGAATAGAAGGTATTTCACTATTAATGCATACACACAAATACACAATATGTACGCACGCACACCCAGGCGCGCACACACACACACACACACATACACACACAATATATATACTGAACTACTGTAGCTATTGTATCAGCCCACATAAGACATTTGTAACATGTGTTTATCACATTGTTTCCATTTAGCACATATAACAATTTAAATCAATTCTGACCCCCAAAATACTAGAAACATGCTCAACCCCCACCTCCACTCTGAGAAGCCACATAAGACATTAGATAAGACATTAGATATACATCCAAAACTCTCTACACTTGCTTTGTACATGAGTTTCGTTCCTGGACTATGGAAATCTACTGGTTTGTATGAAGCATCATATCAAGTTCCAAAAAAATGGTACATGCCCCAGGGTGGAGCTGAATGTCTGAGTGATTGAAATAATTTGCATGTTCAGCACATTTAATCATTGTTCAATTTCAGTTAGATGTATTATAATTATAATATTGCTGACAAATATAATAATTCAATAACCGATCATTTAAGTCTGCTAAACGAATGGCAGTGGACATGCATACACCAGTACACAGCTGACCGTTATTGTAACAAATATTTATCTCAGTAGTGTTGGCTTATTGTTGTGAATGGATCACTATATATCATATATATATCAAAGGAATAATTGCTCTTCAAATAACGAATTTGGTGGCTCTTAAAAGAGCCGTTTTGGGGTTGTGGCAGTGACAGATTAGTTTAAGCACGTTCTCCGCGGATACGACGGGCCAGCTGGATGTCTTTGGGCATGATGGTCACTCGCTTTGCGTGGATGGCGCACAGGTTGGTGTCTTCAAACAGACCGACCAGATAAGCCTCGGCCGACTCCTGGAGAGCCATGACTGCGGAGCTCTGGAAGCGCAGGTCGGTCTTGAAGTCCTGGGCGATCTCCCTCACCAGGCGCTGGAAGGGCAGCTTGCGGATCAGCAGCTCGGTAGATTTCTGGTAACGACGAATCTCCCTCAGAGCCACTGTACCGGGACGGTAACGGTGAGGTTTCTTCACTCCACCAGTTGCCGGCGCGCTCTTACGAGCTGCCTTAGTGGCGAGCTGTTTCCTGGGCGCTTTGCCGCCGGTGGACTTACGAGCGGTCTGCTTAGTTCTTGCCATTATGTCTTGACTTGTTCTCTTCTAAATAAGTTGAGAATAGAATGCTTGTTGCAGCCGCAAACTGCTGCTTTTATTTGCGCTTCTGAGACACGGTTGTTCTCTGATTGGTCAGTGGTGAGGGACCTCCTTGTTTGGGGAGGTACCATGCACCACTGGCACCGATTGGAGGGGAACTATTACAACAAAAGTCATAGTGTACTGGACTGGGACTGCTCAGGCTGCTGTAATTCCAAGTCTTGAATATTGATATGTACTGTGCTACTTTGTAAAATGTTGTGGAAATTCAATAAAATACTTTAAAATGTAATAGCTAAGTAATACATAGGCTACTATGGACTGAACAAAGAAAATACCTCCTTCTTTGGGAGGCGCACTTCATGCCACTACTACTGATTGGTTGGAAGCTCATACACAATCTGCCCGCGCACTCGTCCGTTTCTATGATTGGTGGGGCGCACACCCGCACATACAGAAAGTAGTATTATCTGTGTTGTTGAAGGTATAAAAGGTCTCGCGCGCCTATCCTCTAGCATATTTCTTCGAGATTCAACTTTAGAAATCTAACTACATCATCAAAAATGAGTGGCCGAGGAAAGACCGGAGGAAAGGCCAGGGCGAAGGCTAAGACCCGCTCATCCCGTGCCGGACTTCAGTTCCCCGTGGGTCGTGTCCACAGGCTGCTGCGTAAAGGCAACTATGCCCAGAGAGTGGGCGCCGGAGCTCCAGTGTACCTCGCTGCGGTGCTCGAGTATCTGACGGCTGAGATCCTAGAGTTGGCTGGAAACGCTGCCCGTGACAACAAGAAGACTCGTATCATCCCCCGTCACCTCCAGCTGGCCGTTCGCAACGACGAGGAGCTCAACAAACTGCTGGGTGGAGTGACCATCGCTCAGGGCGGTGTGCTGCCCAACATCCAGGCTGTTCTGCTCCCCAAAAAGACTGAGAAAGCCGCCAAGAAATAGATCTCCTTCATTAACGAACCCCAAAGGCTCTTTTAAGAGCCACCCACTCTTTCTATATAAAGGGCAATTCCCAATGTATTCGAGGAGGGAAACTTATATTTTTTATTTTAAATACAAATTCATCAATTTAATAAGCTTCCTATAGTTCCCATCAATATAGCTCTAGTTTGTATTCAGTTTGTCATTAATCTTTATCAGCACGGGCGCATAATCACTGATAATACTGTTGGGCTTATATTTCATTTATAAGTGTAGTGAAGCTGGTCAAATAGGACAAGAAATCTAAATTTTCACAAGCTTCTACACTACATTTTTTTTAAATCAACTTTGTCTCGAGCACGGTTGTCTGAGTGATGAGGCTCATGACATTATTATAGTACTTGGATAAACCCTTTCTTGAAAAGATGGGTGGTCCTTAAAAGGACCGTTGTTTTTATAGCAGACTATGCAGTTTACTTGGAGCTGGTGTACTTGGTGACAGCCTTGGTGCCTTCAGACACGGCGTGCTTGGCCAGCTCACCGGGGAGCAGCAGGCGGACGGCGGTCTGAATCTCCCTGGATGAGATGGTGCGGCGCTTGTTGTAGTGGGCCAGTTTGGAGGCTTCACCGGCGATGCGCTCAAAGATGTCGTTGACGAAGGAGTTCATGATGCCCATGGCCTTGGAAGAGATACCGGTGTCAGGGTGGACCTGCTTCAGGACCTTGTACACGTAGATGGCATAGCTCTCCTTCTTGCGCTTCTGCGCTTCTTGCCGCCCTTAGCTGCGGTCTTGGTGACAGCTTTCTTGGAGCCCTTCTTGGGCGCTGGTTTTGCTACTTCAGGCATGATTCTTTCTCAGAGGATTGAAGAAAAGATGGGAGTATTACTCGGCGTTGCACCAGTATTACAAATGACGTGTGCTACTCCCAGCACATGATTCGCGTCAACTGTCACGGACAGCTTATGTGACCCACAGAGGGAGGAGTCTCACAACAGTCTTTGTTTCTGCAATCTGCATAATGTTCTCCCGCCTGCCTGATCTATTGTCCCACTAAAATATACTGTGCATATTTCAATTGGAATTAATAGTTATTCCACGCTCCAATTTAAATCCATGCATTTGTAACAGTCTATATTCATTCCACGTACTGCAGTCAGAGGGTATGGGTAGGGTTTCAAACCGGACACGAAGCAATAGTAAATTAGGATAAACTCTGTAAAGAAAATGTGGGCGGCTCTTAAAAGAGCCTTTGGGTTGTTGGTAGATCAAGTCAAGAGTTATTAACCTCCGAATCCGTACAGAGTGCGTCCCTGTCTCTTCAGAGCATAGACAACATCCATGGCGGTCACAGTCTTTCGCTTGGCGTGCTCAGTGTAGGTGACGGCGTCACGGATCACGTTCTCCAGGAACACCTTGAGGACACCGCGGGTCTCCTCATAGATCAGACCGGAGATACGCTTCACGCCGCCACGGCGAGCCAGACGCCGGATAGCGGGCTTGGTGATTCCCTGGATGTTATCACGAAGCACCTTGCGATGGCGCTTGGCGCCTCCTTTTCCAAGACCTTTTCCTCCTTTCCCTCGGCCTGACATTTTCGCAGTAGTTAAAGATATAGACAAAAGAAGAGAAGTGGATTTTGAATGAATGTAGAGCTCGCGGCCTTGTGCTTTTATGTGTGCTCTGAGGACGTAAGGGAGGACAGGCAGAGTTGTGTGGGTGTAGCCAACACTCCCCCCCCCCACACACACACACTCCTCCCCCTTGTTCGTTTTGGTTACATTAGCAATGAGTTAAACGTACAGTATATTGCTAGTCAACTATATAATACAATAGAATATTATAGGCTATGTAGCCTATACACCAACACCCCTCCTGGTCCGTTTTGGTCACATCACCTTAGTTTATATTACTTTACAGTAATATTATATTTCTAGTGAACTCTCTCTCTCTCTCTCTCTCTCTCTCTCTCTCTCTCTCTCTCTCTCTCTCTCTCTCTCTCTCTCTCTCTCTCTCTCTCTCTCAGATTGTATTTCTGAAACTGAACAAAGAGACTAGGACAATCATGTGTAGATTCAGAATCATGTGTTTCAAGATGTGAAGATCATTATTGATCTTCACATCTTGAAACACTTATCTTACATACTATACACATTCACATCATATACACTCATCTACACATCTTATATCAGCATCAGCGTATAATCAATTGATTATACCCAGCATGTAGTTCTAAACTGCCCGATGCTAACTTGCATATGTTGAGCAATTTTCATAATTGGCATAATATCTGACCATACTATTAACAACCTATAAGGGGAAAACATCATGTCAAACTAGGGGTTTTTATGATGCTGAATCCATTCCAAGCATTAGTTTTGCACACAAAACACTCCTTAGGCTAAAACAGCCATAGCCGTAATCACAAATGTGATTTTTTGCAAAACTAATGCTTAGAATGAATTCAGCATCATGAAAAACCCCTAGTTTGACATGTCACATGCTACATAAAGCATGATGAAAATTGTTTTGCCTTCTATAGGTTGTTAATGGTATGGTCATACATTATGCCAATTATGAAAATTGCTCAACATATGCAAGTTAGCATCCTGTAGTTTCTACATTACATTACATTACATTGGGGGCCCATACTCAACATTTCTAACATAAAACTTTGGTGTACTCAACATGTCCGGGTTGGCAACTAGACTACACAGCAGTGTAGGCTGAATTCAGATTTCTGAGGGGGCACCAGCCCCTCCTATATACAGGTTCAATGTTTGTTTTAAAAACGCCATTGACAATGAAGGGAAATGTACATCATCTTGTCCCTATATCAAACATGAATAAATATAATTGAATGTTTGTTTTGCATCACATCAACATGAGTTTAATATATTAGCACTCCTCACGGGTGAGATTTTTTTCACTCCATTCAAACATAAAATAACGTCATGATCTGCTGTTAGTATCAGACTCAGACATGGTCACTGGTCAGGCGAAATGTAAAGTCTTACTTTACAGGATAATACTAGGCGAAGCAGTGCGCATTAAGGACATGGGAAATCACTCTGTATATAGAAACAGTGGGTGGCTCTTAAAAGAGCCTTTGTGGGGTTTGTAACACGAATGAAGCAGATCTATTTCTTGGCGGCTTTCTCAGTCTTCTTGGGGAGCAGAACAGCCTGGATGTTGGGCAGCACACCGCCCTGAGCGATGGTCACACCACCCAGAAGTTTGTTGAGCTCCTCGTCGTTGCGGACGGCCAGCTGGAGGTGACGGGGGATGATACGACTCTTCTTGTTGTCACGGGCAGCGTTTCCAGCCAACTCCAGGATCTCAGCGGTCAGATACTCGAGCACCGCAGCGAGGTACACTGGAGCTCCGGCGCCGACTCTTTGAGCATAGTTGCCTTTACGCAGCAGTCTGTGGACACGACCCACGGGGAACTGGAGCCCGGCACGGGATGAGCGGGTCTTAGCCTTCGCCCTGGCCTTTCCTCCGGTCTTTCCTCTTCCACTCATTTTTGACGATGTCGTTATATTTCTAGAGTTGAATCTCGAAGAAATGTGCTGGAGGTGGAGAAGAGGCGCGCTAGACCTTTTATATCTTCACCAACACACACTCTAGTATTGTCTGTATGTGCGGCTGTGCGTCCCACCAATGAACGAGAGCGCGGGCTGAGTGTGTATGAGCTCCCCTCCAATCAGTACTAGTGGTGTGAACTGCTCCTCCCATTCTAAATTCTGGTTCGTCCCAAGGAAGGCGGTTCCTGACCAGACGGCGTCTCGGAGCCAATGATATAGCATGCTGCATTTTGCGCCCTTTTGTCTACAAGTTACAACTTTGTAGAGTGAAAATGGCAAGAACCAAGCAGACCGCTCGTAAATACTGACTTTCTTTGTCTTGTAATTAAGCATAATTATACACCATGTATTATGTATTATACACCATGTAGTATGTATTATACACCATGTATTATGTGGTACTAATTTAGCCTACATTGGCCTCAGTTACATGCACAAATTTATTCAGAACTAGAAAAAGTGCCCGTCTGGGCACAGGTCTCCACCAGGAGGATAGGAGTGTGTGTGATGTTTGGCAAAATGTTTAGGAGTGATATAAACATGTTTGTTTGTTTTTTGAGGAAATGCAAACGGAAATGCATCTGACATGACTCACCTCAGAGATCACTCATCTCTGAGGATAGAATTCTGGATGAGCAGGACATGTGCAGCATTTTGTACAAAACGGGCCACTCCTGAAGACTTTGGAAGGTAATCTTATCCAGTGTAGAATCTGAGAAATCAAACAGACGTCTTGATCACATGACTACAGAGATCATGTATACCGATTTGCATGAGATTTGGATGAAATATGTGAGACTGATATAAACAATGTGTTTTGCAGAAATCGGCCTCATGGTGGCGCTATAACCGGCAGATGTGGAGGGATGCAGGGAAAATGTTTTTCCATGCCTCTAGGGAGTGGCATACAAAGAATGATGCAGTTTAGGTAAAAACAGGAATTGCCCTGTTATAGCGCCACCATGAGGCTGGTTTGGAAAATAAATTGTGTCATGTCGTCCTCAGCCTAGTGGAAATGTGCGTGTATAATTTCACGGAAATGGCACACTGTGTGCGAATCTTAGCCAATCAGGAAGGAAGATGGGAAATGGTGCAGATCCAAGTTGATCACATGACTATGGAGATAGTGTATACCGAATGGATAAAATGTGTACGAGTAATCTACAGAAATGTGTCTTGCCTAAATCGGCCTCATGGTGGCGCTATAACAGGCCGTTGAGGAATATTTGGGGCAGAGGTTCATCGTTGGCATCCAGGGAGTGTGTGTGCAAAGTTTGGCATGGATCGGGCCAACGGTGCCGGAGAATATTGATTTGATTGATTGATTGAAAAATGTATTAACAGTTTGCAGAATTACAGTACATTTCAAGCACAAACTCAATACAAAGGCTGTTAACTGTGAGTGGACGACCCAATTAAGCATTATACTTACAATTTACAATTTAGGCATTTAGCAGACGCTCTTAATCCAGAGCGATTTACATTTAGCAAGAACAAAAGCATGGGAATACATCACATATATAAAAAGCATTTATCAAGAAACATGCGTAAGCTAAGAACGTAGCTAGAACATATCTATATAATGACACTGTACATATAAACTATACATATATACTATACTATGCTGTACATATATACTATGAAGTGCTATGACTACATACAATGCAATTATTGTGCTGTCTACATAACATGCTATAAGTCTGTATCAAATGCTATCTAAGTCTAAAAAGTGCTGTCTAAGGGGGTAGGGTAAGTGCTATGGGCCATGTACTTGTTTCCAATAGGGTCCACAATGTTCAATTCATCAAAATAGCTGGTAACAGACGGACGGAAGGACGGATGGACGCACACACACACACACACACACACAAGGACGGAGTGCAAAACATACTCTCTCCCCATGCCTTCGGCCTGGTGGAGACAATTAATTAATTCATTCCGAACATACCCAACTGTTTACATGGAACCTGAATACAAGTATTCCTATTCCTCAATTGTTTACATGACCAAAGCATTCATTAGGAATATAACTTTGGACTATAGAGATGGCCAACCCATAACCGTTATCCCTTAAAATGGTAAATGGTACATTTATATAGCGCTTTTATTCAAGGCGCTTTTCATAGATTGTGCATTACATTCACCCATTCATTCATACACTGATGGCAACGGAAACCATGCAAGGCACCAACCAGCACATCAGGAGCAATTAGGGGTTCAGTGTCTTGCTCAAGGACACTTCGACACTAACTCTGGGGGAGCCGGGGTTTGAACTGGCAACCTTGCGGTTGCCATCCAGCCACTCTACCCCTGAGCCACTACCGCCCCTAACTGTCTTAATTAATTAAAGAGAGATTTCCCACTATATTAATTTAAACTAAGTTAGTTAATACAATACTGGCATGTATGCCTGTCTACATCAAACTATAATTTGGGAATTATTGCAACATGAACAGTACTGAAAGCAAAACTTGTCAAATTACAGAATGGCTTCTTGTTTGTCACATAGGCTACTATACTGGGGAAAACTACATTTGCATATAGAAGAAACATGATTAATCGGCGCCATGAGAGAAATACTGCGAGAGCAGTAACATTGCGTGCAGAGGGGCTGATGAAACTATTCAAAGATGCGTTGTGAGTTGAATTTAATTGCGTCTTTGCAACGTCATGATCATGTAAAAGCAAAGTTCTTTGTTTACCCAGGGTAAGTGGACTAAGCTTGAGATGCTTGTTTACAGCCACGCCCTGCTCATAGAATATTTCATGGTTGGGGTTCAATGCCTTGCTCAAGGGCACTTCAGCGGTGGTAATTTGAACGTGCCGGTCCGGGGATTCGAACTGGCGACCTTCCGGTATCAAGACCGCTCCGCTGCCTCATCGGCCATCGCTGGCTTCCATTGACAATGAATGGTAGACTGTATCGTTTCATCTGCCCGTGTGAACGCAACATCAGGTCGTTATTTTGTATCATAATGTAGTACAGTGTTTTCACATATGATCAGAATGTGACATCATTAGGGACATTATAATAAAGGGCTTTATTATGCTGGACATTTGTAAGCAATCTGCCATGCCAACATGTCACTGCACATAAAAGGAATGTGGAGCACTCGGATGTGTGAAATTAGTTTCAGGCCCACGATTGATTAGACAACACATTCCAAAATGCAGTGATCAAACTTGCTAATGGTCACTGGTTATAGAATAGAAATAGATCACCTGTTAGGCTGTTAATGATGACATTGTGTATGGAATGAGACCAGTTATACTCCTCTTTGGACCTAATGCCTTTCTGTAATTTATAAGAGAACACATTACATACATGCTTCTCAAAATATGTTAAGCCTGACATGGCCAGATTTATAGGCTACACAAATGTTCGAGTTATAATTATAGTTCATGTACTATGGACCCACTGCATTTATACACCCAAGTGTAACATTTCCATCCCACGGTTGCCCGACTTAAATCCCATTGTGTTGTTTTGCAGGCCCTCAATACGATGAACGTGGACGTGTGTTTGTTACATGGCACATGTATTTGACCTCAATATATTTCCCACTATCCCACATTTCCCACTTTTGAGAATTTAGTTTTTTTATTGGAGTGTTTAATTACCAATACATTTACTTCTACTTCATTACATCTCAGAGTTAAATATTGTATTTTTTACTACACTACAACATTTTGAATTGGATTATTACACAACCACTTCAGCCCTATATACATTGGGTATTTGAAAATAGCTAATCTAACAAGCTCACACATGTCTTGATGTGATATTGTGAGCTTGTAGATCTGCAATTTAAAATAAACAAATAAATGTATTTGAGAGAGCCAGGAGAATGAGACTAGCAGGACACTGCCAAAGACACCAAGAGCTGCCAGCCAGCAAACTAGTGCTGTGGGAACCAACACACGGGCACCGGTCACGAGGACATCCCACGCTAACATACGTGGATGTACTCAAGAACGACGCAGGAGCGCAAAGCACCAACGAGCTGGCCAGAGTATGGAGAACCGGGATGACTGGAAGCAACGATGGAGGGCTCGTCTGAGGACGACCTAGAGCGAGTGGGACATTCTGCAAAATCTTTATTTTTTACTTTCAGTGTATTTTATTGCAAATACTCTTGTACTTTTACTCAAGACATTTTTGAGCATGGGAACTTTTACTTGTAACAGAGTGTTGATACTTGTATTTAGGTAAATAAATGTAATACATTTTCCACCTCTGATCATTCACAACATCAATGATGTTGTCCATTCAAAGGTGTGATCAATCTAATTCTAAATGATGAAGATGTCTGACCCTCCAATTATGTTGAGAAAGTACAAATAGCTATAGGCTTCTCATTGCTGTATAGACTATATAGAGTGTAGTTTGCAAGCCCGGCCTCTTGGAACAGCAGCAGGCCCATTCAAACCATTATCTCAGGGTCCAACAAATGTCTATCTACGTCCTGTAAGTAGACTTATAAATGAAACTATAGTGTTGAGTATAATCATTACCACTAGTGGCTCTTATTTTGAAGAGGAAGTCAGTTTTGTTCATCATAGCCAAGCTGCCATGACAGTTGTTATGATTGCAAGCTAGTCTAACCAAGTAGTAAACAAGAACCCACATGGATTAAACACAAGCTTTTAGCAAAGTTCATATATATTTACGATATGGAAACCATGCATCTGTGACTTAAACAATGTTTACACACACGTTGGAAGTACATTAAACATGGAACCTCAGTGACATTAGGTGAGTAGTTAATTGTATAAGTCTCATGCTGGCTCACACTGGTAAAATCATCAACAACAGCTGTCCAAAATGAAACATTAACAGGTAGGCAGGTACTGTGGGTACAGTAACCAGCTCAGTGGACTTGTGGTTAGTGTCCGCCCTGGGACTGGGAGGTCTGGGTTCGATCCCCGGCTGGCCGGGTCATACCAAAGGCCTCCCTGCTTGGCACTCGGCATCAAGGGTTGGATTGGGGGTAAGTACCTGTGACATATAGGGGCCGGGGGTATACATGTGCATCAAGCTGCCTGACGGTACAGAAACAGGAGATAGGCTCCTGCCCTATGGGCCTCATGGCTCGGCAAGGCTTATACTTACAGTACTGTCACTCCCTGCAATAATGTGATGTTATTAATTGACGTTCACTTAGCCTGCTTATATCATGCCCTTAAATAGAACTTGTAGCCTAGGCCTGCTTGGAACTGTTTGGCTGCCTTGCCAATTCTTGTAAACATTTTAGTTAATTAGTTGAAGTGGGTCCGCCATGCACCGTGGTGCTGAAATCTTAAGTCTTAAACTAAAGGACGCTTCACCACTTTTCAACCTATCTTCATATAATTGGTCCTCACTAATAATCGTGAAAAAATGGCGCAATTATTTTCTACTCGGTCTTTGTCTCATAGATAGGAGGGCTGTGGGCAGTTCAGAAACCGTCCTCCAGTGACATCATCGATGGGGAATACAAGCTAATAGAAACTGCAGGCTTTCTAGTCCTGAAAAGTTGCAATGCAAAAATGGAAGCCATGGTTCTCACGATAATGTAAATCTAAACATTTTTGTAAAAAAATGTTTTTGTTCTATCTGTTCGAGCTGATTTACCATCTTGTTTGCTTCATAATAATATTGGTCTGTCACATTTTTACATTAGGAAATGTACTTAGATTCTCCAGAGAAAAAAATGTGTAAATGCTAATGTTAAATGACACCACTATCTACCGGAAGGGGGCGTGGAAAGGGGGCTGTGAGATAGGCTTATTAACTGCGTTGAGATCCAGTGACCATTATGGTGGGAGGGCCTTGCATGTCAGTGTGGCCACCAGTCGTGCCCTGAACTTCTTGCAAAGGAATACGTAGATGAGTGGATCCAGACACGCGTTTGTGGTCGACAGCCAAACGGTGGTGTAGTCGGCATTGTGCATGGTGATCTTTTCTCTGCAGCCACGGCTCGCGGTGTTTCGGGTTTGGGTCAGTATGTAGGGAACGAGGTAAATGTGGAAGGGGGCGAAGCAGACAAAGAACACCACTACTACCACAAAGACCTTGGCTTTGATTTTGCGACAGGCCGCTTCGGAGCTGCTGCTCATGGAGGCTTTGTAGGACTTGTACACCGTCCTGCTGATGAACGAGTAGCAGACCACCATCAGAGCCAGTGTGCACCAGAACACCACCTGGACACAATACATCAGCAGAAAGAACATGTGTAAAACAGTGGGGGAAAAAATGTTTTTGTCCAAGCTCCATCGTTTTTGTGGGGAAGAGAATTAAAAAATCACACCCATGTGAAGTGAGGAGCGCTATGTAATGGTGATGTAAAACAAACGGTGACAAAATAAACATTAAATTATCTTTATTGTTAATGGCATTTCATGTTTGTGTTAGGGACAAGATGATGTAAACTTTCCCTTCATTGTCAATGGTGTTTTTAAAACAAACATTGAACTAAAAACACATTTTTTGTTATTTATATCTAAAAAAATCACACCCGTGTGAACTGAGTGGTGCAAGGTCTTATATAGTCTGATCAGCTATGTCAGTGACGTCACACACTAACCATAGCAACCATGCTCGTTTTTTTGGTACGAACAAACACGGGTACACGGGTACAAAGCCAGTTGTTGGAGTGGTTTGCACCACTCAAATAAATATCTATAAATATCTATATCCTACATATCCAGTTTATCCACCTAAATAAGTAGGTTACACCCAAATAAGTGTGTACAGGATATTAGACATTAAGCTGTAAGAAGAATATATTCAGCGTGATTCT
The DNA here is from genome assembly GCF_951216825.1 of Electrona antarctica. Taxonomy (NCBI): domain Eukaryota; kingdom Metazoa; phylum Chordata; class Actinopteri; order Myctophiformes; family Myctophidae; genus Electrona; species Electrona antarctica. The sequence goes on from NC_136795.1 coordinate 45,989,501, forward strand.
TCACAACAAAAAATAGCTTACAATTACAATGTATAAAAATTACAATGTATAAAACATACAAGTGTCTGTATTGTATGAAAAAGCTTGGTGGTATAGGAGAAAACAATTTGTCTTCTATGAGTGCAGAAATTCTGTATAACTTTATGCCTATACCATTGGAAAATATATTACATTTTTGGGCCGTGACAAATCCGGGAACCCATGTCAAAAAAAAGAAAAAACACAGCACCCTTTTTAGGATCTTTTCCATTGCGCTCTAATCTGTTCCTTAGAGATTAGGACTCGTAACTATGTTAGAGTGATGTTAAAATGCTACAGTAATGCTAAAATATATCACCAAGTTTGCATGCGTGAGTTACCTGACTAAGGTAGATGGATGCCTTATACACGACCAGACCATGCTCGCTCATCAGGGAGCCACATTTCAGTTCGCCTGCAACCACGAGCCGCGGTGGTGGCTTGTTAGTCAGGACGATGTTTGCTATCGCTAGAGATGACAACACCAGCCACACGGCGGCACTCAGCGCCTGACCCACCCTGACCTTCTGCACAGCGTATTCCCCGAATGGCCAGACTATACTCAGGTAGCGGTCCAGACTAATGAGGCCCAGGAAAGCGATGCTGGTGTACATGGAGAGGTAGAACACTTTGGTCGAGTAGCGGCAATAGGCCACACACAGGTCCAAGGGGCTGACGCCTGCATAGTACAGCACCTTCACGGGGATGGTCAGAGTCATGAGAATGTCAGCCACGACCTGTTGGCGAAGGAGATTTGATATTTGATAGGTAGAGAGCTGTATTGATACAGGTGGGAAGAAATTAATTTGCCAGAGGCAGCATAGCAGTTAAAATACAGTTTCAGAGTAAGAGAAGTACTATAAGATACGCCAAAGGCAGTGACACAAAAGAACAACATAACAAAAAAAAAGATTTTAGACTCCATCCACAGGTTGAGAGTTGCTGTTTTACCTTTGCCTTCACTCACCATATTCTTTAGATAGACCACAAATGTGGAGTTAGAGGGGATGTTGAAGAAGACCCATGCAGCCAGGCTGTTCAGTGCCAGGGCCACTAGAAACACGACGCTGTACAGGCAGGGGAAAACCACAGTGATCACGTACTCTGGACCGCACCTGATGGTGTTGTTGGACGCTGTGGAGTTCATCTCTACAACCTTGGTGGAGTGGAAAAAGAGGACAGTAGAGGAATGAATTTAATGTGAGGGAGAAAAGAAAACCTGTAAATATATGGTAAATATTATTGTTTTTTTTGTCTCCACCAGGCCGAAGGCTTGGGGAGAGAGTATGTTTTGTCTTTGCTCTGCCAGGTCGTGCACTTCTTTCATCCACTCAAAACTTGTCAGGAATACAGTCTGAGTTTTGGTTCTGGCCTGGGCCTGTCTGTGGGTGTGACTGAGCGGAGGGGGGGGGGGGGGGGGGGGGGGTCATTTGGGTCTGAATGTCCCCGCACTTTTCAGGGATGCTATTTATTTACTTATTTATTTATTTATTCCTGACCGGCGCTGGTACTGCATTTTGCTGCACAATAGTCATGTATTGGCTGCATGGGTGTTGTGCAGTAACTGTTGTGCAGTAACTTGATCAACCCGATCAAGGTGTCAGACGGACTAGTAATACACAACAATTTGAGTCATGACGTCCATCAAGATCTCAATTGACTGGGCCTATATGCCCGAGTGGCCCAATGGAGGCTACACTTCTGAGTAAAAGTATCAATACTGCAATATAGAAATCCTCTTAAAACTAAAAGTCCGGAATTCAAAATTTGCTGTAAAGGTACAAATACCTCAAAACTGTACTTACGTACAGTACTTAAGGAAATGCACTTAGTTACTTTCGACAACTGCTTAAAACCCTGCTTATTCTCTGCTCCTCAGTCCCACGTACCAGTTTGCCTGCATTCAGTTTAGTTTGTTTTTGAAGACCTATATGCCTGGAATCTGGATGTTGACCGCCCTTTTGCTTGCTGGATATTGGATTTGTTGTTTGCCAGGACATGATATTTGACACCCTGTTTAACCTTCAGCCTGTTTCCGTCCGCTTCTGGGTCCAAAAAACATATCCTGACAAAACTGATGGAACCTATTTGGCCCTTTTTTTGCTTTCAATTATAAATGATGACAGAAATATTGTTTTCTAAGAACACAAATCTACAAAGCTACTGGAGTGATCACTGCAATGCGTGTCTTGGAGGACAGCTGACTGTCCAGGACCATGTGCCTGATTCACCCTTCACACCGCAAACAAGTCTTTCTTACACTAGCCCGGGCAGCGCCCCTTTCTGTTACTATGCCTAATAAATATGCTGTATGTATCACAGTATCTGCGCCTAATTCTGGTTAATTGCATGTGTCTGTTTGTTCCAGGGGTCATCAACATGTCCGTACAAGACTGGCAAGACTTGTCCATGTCTGTGACATTTTTTTATGTTGGTTATAATGTCTACAATATATCAAAATATTTAAATAATTAGTTTGAATTATTTTGGTGACTGGTGAAGTGTCGGGATGACATGCTCATTAATGTCAGGTGAGGATGTTTGCTAGGAGGTTTATTAAGCTACTACTAATGAGACAAGACATCAGTTAAATGAGTTTAGGAACAGACGGCATGACACAAAAGACATATTGTACAACTATATGCAGTGATAGTGAATAAAGGGAACTTGGTGGCAAACCACAAATCATTTGACTAGAACTTTCCAGCAAATAGAGAACTGAGAACAAGAAATAAAGAACTGAAATCTCAGCCATATGTATTTGTTTACATGGAAGAATTTCAACCATTTTGCCTTATCAAGTCAGGTGCAATCATCAGTATGTTAATCATAAATAATGTTTTTATTATTATTAGATTGTTTCATAATTATAGCCTACACATTTGAATTAGTTGTCTATAATAAGATGAAAAGGCAAGGGCTAAATAGATGTCATGTGTAATGTTGTTCATGGATTATTGTATCTTTGGCTCTGCTCTGGGGGATCGTTAATATCAGAGCTGTGTCTTGGTGCACAGATAATTGGAGATATCAAATGTGATATCAGACCTGTGTCTAGATACACAGATCATCTGATATCACATGAGCATAGCAACACCGCCATACTCACATGCAATAGCTTTGCAATAAATGGTCTATGGTCAATCTGAGCTGAAGTGTCTCAATGAAATAAAATATTGATCAAAATGTTTGTTCATATAACTTGCGTGTGGAGAGAGGAAAAGTAAAAGCCACTTTTCCGTGTGAAAATGCACAAATGTGCGTGCATGAGGTGTGTGCACGCGCATTTTGCGGTGCGCGCTTACACGTGCGCACCCCCTCCTAAACGTTCAGCACCTCCTACTGTAAATACCTTCCCGCGGCCCTGCCTCCGCCTCCCCATTTCTAATTCCATTAAATTGCAATATCTATTCTCTATTTTTTTTCAAAGATAGATAGAAATATACTGTGTAGTGTGTAGCGAATATTAGAGCCCCATAGGCTACATGCACCTAATTCCATTAAAATAGCAATATCTATTTCTCTGTTGTTGTTTGTTTGTTGTTTTTTTCAAAGATATATAGAAATGTATACTGTGTAGCTAATATTAGAGGCTATAGAGCGTCGCAGTCCCGCCTCCTACCCTGGACCAGGAAATGAAACCCAATGCATTTTCCTCATAGACATTTCTTAAAGTATTTATTTAAAGACGGTTACGCCGTGGACAAAGCCAACTCGAGTCGTGACAACTCATGACAACACAAACAATATTTTGGACCAAACAAATAATTAGAAGGAAGAAAAAAACGGCAGGTTACAACACTTTTTTGTTGTTTTTCTTCTTTGTAATTATTTGTTTGGTCCAAAATATTGTTTGTGTTGTCATGAGTTGTCACGACTCGAGTTGGCTTTGTCCGCGGCGTAACCGTCTTTAAATAAATACTTTAAGAAATGTCTATGGGAAAAATGCATTGGGTTTCATTTCCTGGTCCAGGGTAGGAGGCGGGACTGCGACGCTCTATATCCCCAATGTTATAGTACGCTGCCTGGGCTAGTGTAGGAAAGACTTGTTCGCCTTCACACCAGTCACATCTTTTCTAGCCTCACCATGCAGTCTCTTCTCTCTCTCCATGCAAGGCTGGTGCCTTAACATGGTTTCTCTGCCTTTGCCTTTGGCGTATGTCTGAATGTGTGTGAAATGAATGAGTGGTAAAGGGCCTTACATTTATATAGCTTTATGAATGCACTATTCCATTTAGGAGAATGAAGTCAAGTCTGCATTGTGTTTCACAATGGGACCTGCTGTATCAATTCTCTGAGCTCACAACATTGTTAAGAAGACACTTTCCTACATAGAGCTAGTGCCTCCTATAATAGTGACCTATAGGCGGCCGCCTAGGATGTCATTTTGAGGGGATGTCGCCAAAAAAGTGTCTGCATCATCCTTACGTGTGTTTTCATTCAAAGTCTCAGCCTCAGTCCCAGCATCACAGACAGAAGAGGAAAAGGAGCAAAGCTCTGCTGATGGCCTAATCCCCGGTGAACATGGCCAAGCACGTTGTGTCTGATGGCACCAATAAGGCTGTGACAAAGTATACCAGCTCAGAGAAAACTACATTCTGCTATAAAAACACAACAGTCCTTGACCATAGACCATCTTTTCCAAGAAAGAGTTTATCCAAATATGATAAGCAAATGAGCCTGCCAGCTAAACCAGTTTGTCCAGGTCAATCATCTGACATTATGTTGTGAATAACAGTGCTCAGACTACATGTATCTTGCAAATTAGGCAATAAGCAATGGGCATTTTTAAATTTTCAAGTAATGATGACTGCTGTAAATGGGGTCCAATGTTTGTATGGACAAGAGAAGCTTGTGAAAATGTACATTCATATTTCTATTACATTAGCTCCACTACACTAACGATCATGTGTAGGTTATAGTAAAACATCGAAAGATGTTTTTGTTTTGTGATTATACACTCATGCTGGTATAGATTAATAAGAAAGACCATTAAGCTACTTATGAATAGACAGACCATTATCCTTGGGAAATGTGGGTGTCATAGCAACAGCAGTATAAGCACACAAGATCAATGCAAAAACAGAACGCAGTTACGCCAGGGCTCCACCGGACGCGTTGCGTTGCGTCTGCGTCGCGTCAAAAAACGCACCGGTTCAATTTTAATGCACGCGTCGCGTCTCCGTCAACGCGGGCAGTGGAGCCACCCTTCATTGATTAAAAAGGGAACATTCCCTGACGGTGACGGAGACGCGACGCTGACGCGCCCGGTGGAGCCCGGCCGTTAGGAAGACACTTTTTCATCAACATCTCTCTCCTACCCAGAGCTGGTGCCTCCTATAATAGTGACCTAGGCGGCCGCCTAGGATGCCATTTTGAGGGACGGTCACCAAAAAAGTGTCTGGATCATCCTTACCTGTGTTTTCATTCAAAGTCCCAGCCTCACAGACAGAAGAGGAAAAGCAGCAAAGCTCTGCTGATGGCCGAAACTCTCACACAGCATGCAGCCGTCATATTATATACTCACCCACCTCCAAAAGGAAGTAACAGCCTCTTTACTCACCCATATGCGTGCGTGTGTGCGTGCATGAGTGCAGTGTGGACGTGGGTGGACACATGCATGCAAACGCATATGCCTTTCATTTGCCTATGATGTCTGGCATCGGATAACTACGTAATTGCAATTTAGGCATTTTGATGCTGTCAATCCTGCTCAGTCAGTCAGTGTTACAGGAAGTCTCTCTGTGTCTGTGTTCGCATTCCACACACAAGCTAGTTCCCAGTAAGGTAGTTAATGGGCATTGCAGGGGTGCCAAGTATCACCATTTGAGAGTGATAATTAGTCACACAATGTAACCTCATCACACACACGCCACACACACGCTGCACTTGCCATTTCACACGCTCATTTTCCCCTCTCACTTCTTCATAATTGGCATAACTTGATGCTTGTGGCCTGCTCTACTTTGAGGGCAGGTGGGTGTGTGTGTGTGTGTGTGTGTGTGTGTGTGTGTGTGTGTGTGTGTGTGTGTGTGTGTGTGTGTGTGTGTGTGTGTGTAGTAGTAGTAGTAGTTCTCCTTGGATCGCCACCTTGCCGTGGTGGAGAGCCTTGTGTGTTCCAATGAACCTGAGAGCGATGCCGTCGGGAGCTTAGTTTAGCTCCTGGTAGGGTCACCCATGGCGGTAAGGTCGAGGGGGAGGTTCCAGACGAAGAGCGATCCAAAACAAGACCTCAACGGCGGAGTGTGCGGATGATGGCAGCAGAGAAGCTCCACAACGGACATACAGGCGGAAGAAGGCTGCAGCAAAGATGGGCCCCCAATTGTCTTGGTTTCCTTGCCATTGGACCCTGGCCTTCTCTCTGTCAAGGACAGTGTGGTGGCTGACTGTGCACCAGTCTCCCCACTTTAAAAGATACCACGCACAGGCGTTCTCCTGAACGGACCAACCAACCATGTGTGTGTGTGTGTGTGTGTGTGTGTGTGTGTGTGTGTGTGCGTGCGTTACCACTACACACAGGCAGACAGGCCTATATAATGTCAAAACATCATTCATAACCTATATATGTCATCCACAACATGGTTTTGATTGATTGATTGATTGATTGATTGATTGATTTATTAACAGTTTGCAGAATTACAGTACATTTCAAGTACAACTCAATACAAAAACTGTTAACAGTGAGTGGACGACACCATAAAGCATTACACTTGTTTACAATAGGGCCCACCATTTTCAATTCATCAAAACATTTAGAGACGTACGAATATACACAACTATATAGTAAAAAATAAATCATCATAGGAGGTAAAAAGGGAAAATAAATATATACAGTGAGGGGAAACAGGGGTGGGTGTGTGGTGACTGAATACTAATAATACCATTCTTAACTATAAATGAAACTCAGACCGCATTGAACATTCTACTGGAGCTTATATGCATCACACTCAGAAGTCCTTTGATCTGAACAACCAGTTGACATCTTCAAGACTTCAAGATGATGATGATACTTGCCGTTCTGTTCTGTCACTCATGGGTGTACCAGTCGACTGTAATCCTCATTGTGATCTCAACCTGGTTATGGAATGTGTGGAAATCTACAAAAAAAAAATAAACCTTCTCCAAACAGAGTGATGTGCACTCCATCTACCCCACTACTGCATCTGCCAAGGTCTACTGTGACATGGACACAGATGGAGGGAACTGGACAGTCATCCAGAGAAGAGTGGACGGCACTGTGAACTTCTACAGACCCTGCATGCTCAGTACAAAGCATGGGTATTAATCTAGTAGCCTACTGGCTGGGACTGGAGAACATGCACATCCTTACCAACAACAAAAAGTATCAGCTGAGGGTGGACGTGGAAGACTTTGAGGGAAACACGGTGTTTGCCTCTTACTCCTCAAATGTAATAGATAGACGGATCATGAGTTGGTGTTTTGTGTAGTATTGTTGTGTTGGATGAATGTTGTATGTGAATGTATGTAATAATATGGAAAAATATGTTTTTTGGACGATTTGTTTAAGCAGGGCTGTGCAGAGAGCACTGGGGGGGCAGGGGCTCAAACTCCAGAAAAGGGCACATGTGTGGGCGCGCGCGCCGATTTTTGGCGGTGGTTTTTTTGTGGAGTCCTTCCCTTGTGCCATTTCATGTCATTGGACAGTAAAATATTTAAGCAATATGTTCTCATTAGTCTGAAACTAAAACTGACTGATGGCAGATTAAAAGATGATTCATTATGATAGTGGAATTTATCATTACTTGTCAAATGTTCGTCTTGAAGGGCCAATGGCACTTATGACACAATGACACAAGCCCTTATTGGTCCCCCACACAAGCCCTTATTGGCCCCCACATAAGCCCTTATTGCCCCCCCACACAAGCCCTTATTTGCCCCCCACACAAGCCCTTATTTGCCCCCCACACAAGCCCTTATTCTCCCCCACACAAGCCCTTATTTGCCCCCCCACACAAGCCCTTATTTGCCCCCCACACAAGCCCTTATTCTCCCCCCACACAAGCCCTTATTGGTCCCCCACACAAGCCCTTATTGGCCCCCACATAAGCCCTTATTGCCCCCCCCACACAAGCCCTTATTTGCCCCCCACACAAGCCCTTATTTGCCCCCCACACAAGCCCTTATTGGCCCCCCACATAAGCCCTTATTTGCCCCCACACATAAGCCCTTATTTGCCCCCCACACAAGCCCTTATTTGCCCCCCACACAAGCCCTTATTCTCCCCCCACACAAGTCCTTATTGGTCCCCCACACAAGCCCTTATTGGCCCCCACATAAGCCCTTATTGCCCCCCACACAAGCCCTTATTTGCCCCCCACACAAGCCCTTATTTGCCCCCCACACAAGCCCTTATTGGCCCCCCACATAAGCCCTTATTTGCCCCCACACATAAGCCCTTATTCTCCCCCCACACAAGCCCTTATTGGTCCCCCACACAAGCCCTTATTGGCCCCCACACAAGCCCTTATTTGCCCCCCACAAGCCCTTATTTGCCCCCCAAATAAGCCCTTGTTTTCCCCCCACACAAGCCCTTATTGGCCCCCCACAAGCCATTATTGGCCCCCACATAAGCTCGTATATCAGGACGCGTAAATTAACGACTGTGCAAGTTATTTTTCACGGTGCATTCAAATGTCACTATAATAACATCAATGCACGGTATTTACCTCTGGGGACAGATGCCTTAACATGCACAATGTGTAGTCTGGAGCCACTGCAAGGGTTGGGGTTACTCCCTGAAGGCTGTAGCGTTGAAGATCAGACGTGTTCCTTGTTTAGGTTCATATGCATCTTTTTTGAAGAGCACAGCTGTCCTATAAAAGGCATGATGCAATGTTTACTCTTTTGCTGGTCATACTCAGCAGAACAGCACATTATAAATTGTAAATACCATACTTAGTTAATAAGTTAATTGTTAATACATAAAGAATGGATAGTGTTTGTCTGAAGAAAGAAGAAAAAAGAGAAGAGAGAAAAAAGATGAAAACAAGAGAGAATACAAATGTGGCTATTATATAGCCATTTCCGGTTTGATATATGCACATATTTAGTCACCTTTTATGTTTTGGACGTGCGGCAGACAGATTTGAACCGTCAGCCTTATGTTCCTGAAATGTTCTCCTCAGGGGATTGTCATTGTGAGTTTGTGACGCACATTGCCCGTATTTTGACAGAGTTGGCAGACGCATGTTTTTCGAAACCCTGCAGTGTTTCTGAGAACTTAAGACACTTGACTTCTACCTGCTCTCTGAGGTGCTGCCCCGTAGCGCCCAGCGTTACTTAGTTAGGATGGGTTAAATGCAGGAGGGTTGTTCTTACCATTTCCTTTTGGCAAACCTCCACCAGTAATGAAATATTATTCTGTTTTCTTCCTCATGTTTTCACTAATCGTTCACCATGGGTGTGACTTATTTATTGATGCTAGTAGTTTCCTTCTCTTGTCCACCAGTTCTATAACAATAGTTATAATTGTCTCCACCAGGCCGAAGGCATGGGGAGAGAGTATGTTTTGCACTCCGTCCGTGTGTGTGTGTGTGTGTCCGTGTGTGTGTGTGTCCTTCCGTCCGTCTGTTACCAGCTAATCTCCGGCACCGTTAACCCGGTCGATGCCAAACTTTGCACACACACTCCCTGGATGCCAACAATGAACCTCTGCCCCACATTTTCCAGAACGGCCTGTTATAGCGCCACCAGGAGGCCGCTTTGTGCAAAAAAAGTTTTTGGACAGTACACCTACAGATTTTGTCCAAACATCACACAAATTGGTACACAGTCTCTCTAGAGCCATTCAACGAAACAGGTCTTTCAGATTTCTCAGACTCCATCCTGATTGGCTAAGATTGGCTTCCAAAGTTTGCAGGAGTGCTCAGTTTCAAACAAAATGCTGCAAATCATGAACACATCGTGTGATTTCCGTGAAATTGTGCACGCACATTCCCACTAGGCCGAGGAAGAAATGTCACATGAACATTTTCAACTCAGCCTCATGGTGGCGCTATAACTGGCCGAAAAGTGTTTTTACCTCTAACTGCATGGATCTGTGGATAACTTTGTATGCCAACTCCCTAGAGGCCAAGGAAAAACCTTTGCCTGGAATTTTTCACATCTGCTCTTTATAGCGCCACCAGGAGGCCAACATATGTAAAACACATTTTCTAATATTACTCCTTCAGATTTGATCCAAATTTCACGCAAATCAGTACACATGTTCTCCATAGTCATGTGATCAAGACGGGTTTGTTTGATTTCTCATAATCCACCCTCATTGGCTACGATTGGCTTCTAAACTTTTCAGGAGTAGCCCGCTTTGTACCCGTTTTGTACAAATCGCCACAACTACTCAACGCAGCGTCCGATTGCGGTGAAACTGTGCATGCATATTCCCACTAGGCTGAGGAAGAAATGCCACTTGACAGTTTTCGAATCAGCCTCATGGTGGCGCTACAACAGGCCAAGCCGCGTCTCTCACACACACACACACACACACACACACACACACACACACACACACACACACACACACACACACACACACACACACGTTTATATATTACTCCTACACATTTTGCCAAACATCACACACACTGGTGGAGACCTGTGCCCGGAAGGGCACTTTTTCTAGTTTTGTTTAATTTTATAGAGCTACACGACTAACAACTAAAATAGCAAAATAGCAAAAAAACAAAAAAGTGTATATAACACCTCTGTCTTGTTCCATCTTATCTAGTGAACATGAAGTTGAATATCTAGTCTGGGCGTTCATGCTCTCATTGTAGGTTGATAACTTCGGGAACAGCTAAGCAGTTTGGGGTCAAGTAACCTCACGTCACCAGACTTTCCACCTCGGAGGAAAGCCTGACCTGTGTTCCTAAATTGCCCGTGTGATCCGGTCTAAGCATGGTTTAGACCAGATGATAAAAATAAAAATGAAAATGAAAATAAAAACCTCTGTGTCACTTTGTTTTGACCCTCCCCATAGAGTAATGGCCAGTTACTGGCCATATATGGAGCGTGTCTTGAGTGTACAGGGTTTGATGAGGTCAGATCAAGATGGAATATCAGAACCGGCCAGCTCCATATATGGATCGAGATCTAAGGGTGGCAGCGGTGGCAGTATGTCTTGAGTGTACAGGGTTTGAGGGCCCAGGGAGGGCCGGGCCATAATTTTCAGGCCTATTGAGAATTCTAGTTCTGGGCGCGGCACGGCTGCACTAATAACTTGGGGCAGACATAGACATCTGTCTGACGTTGAAGAGGAAGGATGGATGGGGAAGGATCAACATATGGAATGTATCCATATACTAATATTGATGACATCAGGGATCTCCATACAGTATATGGGCTTAATTGCGACAGCAGGTCGCATTTACTATTGATATGATTATGATCCCTGATTTACTATCATGATCCCTGATGATGTCATAGTGATGTTTGATTGAAATTTGTTATTAACAGTTTGCATAATTACAGTACATTTCAAGCACAACTCAATACAAAGACTGTTAAAGGACCACTTCACCACTTTTCAACTTCTCTTCCTATAATTGGTCCTAACTAATGTTCATGATAAAATACCACAATTTTTTTCTACTCAGTCTGTGTCTCATAGGAAGGCTGTGGGCAGTTCAGAAACCCGTCCACCAGTGACATCATCGATGGTGAATCCAAGCTAATAGAAACGGCAGGCTTTCTTTTCCTGAAAAGTTGCAATGCAAAAGTTGAAGCCATCGTTCTCACGATAATACAAATCTAAATATATTTTAAAACAAATCTTGTTTAAAAAATAATCTGCCTAATGATGATGTCACTGGTGGACGGGTGTCCGAACTGCCCAAAGCCCTCCTATGAGACACAGACTGAGTAGGAAAAAATGGTGGTGTTTTATCATGAACATTAGTGAGGACCAATTGTATGAAGAGATGTTGAAAAGTGGTGAAGTGGTCCTTTAAGTGTGGACGACCCAATAAAGCATTACACTGTCACGAGACCTGGGCACAATGAATATATGGGGGCTTTCCCCATGTATGGGGATTCTGAGTGACTATTCCTCCCTGCTGTGACGTCATAGTGATGTCACGAGACCTGGCCACAATGAATATCACCCTGGCCAAGACCTACGCTGAAAAGCATAGATATATATAAACACTATATGGCTCAAGGCGGAGTTTCTGACGTCGTTCACCCGGCAGCCATCTTACATCGGGGATACAGTACAGTATGTTCAATGGCAGCTCAAACAGAAACAGTCATAACTCGCTCAAATCTTGACGGATTTACAAACGGGTTGGTTTATTACAAACGTTGTCAACGTGGCTATGATTCAGGACGCTTATCTGCTTAATTTATTTATTTTATATGAACGTCGTATAAAAGCATATAAGTATGCGGACGTCTCTGACGTTTATAACAAACCAAACCGTTTGAAAATCGGTTGAAAATTGAGCAAGTTATGGTCATTTAAGAGTACATGCCCCATAGACCCAATGTGTCCCGAGGTAAGATGGCCGCCACGTAACGACGTCGCTCTCCATTGGCCAACAGCGCGGGTGAGCTATCTAGAGTTTATATATATCTATGCTGAAAAGACTATCAACGGAAGTGGCGGAAGTGTTGCGTGTAAGATAACTACGTCACGCGGTGCGGCTGTGTTTACTAGTCCCCACCCAATGATCATTTCAGCGGGAATACATTTTCGGGAACACAACGCTGCGATTAGTCAAAAAACGTTAACTTCCGGGGGGGGGGGGGGGGGTTACACGGCGGAAGTCCCGCCTTTCGATAGCTTCTCTGCCTTAGGTTGTGACCAGGCTCTTCTTTTTCGCAGTTAAGTGAGCCTGGGACCGAGGCTAAATGAATATGGGGACTTTCTTACCCCATGTATGGGGATTTTGAGTGGGAGCTTTCCTCTTCGGTCGCAATTATAAGTTTGCTCTGCAGTGCACAGCCGTGTGTACATTTGTGTTTTAAGGTGGTTTTCGCGACATTCCATGTAAAGAGTGTCAATCTGCACATTTGTCATTTCTACACGCGGTTCGTTCAGAGACTTTGTGTTGTGGGGGAAACAACAACATCACCCACTTCTCTGTACAGACATCCACTGATCTCTGGACGACATGTTACACCTCAGCGCCTTCGTGTCGGAGCGGCTGTCCGCCGCGGTTGTGGACATCTGTGGAGAGGTGGAGAAGACCCTGTCCTTGTACCGGGTGGAAGTGTCCAGGTCCAGAGAGGAGATCTGTCTCCTGCGGCAAGAACTGGCCCTTCTCAGAGACAACATCACAGGCCTGTGTGAGTGAATTAATGACCACTTTTCCACGAGAACGACTTTGGTTCTAGAACTGGTTCTGTGCTTTTCACGGGGGCCAGTGTTTTGGTTCCAGTTTATCCGAAACAACTTTTAGGGCTCTGTTAATACAGACTGCCTCGCTAGCACGGTGCTAAGATGCTAGCCTAGCATGTTAGCACCGTGCTAGCGAGGCAGTCTGTATACTGTATGTCAGAGCTAGCATTGCTAGCTTGTTTTGATGTAAACAATGGCTGGTACAGAAGTTGAACTAGCTCTGGTCTAGCCCCATATGTGCCAGTATGTTCCCTCAGCACTACGCTCATTCCGGAGCTACAGAATGAGCGTAGGAAGAGGGCACATATGGGGCTACAGAATGAGCGAAGAGTCTAGGGACCGAGGGCACATAGAAGGAGTTCATGAGAAGTCCTACGCTATGGACCAGAGCTGGTACAGTAGGGGCAAATTGGCCAGTGATGGACAACACTAGCTCTGGTCCATAGCTCTAATGCGTTGCAACGCATTAGAGCTATGGATCAGAGCTAGGACAACACCAGTACTTGAGTCCTTAGTATTCAATTCAATTCAATTTTATGAAAGTGTCAAATCACAACAAGTTGTCTCAAGACACTTTACAAACCAACAAAGATCCACCCAAAGCAAGCAATATAGTATAGATACTCATGTCCTGGTCTAAGTTATTACAAAGCACATTTTCTCAATATAAATGCAGTGCTGCTGTGTTGAAATTCCTAAAACATCAATAATACTGAAAATAGCCACTCTACAAATAAAACTCACAAGGCACTCACTTTCACTATTTGAAACGGGGCTTCCGTTGTGGGCCAAAAAAAGTACAATAGCCTATTTGTTTATTAAATGTATAAAAAAGAGAGAAAAAAATACTACATAATTGAAGTATAGAATAGACTTTTATTTGTCATTGCACACCAAGCATACACTGAGCATACAACGCAATTTCAAGGGAGCTCCCACATAACCGTAGTACATAAACGCATAACATAACACGTAACATACAACACAAAGTAAAGTGCATGGTGATATTTTAAAGTGCATGATGGATGAAAAGGGAACCAATAAATTATCACAGTCCAGTTAGAGTCAGAATGCATGATGCATATGAGGGGACAGTCAATGCTCATTTAGTAGTTGTTCGTTTAGCAGTCTGACTGCGTAGGGGAAAAAGCTGTTTGTCAGTCTTGAGCTACTAGCACTGATGGACTGGTATCTCCTCCCTGAGGGAAGGAGGTGAAAGAGATAACGTGCTGGGTGTGACTGGTCTCTGATGATAAGGTGGGAGAGGCCGAGGCAGCGGGAGGTGAAGACGGAGGTGATAGATGGTAGAGGGGACCCGATGATCCTACCTGCCGCCTTCACCACCCTCTGTAGGGCCTCCTGCTCTGCCTTTGTGCAGCTGGAGAACCACACAGACACACAGTAAGTCAGTACGCTCTCGACAGCACAATGGTAAAAGTTTACAAGAAGATTTCTTGGCAGGGCAGCTTCTTTCAGCTTCCGTAGGAAGTATAGGCGTTGCTGAGCTTTTCCAATCACTGAAGTGATGTTGGTGCTCCAGGACAGGGTCTCACTCACACTGAGACCCAGGAACTTGAACTCTGTGACCACCTCTACTGCCTCGTTGTTAATGAGCAGAGGGGAGTGGTCCGGCCTTGACTTCCTAAAGTCCACTATAATCTCCCTTGTCTTCTTTATGGTGAGCTGCAGATATAGTATACATAGTATACAAGTAACAGTATTCAAGTAAATGTACTGTTGTGGGAAATATGAAGACTTTAATCTATAGTATATTGATGTATTGTTCCATGCTGTTTTGTCTGAGCAACGACACCATGGCCTAAACACACCATGGGGGTTTCGCTTCGCTTCCAATCGCACTTGATTACGATTCGGTGCAGGTGTGAATGCAATATGCAGCAAATAAAGGAAATTAAGCAAACAATGTGGCGGGTGAGGAGCTAAACACAGTTGGAGTCGGAGAAGGCATATTTCACGCAGCGCAAAGATGTCCCTCGTTACCGTGGATAGATAGACGTGGTCGAATGAGAAGACCGAAGCCGATGGTCGAAATGAGGACGAGTACATGAATCAATTACTTAAGGAAACACATAAAAAACACTGCAGTGTAGCCTACAGAATATTCTGTCTGTGCCGTAAACATGGAGTGCTGTCACTGTGTGGGGACTTAGGCCAGGGACTTTTTCTGTCTGTGCTCAGTGCGCTGAGCGAGCTGTGCCTCTATGCCCAAAGGAACAGGAGAGAGAGAGAGATGCACGTTATGAGTATAATTTTAACACCATAGATTTCACTATGTAGGCTATAGTTTATGAATTGAACACCTTGATAAAATTCCCTGCTGCGTTCCCTTGCTGCGCTTGACACAGCCAGTGTGAAGGCAAACCGCAGCAAATTTAATATGCAAGAATCCCAACTTCTCCGCCCATTCGCATCGAGTCTACAGAAGTATTAGGTGAGAAATTGAGAATGTGACCTAAGACAGGAGCTGCTGATATGCTCTGGTGGGATGGAGACCACGAGAGAGAGATGTGCTGAGGGGGAGAGTGAGTGATACATGCTAAGCCTGATGGACTGAGAGATGCTGTTTGCTTGTTCTTCTGAATAAATGTCTTAAGATATACATTCACCTTAGTGACGGACATATATTATTTCCATAACAGTACTTAGTTACCTTCCGCCCACCACTGAATATAATATCAATCAGTAGCGTTTCCAGGAATTACATTTTGGCCAGGCAAGATGTGTTGTTGGCCAGGCAGAAATGGATTTGGACAGACGGCCACCTGGCCTCGCCTTATTGTAGATATGCCACTGATATCAATGTTATATTGATATCACTCATGGTTCGAGTTATTTATTGTTGCATCTTGTGTGCCGGAGAGAGAGTACAACATAATATGTTTGTTTGTCTGGCTTCTTCAGAAGTTGCTGCAGCATACATTCAAAAGAAAAAAACAGGCAAACACAAAAGACACTATTAACACTACTAGGCTAATAAGGGTAGAGAGATATGTGAGACTAGATATTGTTTAAGATTTTCAATACATTTATATCATGATACGGCATGAGAAGTGTTGTTCTTCCTAGCGTTTAAAGGCTCTATTACATTATGAAAATGACAGAACACTCATGACCGTTCTAGGCTAGCTGTTCTAATATTTTCCTGTCCCCATTTAGTTATTACCGGTATATAGCCATTAGTGATAATTATTTATCAAACATATATTTAGCAGTAGTCATCCCCAAAATCGAGGACATTTCAGTGTAGATTGATTGGTGTCCCAGGGATTAATTTAAAAAATCAAATGAGTGTCCATGAAATCGTAATGGAAATGGCCTTTAGTTATGGCTATTATTTCTATTGTATGAGCTTTCTTGAGCCATTCACCCATAAAGTTGTGTTTAAACAGACCAAGTGTGCTTGTTTCTTTGTTTCTTCTTTGATATCTAACTTTCCCCCACTGTCTTCCCCTGGCTGCAACTGTAGATCCTATCGAGGGCACAAGCACCATACCCGACCACGTGTACATCCCCTTCCTGCAGGAGAAGGGCAGAGGTCCCCTGGCGTTCCCGGGGGCACCACTTGAGAAGCCAGAGGAGTCTGAGGACCACAGTGTGGGGCGTGAGTTCCTTCCAGGGCCTTCAGAAAAGACTGAACATGACGTGTGGAACAGCTGCATGACTCAGCCAAAACTCGAGACACCGCAACTAAAAAAAGAGCAGGACGAGTTTATCATCACGACGGAGGTCGGTTCCTCTCCTGATGGCGTGAAGAGTGAGCCGTGCGACCGAGATGGAGCGGAGATGGAGTCTACGTACCAATCGCTGTCCCCCGATGACGCCGGCAGTGATGAGGAGTGGGTGATGGACGATGAAAGACACTCTTGTGATGAGAATCAAACAGTAAATATGCTAAATGTGGCAAAAGGTCAAAAGTGGCAAAGTGGTGGTCATGAGGAGGTGGGAGTCACAACAACATTGCCTTGTGGTAATTCTATATCGAAAAACGTTTGCCCCATGTGCGGCAAGGCTTTTCACTATGCAAGCGCTTTAGCGAAGCACATGAAATCGCACAACAACAAATGCGGCGTTTGTGGGAAAAATTGCGCATCCACGAAAGAGTTGTTAAGTCATTTAAAAGTCGCCCACAGCAAGTCGCATTTTTGCCACATTTGTGGAAGAACGTTCTCAAAGCACTGCAAGATGATTGTGCACGTTAAAGCGCACACAGACGTACGGGAGCACGCGTGCGTGGTCTGTGGAATGGCGTTTTTCAGGAAGGACCACCTGGTGGTGCACATGAGGATACATTCCGGGGAGAAGCCGTACGCGTGTGACATCTGCGGCAAGGCGTTCAGCCAGAGCCAGAGTCTGACCATCCACAGGAGGAGTCACACTGGAGAGAAACCGTACCCGTGTTCCGTGTGCGGCAAATTCTTCATCACCAGCAGTCAGCGCAAGAGTCACATGCGCAACCAGCATTCGGACGAGAGACCGCACGCCGCAAACGGTTTAGGCAAAGCGGACAGCTGACGAGCCACGAGAGGACGACGCACACACTCCACGCAGGAGAGAGACCATACGCTTGTGACCGTTAGTGGCCTTCGGTATGAATCTGCTCAGAACCTAATGTGTACTTAA
This sequence comes from Electrona antarctica, assembly GCF_951216825.1. NCBI lineage: Eukaryota > Metazoa > Chordata > Actinopteri > Myctophiformes > Myctophidae > Electrona > Electrona antarctica. The sequence continues at coordinate 46,007,520 of NC_136795.1, forward strand.
AAACCCACAAAAAATTATAAATACAGTATGTATCATTTCTACCACGGGGGATTCAAGTACAGTAACATTGCACGCGAACATGTCATACAATAAAAACAAAAATTAAAAGCACTAAGGGTCCTCCATTTTCGAAAATGGTCCGATTACGGACTTGGTTCCCTTTAACGATTCAAGGCAGTGTTGTTTTCGACAGCAAATTTAGATCTTAGTTTTTGCCATAGTCTTTTGAATGATTTTAATTTGGTTTTAGTCACATTTTAGTCACATAGAAGTGTTAGTCTAGTTTTAGTTGACTAAATCTACAGTTGATTTAGAGCTGGCCAAGCACGCCGTGTCTGAAGGCACCAAGGCTGTGACCAAGTACACCAGCTCCAAGTAAACTGTTCTCTCTGCTCTAAACACAAAGGTCCTCATTCACAACGGCGTTTACGCTCATAAAGTGACGTTACGTGAGCGGAGCGTGAGCGGACAGGCATTTACGTGGATTCCCACATTACGTGGGAATTCATGAACTTGAACGTGAACTTGACGGTGACGTGGGTTGGTCGGAAATTCCGCTGAAAGCTGCACCACCTCTCATGGTCGTGTACGGCTTGCGTAGATGTATTAAGAAGGCTTTAGTCTTCATGCTGAATCAATTAAAAGTCCCCAAACCTCAGATAAAATATGTAGGCAAGGCATGTGTCCCCAACATTGGTCGCACATAAAAAAATGATAGCCTATATAAAAGCCAAGTATCACTTGTATGCCTAAATGCATGCATTCTAGAGGCAGGTTAGCCTAGAGTCCCATACAGAAACTGCCCCTGCAAGCCCGACACCTTTTTTATTTATTTATTAGGATATTTCTAGCATGCGCGATTGCGCTGCTCACTTGACAGCTTTCTACTCGCAGTGCAACGCGCTGTGAGGGGGGCAGCATGCTGCCGCTGAACAGTCCAATCTGGGTGAAATTCACATTGGAAAATGAATATAACGGCACGGTGAGCCCGGCCCGGACAGGACAGATGATTTCTATGGTTCACAGACATGCCGGTCTGACAGACAGACAGCAGTCACCAGGGCTAATTAGCCCTATAAAAAAATAGAAGTCCACATTATTGCATCAGCGCGTGCAATTCGCGTCATTTTAATATGACGACATCATGAAATAAACCTGCACTTAGGCTGACAAAGAGGATCTGACGAGGAGGCTACCCGCCGTATATGGTTCAGAACAAATCCATTCTCCACATGGCATTCAGACAGATGACAGTGAGATGATATTAATCTATTCCCCGCATGAATCAATGCAGCTCTGATAAAAAAAAGTATCGGATATCTATTTTACCTCTGCAGGCGAGTGTGCAATTGTTTTTATAACCCTGCAGTGCATTCATCAGTAAGGGCTTTATCATTGCCGAGTTGTAATATAGCATTTGGTCGTGTGGTGAACAGTACAAATTAACTTCTTTCTCATTATGTGAAAGTAACTGTAACATCAGTTAACTTATTAACGTTCTGACATTTAACAAGGAGTGAAGCAATGCGTGCCAAGTTGGCAAGTTTCGTTTATAATTATATACATAACTTGCGCTGTTTGCTTGAAGATCTGTCCGTGCAGAGACCCGCCTGTCAAAATTAACTGCTCTACAAGCTCATCGCGGCTGTTGTATATAATTTAAAGCCCGGTGCAGGCTATGATGACGTATTTCGATATTTCCTGTTGCCTTATATGGTGTGGGATGGGCGTTCTAACCAGGCGAATCGCTTGGGAAAAATGCGGAAAGGCTACACTCTGCGATCCGCACAAATGAAGTGATTACACCAGCTTCCCTGAATAAGACGGGAGCAAATCGCAGCGTGATCGGACAGAGAAATACGATGATATTTAGTATCTGTATACGCTTCCGTTACACACTGGCATATTTCTCCTTTGTGAATGAGGACCAAAGAGTTGATCCAAATACTATGAAAAGCAAAATGACCAACTAGTACAGAGCTTGACAACTAAAGCAGTTTGTCCAGGTCAGTCATCAGACATTCATGTGAATAACAGTGCTCAGACACAGAGATGACATGGAACTTGCAGATTAGGCAAACAATTGTGCAATTGTTAATTAATTTCATAATGCAACAAATGGCTGCTGTAAAGTTTGTATGAACTAGTAACCACGTTAGAGAAGCTTGTGAAAATGTAGATTCATTCATATTTCTATTGCACTACCTCCACTACACTAACAGTAAAATCTTAATTGTATTAAAACCCAATGAAACAAGTTAAGGTGCACCTGTATTCTATCATTGTGATTTGTAAGGACAGAAAATACGTTTTTGTTTTGGGAAATTAAATGTGAACTGTTTAAAAAATAATAGTGTGCTTGCGGAATTGAAGAAGGAAGACCTTGATGTTGATGTTTTAACTAAATCATATGTTGAATTATGGAAAAAAGGAAACTAAAGCAAATAAAATGGATGAGGATAAAGAGAAATTAGCTGAAATGCAATCGGAATTGACCAAATTGAATGATTCACATTTTAATAAATATGCATACAAAGAAACTCCAAAGTGACATCATCGATGGGGAATCCAAGCTAATATGTGTCTGAACTGCCTACAGCCCTCCTATGAGACACAGACTGAGTAGAAACAAATTGTGCCATTTTATCATGATTATTAGTGAGGACCTATTATATGAAGATAGGTTGAAAAGTGGTGAAGTGGTCCTTTAAGGCTTTTGATTTCATTTCCAGGGAGTATTTGTGGGAGGTCTAAAGGTATATCGTTTTAATCAGGATTGTATTAATTTTATTAAATTGCTGTATGCTGAATCCACAGTTTTAACAGAAACCTTTACAATTAAGTGTGCTGGAAGCAGCAAAAATATTTTTAAATGCTGAGGATGTCAATGGAGAAGATTTGGATAGTGTGCTTTTTTTATTGAAGTATGTATTGACAGTTTGCAGAATTACAGTACATTTCAAGTACAACTCAATACAAAAACTGTTGTTAACTGTGAGTGGACGACACCATAAAGCATTACACTTGTTTACAATAGGGCCAACCATTTTCAATTAATCAAAACATTTAGAGATGTATGAATATACACTTCTATATAGCCACAAGCAAAATCATAGGAGGTGAAAAGGGAAAAAAAACATACAGAAAAGGGGTGGGTGGGGGTTTCAGATTTTCAGTGAGAATCCAGCTCACTGATGTGCTATCAAAACCAATTGCTTTTAGCTTGTTAACCAGTATGGAGTGGTTCACGGTGTCAAAGCCTTTTGGAGGTCCAGCATGACCATGCCGCAGCATTTGCCAGCATCCACCTTGTGTTTGATGTGGTCGCTCAAATGGAGGAGGCGGTACTTTTCAACCTGTTCATAGACTATTTTACCCATCACTTTCGAGATGAAGCTAAGAATAGAAATAGGGCGGTAGTTGCCAGGGTCTAATTTGCTCCCTTTCTTGTGCAAGGGGGTTACATTGGCCAGTTTGAAATCTTGGGGGACATGTCCCTGTTTGATGGAGAGGTTTATTACTGTATGTGGGTGATGATTGGGGCAATAGAGATGGCTGAGTCTCTGAGAAATGTGCTGAGGGAGGAATTCACAGTTACTCAGAGTCTCAGACTCAATGTCTGAGTGACTGAATGTGATACTCCGAACTGTAGAGGGCAGCATTGCATTAGATTGCACAGCCTGCCGGAAACCAGAAGAAGAGATCGACAGATCGTCCACCGGAAGAAGCGCTGGCCAAAGTAAACACTGCGTGCTCGAGTCTCACAACCTGCTCACAACGGCCCAATACAGACCGCTGCTTACGCCGGTGTGTGTTCTACTGTTCTTTGTTACAATCAAACTATTATATTTAAAGTTTGCTCTGCAGTGCACAGCCCTGCGGTGTGTACATTCTGTGTAAAGAGTGTCAATCTGCACATTTGTAATTTCTACACGGGGTTCGTTCAGAGACTATTTGTGTTGTGGGGGAAAAAACAACATCACACACTTCTCTGTACAGACATCCACTGATCTCTGGAGATCAGATCAGATCTGAAGACATGTTACACCTCAGCACCTTCGTGTCGGAGCGGCTGTCCGCCGCGGTTGTGGACATCTGTGGAGAGGTGGAGAAGACCCTGTCCTTGTACCGGGTGGAAGTGTCCAGGTCCAGAGAGGAGATCTGTCTCCTGCGGCAAGAACTGGCCCTTCTCAGAGACAACACCAGTACGGGCCCGTGTGAGTAAATGAATGACCCCTTTTCCACGAAAACAACTTTGGTTCTAGAACTGGTTCCGTGCTTTCACGGATCCGGCGGGCATTGTTTTAGTTCCAGTTTATCCGAAGCAACTTTTAGGGTTCTGAAAATACAGACTGCCTCGTCGCTAGCACGGTGCTAACATGCTAGCTTCAGTTTGTAATGTAAACAATGGATGGCAGTGGCACAGAACTAGCTCTGGTCCATAGAAGGAGCTGGAGTACTTGCTTTAAAAAATAAATCACACCCGTGTGAAGTGGGGGCGCTCTTATTATCGTACATCATCATGACGTAACATGTTTGCTCAGACACATATGACGTAAATTCTCCTTTCATTGTCAATGGCATTTAGATAGATCATGACGTAAATTATCCTTTCATTGTCAATGGCATTTAGATAGATCTTTACTGTCATTGTAACATGTTCAACGAAATTGAAAGTGCCAACCGATCAGTGCATCAAACACTACACACACATAATTGCACTTGACATATATTGCACAATGCACAATAATTGCAGCTTTTATTTCACAAACCCCTATTGTATTTAACTTAAACGCATCTTAGCAGCATTGAGTGTGCATTAATGTTTGTGTTGGCACAAAATGCCAATTTGATCAGACACATAAATAACACGTAAAACACATGAAATTAAATGAAATTAAATGATTACTATATTTACCCAGGGTATCTGGGCTAAGCTCAAGAACTTGTTTCCAGCCAGGCCCTGCTCATAGAACATTTCATCGTAGTGGTTCAATGCCTTGTTCAAGGGCACTTCAGCGGTGGTAATTTTAACGTGTCGGACCGCTGATTCGAACTGGCGACCTTCCGGTATCAAGACCGCTCCGCAATCCGTTCGGCCACCGCTGCCACGTACTCTAAACAGACAGACAGACAGACACAGACAGACATACAGAGGGACAAACATTGCTGTTCCATCAAATGAGTGTCCATGGAAAGTGGTGGGAAAACCCTGCAGTTATGGCTATTCTTTCTATTGTATGAGCTTTCTTGAGCCATTCGCCCAAGTGTGCTTGTTTTTTTGTTTCTGTTTGATAGCTAACGTTCTCCCCCTGGCTGCAACTGTAGATCATATCGAGGGCACAAGCACCATACCAGACCACGCGTACATCCCCTTCCTGCAGGAGAAGGGCCGAGGACCCCCGGCGATCCCAGGCTCCCTGGGGGCACCACTTGAGAAGCCAGAGGAGTCTGAGGACCACAGTGTGGGGCGTGATTTCCTTCCAGGGCCTTCAGAAAAGACTGAACATGACGTGTGGAACAGCTGCATGACTCAGCCAAACCTCGAGACACTGCAACTAAAAAAAGAGCAGGATGAGTTTATCATCGCAACGGAGGTCCGTTCCTCTCCTGATGGCGTGAAGAGTGAGCCGTGCGACCAAGATGGAGCGGAGATGGAGTTTACGTACGTACTGTCCCCCGATGACTACGGCAACGATGAGGACTGGGTGATGGGCGATGAAAGACAGCGCTCTTGTGATGAGAATCAGACAGTAAATATGCTAAACGTGGCAACAGTTCTCAGTGATGGTCATGAGGAGGTGGGAGTCGCAACAACATCGCTTTGTGATAATTCTACATCGAAAAACATTTGCCCCGTGTGCGGCAAGGGGTTTGAATACACACACACTTTAATGAAGCACATAAAAATGCACAACGTCAAATGTGGCGTTTGTGGGAAAACCTGCGCTTCCACGAAAGAGTTGCTACGTCATTTAAAAGGTGCCCACAGCAAGTCGCATTTTTGTCTCATTTGCGGAGAAACGTTTTCAAAGCACTGCTTGATGATTGCGCACGCCAGAGCACACACGGACGTACGGGAGCATGCGTGCGACGTCTGTGGAAAGGCCTTTTTCAGGAAGGACCACCTGGTGGTCCACATGAGGACTCATTCCGGGGAGAAGCCGTACGCGTGTGACATCTGCGGCAAGGCGTTCAGCCAGAGCCAGAGTCTGACCATCCACAGGAGGAGTCACACTGGAGAGAAACCGTACCCGTGTTCCATGTGCGGCAAACTCTTCATCACCAGCAGTCAGCGCAACAGTCACTTGCGCAACCAGCATTCGGACGAGAGACCGCACGCCGCAAACGGTTTAGGCAAAGCGGACAGCTGACGAGACACGAGAGGATGACGCACGCACTCCACACAGGAGAGAGACCGTACGATTGTGACCGTTTGTGGCCTGGGGTATGAATCTGCTCAGAACCTAATGGTGCACTTAAAAACCCACAAAAAATGATAAATACAGTATGTATAATTTCTACCGTGAGAGATTCAAGTACAGTAACATCGCACGAGGAACACAATAAAACCAGAAATTAAAACTTGTTTACATCAGGGTCCTCCATTTTCATTGAAAATCGTCCGATTCCGGACTTGGTTCCCTTTAACGATTCAAGGCAGTGTTTTTGACAGCATTCTTTTTGTTTCAGCCATAGTCTTTTGAATGATTTTAATTTAGTTTTAGTCACATTATAGTCACTTGGAATTTTAGTCTAGTTTAGTCGACTAAATGTCATAAGATATTTGTAGACTAAATCTACTGTTGATTTAGTCAACTAAAATGTATTTTGGCGGGCCTTGATGCCGTCATAATGTTGTACTGCTTGATTCCCAAAGGTGTAAATTGCAGACTTGAAAAGGAAAATGGAATCTACAGTTGATTTAGTCAACTAAAATGTATTTTGGCACGCCTTGATGCCATCATAATGGCTAATTTTACACTCGCTGAAAATAGCCGATCTACAAGCTCACATTGATGACACTGGGAAAAAAAAGGTTTAGATAGTTTAGTGATTCAATTAGGGGTTACATGTATTGTGAGATTCAGAAGTTACATTGCATATCTAACTATAAATGCACCAAGTCTGCACAGAAAGTCTAGGAAGGAGAGCTACGCCATCTACGTCAGTGGTTCCCAAAGTGGGGTTTCCGAGACCCCCAGGGGTCCTTGAGGGAGTTCCAGGGGGTCCCCAGTTAAATGTTAGTTTGGAACCAAATGGACCCTTATGGGTCTGTAACTCTGAGAGTTTATAAATGGAGTTTAATTAACATTGATTTTACAATATAAATTGGGGGTCCCAGAGATAGAAATGTCATTAAATGGGGGTCCGTAGACTAATGCATGTCAAACAGGTTGAGAATCACTTCTAGAGACGTAACAATCTTGGCATATCTTTTCAAATAGGGGTCTGCAGGCTAATTTGTGTCAATTTGGGCGTCCTTGACCAAATGTTTGGGAACCACCAATCTACGTGTACAAAGTCCTGAAGCAGGTCCACCCTGACACGGGTATCTCTTCCAAGGCCATGGGCATCATGAACTCCTTCGTCAACGACATCTTTGAGCGCATCGCCTCCAAACTGGCTCACTACAACAAGCGCCGCACCATCTCGTCCAGGGAGATTCAGACCGCCGTCCACCTGCTGCTTCCCGGTGAGCTGGCCAAGCACGCCGTGTCTGAAGGCACCAAGGTTGTGACCAAGTACACCAGCTCCAAGTAAACTGTTCTGTCTGCTCTAAACACAACGGTCCTTTTAAGGACCACCCCATCTTTTCCAAGAAAGAGTTTATCCAAATACTATGACAAGCAAAATGGCCAACTATTCCAGAGCTTGACAACTAAACCAGTTTAAAAATAGAGAAATGGAAGCGCTGCAGGGATCAGTTAGTGGCTCTTAGATGGGTGCTCTTTGGTAATACAGGTAGAAGTTAGAACCATATACAAAAAAGGTATCTTTCCTTCAAGTTGTACTGCTTGAATCCAAGGCACTCCTTGGATTCCTTTTTTCTTTTCAAGGTAATTTACACCTTTGGGAATCAAGCAGTACAACTTGAAGGAAAGATACCTTTGTTGTATATAACTAAACCAGTTTGTCAAGGTCAGTCATCAGACATTCATGTGAATAACAGTGCTCAGAGATGACATGGGACTTGCAGATTAGGCAATCAATTGTTCAATTGTTAATGAATTTCATATGCAACAAATGACTGCTGTAAAGTTTGTATGAGCTACATTAGAGAAGCTTGTGAAAATGTAGATTAATTCATATTTCTATTACACTAGCTCCACTACACTAACACAGTAAAAATCTCAATTGTATTAAAACCCAATGAAACAAGTTATAAACACATGAAATGTAAGTGCACCTGTATTCTATCATTGTGATTTGGCAGGCCAGAAGAAGGGTTTTTTTGGGAAATTAAATGTGAACTGTTCTAAAGAATAATGGTGTGCTTGCAGAATTGAAGAAGGAATTAAGTGATGATTGCCAAAAGTTTAAATGTTTTAACTAAATCATATGTTGAATTATGGGAAATAATGAAAGATAGGCTGAGATATTACTTTAAATATAAATCTAAAATATTGAACCAAGAGCAAAACAAAAAAAGCCCACATCATTAAAGACACCAGCCAGACACCGCCCATACCCTGTTCCAACTACTCCCTTCCAAAAAACGCTACCAGAGCATCAAATCTCGCACCACCGGACCCTCAGGCATTCAGGCTGCTGAACAGCTGACCTTGCACTGTACGCACTTTACATTGCACTTTGCTGATAGATATCATCATCATTATTATTATTATTATTCTGAATGTATATTAAAATACATTTAGAGTAGAATTGTTGTCGTTATGCTAATTAATTCCTCCCAGGCTCCCACTGCAGTTGTATACAACTGGCTTATACCTCCCCACTGAGAAAACGTAGCTACCCCTCCCGTTCAACATTCCCCTCTGACAGGCGACGCCTCAGCCTGTAGGAGTAAGTGCAGTGACAAACATCACCCTCCCCCCGCCCGGCTTCCCTGCCCAAACGAATGTTAAAATATTCTATCTCTATATAGTATTTCCAACAACACAGTGGTGAAAAGCATTCTTGACATTCTATTTGCCACCTAATCTTTAAAGAGAAAGAGATAGATCAGACAAAGAAAGATACAATCTCCTGATGTAGCTTTTTGAGTTAAATCTCAATGTAGCCCCTTTTACCCCTTATGAATTATGGGCAGGGCCCCTAAGTTCTTTTAACTTAAAAGTACCTAGCAGTTTTAATCTTTTAAATATAAACTTGAGTTCCCACTAATCCCACAATCTACTCACTCGACAGTGAAAGGTCTCACTAGGGGGGCGTAACGCATGTGGAGGTACACGCTATCCCCCCCACCTCCTGAAAAAATACAATACATTAATGGCTGAATATATAAATCTGAAAACGAAAGCAAATAATAAATAAAATGGATGAGGATAAGGAGAAATTAACTGAAATGGAATCGAATTGACCAAATTCAATGATGTCTCCCAGGGCCTCTGCCTACAGGCAGGTATGTGTGACACAAAGTAAACATGTCAGTGCAATTCTAAATGAAAACGCTATTATGATAGAGAATGAGAAAATGAAAAGGGAAACTATTAGAGAACTGTGTGAAAAAAAATGTACCAGAAAATTAATATAAACAAATCCAAGTTGCATGCTTCTCCTTGATTCCATACAAATGAATGGTGGGGAAAGTACTAAACATGAGGTGAGTTGTGTAGGGGTAAATCACCAGGCCCTGATGGCCTGCCTAATGAGTTCTATCTCTCTTGTACAAACAAATTAGTCGATCTGCTAGTCTCTGCTTATAATGATGGAATCAGGGAAGGCAAAATACACTCATCCTTCTGTCATGGAGTTATATTGCTTATACAAATCACACCTGTGTGAAGTGAGGGGTGCTCTTATCAATCATATGAAATGTAAGATGACAACTGAATTTATGTGATGTGTAAAAGCCCGAGCTGAAGTAAAACAGTTGCACTGTTTAGAAAAGTCGATTTCCTCAGACACGTATGATTTAAATTATCCTTTCATTGTCAATGGCAAATGTGACACGTGTTGTGACAAAGCTGTATATAGGAGGGGCTAGGACCCCTCAAAAAGGGTCCTCGTATAACTTAGATAATTGGAGACGTGAGACACAAGATTATAAAATACTTGCAATACACTGCATAGACAGCACAGGACACCATAAGTAGTAGCCTTGCCGAGCCATGAGGCCCATAGGGCAGGAGCCTATCTCCTGTTTCTGTAGCCATGAGGCCCATAGGGCAGGAGCCTATCTCCTGTTTCTGTAGCCATGAGGCCCATAGGGCAGGAGCCTATCTCCTGTTTCTGTAGCCATGAGGCCCATAGGGCAGGAGCCTATCTCCTGTTTCTGTAGCCATGAGGCCCATAGGGCAGGAGCCTATCTCCTGTTTCTGTAGCCATGAGGCCCATAGGGCAGGAGCCTATCTCCTGTTTCTGTAGCCATGAGGCCCATAGGGCAGGAGCCTATCTCCTGTTTCTGTAGCCATGAGGCCCATAGGCCAGGAGCCTATCTCCTGTTTCTGTAGCCATGAGGCCCATAGGGCAGGAGCCTATCTCCTGTTTCTGTAGCCATGAGGCCCATAGGGCAGGAGCCTATCTCCTGTTTCTGTAGCGTGAGGCAGCTTGATGTACAACACTCTAACCACAAGCCTCTGAGCTGGACACCATGCAGGACACCATACCTGTTGAATAAGTTTGACCCCTCAAGATCTCCATTATGCTCAAAATGTAAAGACAAAAATGGTACTTATATGCACTGCTTTTGGGACTGCTTGACAATCTCCAAATTATGGTTCTTTATTTCCAAAGAGTTTTTTTGTATGTAACATTGAAATGAAACTAGGTCTCTTTATGCTCAGCCTTCCAGGACCGGACCATGTCCCTGAACCCACCTAATGTTATGCTTCTTCAAAAATTATTAGTTCTGGCCAGACAATGTATCCCTTTCAATTGGATTATGGATAAACCACCAACACACACAACACAGTGGCACCGAGATAATGGAGATAATGAGTGCTAGGTCTAAAGGCAATGAAGACATTTTCACGAAAATATAATATAGGCTAATACCGGTACTTGACCTCGGTTGTCCTTAGCTAAAGGTAGACGTGACATGATTGAAAACCCTGGTCAACGAGAACAGTAACGCCTGGTTTGTCTCAATATAGCTGATGAATTGTTTTGAAACATTACAAGGAAATGCTTGATGTGTCTTTGTATAGCTGATGTAGCCTATTGCTCTAATGAACTAATACAAAAACAACCAATGATCTTTTCCCCCCCTTTATTTCTACTTTATTGTGTTTATTGTTTTGTTTTTTGATGTATTGAATGTAGGTGATTTATTTTTGTCTTTTTAAAAAAAGAAAAAAGGGCGACACTATGATTGAATGACTCATGTGTATTGTATAACCTAAACTGCCCAAATGAATAAACATTACAAAAAAGAACAGACATGTGGGATAATCTGGGGATTTTATAATATATAATAGGGTATGCAAATTAGGAATTGTTTATTGTAAATTTAGACCAGAAAAAGGCTTTTGATTTAATTTCCAGGGAGTATTTGTGGAAGGTCTTAAAGGTATGGTTTTAATCAGGATTGTATTAATTTGATTAAATTGGTGTACGCTGAATCCACAGTTCAAGTAAATGTAATTGGAGTTTTAACAAAAACCTTTGCAATTAAGAGGGGGTGGAAGCATCAAAGGGATTTAAAAAATTTGAGGACGTCACTGGAGAAGATTTTGATAGTGTGCTGAGGGAGGAATTCACACTACAGTTTACTCAGACTCAAGTGACTGTCTGCTGGGATCATAGATATATATATATCTATGGCTGGGATCACTAGGGTGGACACTGTTTTACTTTACTTTACGATAAACGAACTGTGGAGGGCAGTATTGCACTAGATTGCTAACCTCGCCTCGCCAGGTTTACTGGGTTTACTAGATTGCACAGCCTGCCGGAAACTCTGCCGGAAACCAAAATAAGGAGGACAGCAGTGCTTCGCTGGGTTCTGTGCTTACAATCAAAATATTATACGTTTGATGTTCTGCAGTGCACAGCCCTGCTGTGTGTACTTGTTTTCGCGACATTCTGTGTAAAGAGTGTCAATCTGCACATTTGTAATTTCTACACAGGGGTTAGTTCAGAGACTACAACTTGTTGTGGGTGGCCAACAGGGAAACAACAACATCACACACTTCTCTGTACAGAAATCATCCACTGATCTCTGGAGATCAGATCAGATCTGACGACATGTTACACCTAAGCGCCTTCGTGTCGGAGCGACTGTCCGCCGCGGTTGTGGACATCTGTGGAGAGGTGGAGAAGACCCTGTCCTTGTACCGGGTGGAAGTGTCCAGGTCCAGAGAGGAGATCTGTCTCCTGCGGCAAGAACTGGGCCTTATCAGAGACCACAACACCACAGGCCTGTGTGAGTGAATGAATGACCACTTTTCCACGAACAACTTTGGTTCTAGAATAGCGCGGAAACATGACTGATACGAGCGTCATGTGAACCATGGCTAGTTCTAGAATAGCTCTAACGCGTAACGCATTAGAGCTATGGACCAGAGCTAGTTCTAGAACTGGTTCTGTGCTTTTCACGGAACGGGCGGCCATTTTTTTTGTTCCAGTTTATCCGAAACGGCCATAGACATCCTGACAAATGTGTTGAGGTCAGCACATTTTGGGCACATTTGGGCAAGTGGCTATGTGCAAAACGAATGCTTGGAATGGATTCAGAATCATGAAAAACCCCTAGTTTGACATGTCACATGCTACTTAAAGCAAAAGGAAAATTTGACATTTTTGCCAGCCATAGGATGTTAATGGTAGGGTCACAACAAACCCCTATAAAAAAGATTGCCCAATACAGCCGGTCAGCAAGTGGATTCATGAATGTATGTATATAGACAATATTTTAGGCCAATACAAAAGACTATATACCAAAATGACCCGCTTTAAACAAAAGAAGCCTGTCGGCTGCCGGACTAATAATACTGAAAATAGACACACAAAAAGAAAAAAAAAACAATCACAAGGCAGCTATTTTCACAGAAAATAGGGCACCCCCTTCTGAAATGTTGCGGGCTTAAAAAATATATTTATTTATTTTGTACAATAGGCTACAATATTATATAATTGAAGTACACATACTCCTGAAATGTACCAAGTAACGGTATTCAAGTAAATGTACTTAGTTACCGTCCACTGAATATAATATCAATGTTATATCGATATCACTAATGGTTTGAGTTCTTTATTGTTGCATCTTGTGCAAGAGTACAACATAATGTTGCACTCTTGTTGTCCTTCAGAAATTGCACACTATAAATGCGGCACATCTCTGTCTGCGTGCATGTGTGTGTGTGTGTGTACGGTTGTAATGCACGTAACTCGAGAACCGCTTGCCCCATGACTTCAAATTCAAATTCGACACACGCGTTCCACACCCCCACAGGGAGTGCAGTGCCAGGCCTCGAGTCGGTGGCATGCACCGTTTTCCAGAACCACCACAAAAGGCTCTGGTCAGGCTCTGCCAGTGGGTCTAATTAGGCCATGTCCTCTCACCTGTGCAATTTCCAGCCTCTGCCTCAGCCAATTGATTGCCATGGCAACCCCACACCTGCCAATTGATTGCTTAACCAGTCCACTTTTCACAGTCAGTTTGCACTCTTCAGACACAGGCACATACACAGATCTCCATGTGGGACACAGACAGATAGTTAAAATGGGTGCTACCGTGCTATGACAACGGGTATTATTAGGTTCCCAAGTTGCATCGTTCCCAAGTATTGATAACAGTCAAAGCGGGTGCCCAAGTACTGTAGGCCGGTGGCTGACGGGCACGTACAGGTCTAGTACATTCAAAAGAAAAAAACAGGCTGAACACAAAAGACACTACTAACACTACTAGGCTAATAATAACGGTAGAGAGATATGTGAGACTAGATATTGTTTAAGATTTTCAATATATTTATATCATGATACGGCATGAGAAGTGTTTTTCCTAGCGTTTAAAGGCTTCTATTACATTATGAAAATGACTGAACACTCCTGACCGTTCTAGCTGTTCTAATATTTGCCTGTCCCCACTTAGTTATTACCGGTATATAGCCATTAGTGATAATTATTTATCAAAAATATATTTAGCAGTAGTCATCCCCAAAATCGAGGACATTTCAGTGTAGATTGATTGGGGTCCCAAGGATTCATTAAAAAAAATCTAATGAGCTTTCTTGAGCCATTCACCCAGCAAGTTGTGTTTAAAGTTTTTAAACGGACCGAGTGTCTAACTTTCCCCCACTGTCTCCCCCTGGCTGCAACTGTAGATCCTATCGAGGGCACAAGCACCATACCAGACCACGCGTACATCCCCTTCCTGCAGGAGAAGGGCCGAGGACCCCCGGCGTTCCCGGGCTCCCTGGGGGCACCACTTGAAAAGCCAGAGAAGTCAGAGGACCACAGTGTGGGGCGTGAGTTCCTTCCAGGGCCTTCAGAAAAGACTGAACATGAGGTGTGGAACAGCTGCATGACTCGGCCAAACCTCGAGACGCTAAAAGAAGAGCAGGACGAGTTTATCATCACGACAGAGGTCGGTTCCTCTCCTGATGGTGTGAAGAGCGAGCCATGCAACCGAGATGGAGCAGAGTTTACATACGTACTGTCCACCGATGACGACGGCAGTGATGAGAAGTGGATGATGGGCGATGAAAGACAGCGCTCTTGTGATAAGAATCAGACAGTAAATATGCTAAACGTGGAAACAGGAGTCTCAAAAATCGAAACATCGAAAAACGTTTGCCCCGTGTGTGGCAAGGCTTTTCACTATGCAAGCGCTTTAGTTAAGCACATAAAATCGCACAACAACAAATGCGGCGTTTGTGGGAAAACCTGCGCATCCACGAAAGAGTTGTTAAGTCATTTAAAAGGCGCCCACAGCAAGTCGCATTTTTGCCACATTTGCGGAAGAACCTTCTCAAAGCACTGCTTGATGATCGTGCACGCCAGAGCGCACACGGACGTACGGGAGCACGCGTGCGTGGTCTGTGGAATGGCGTTTTTCAGGAAGGACCACCTGGTGATGCACATGAGGACTCATTCCGGGGAGAAGCCGTATGCGTGTGACATCTGCGGCAAGGCGTTCAGCCAGAGCCAGAATCTGACCATCCACAGGAGGAGTCACACAGGAGAGAAACCATACCAGTGTTCCGCGTGCGGCAAACTCTTCAGCACAAGCAGTCAGCGCAACAGTCACATGCGCAACCAGCATAATTCGGACGAGGGACCGCACCCCGCAAACGGTTTAGGCAAAGCGGACAGCTGACGAGACACGAGAGGACGACGCACGCACTCCACGCAGGAGAGAGACCCTACGCTTGTGACCGTTTGTGGCCTCACTGGCCTGCGGTATAAATCTGCTCAGAACCTAATAGTGCACTTAAAAAACCACAAAACATTATAAATAAATACAGTATGTATCATTTCTACCGCAGGGGATTCAAGTACAGTAACATCGCACATGGAACATGCCATACAATAAAACCAGAAATTTAAAGCACAAAGACTTGTTTACATCAACCCTGACACCGGTATCTCTTCCAAGGCCATGGGCATCATGAACTCCTTCGTTAACGACATCTTTGAGCGCATCGCCGGTGAAGCCTCCAAACTGGCTCTCTACAACAAGCGCTCCACCATCTCATCCAGGGAGATTCAGACCGCCGTCCGCCTGCTGCTCCCCGGTGAGCTGGCCAAGCACGCCGTGTCTGAAGGCACCCAGGCTGTGACCAAGTACACCAGCTCCAAGTAAACTATTCTCTCTGCTCTAAACACAACGGTCCTTTTAAGGACCACCCATCTTTTCCAAGAAAGAGTTTATCCAAATGCTATGAAAAGCAAAATGACCAACTATTACAGAGCTTGACAAATAAACCAGTTTGTCCAGGTCATGAGACATTCACGTGAATCTGTCTCTGAGATGACATGGTTTCATTGTGATTTGGCAGGACAGAAAAGAGGGTTTTTGGAAATAAAATGTGAACTGTTTAAAGAATAATAGTGTGCTTGCATAATTGAAGAAGGAAGTGATGACTGCCAAAAGTTTAAATGTTTTAACTAAATCATAATATGTTGAATTATGGGAAATAATGAAAGATAGGCTAAGATATTACTTTAAATGTAAATCTAATATATTGAACCAAGAGCAAAATGAAAAATACAATATATTAATGGCTGAATATATAATTCTGAAAACGAAAGCAAATGAAATGGATGAGAATAAAGATAAATTAACTGACATTAACATTCTAGTTATAGTGACTCATAGGAATAGACTATGTGACAACCAGATATAGTCTGGTGACCACCGGTGAGACGGGTGACAGCCGGAATGTAGACGGCACCCCGGGAGCAGTATGGGTTTGCGCCCCCATCCTGCATCCTCCGTGAGGAGGAAGCCCAAAAAACCTTCAGTGAGGCCTTTAGGAGGGCCATTCGAGCTGCAAGCAGAGCCTGCAGTGCCACTGTTTCCCAGAACCATTGTGGCTCAAGAATCCACCACTCCTGAATGAAGTGTGGTGCTGGGACTGGAGTCTGGTGCAACGCACAAGTCCTGGCTGCACCTGGTGAGAGCAGGAGTGGACCTGGTGACTGGTGAGACGTAAGGAGGGGCACGGACAGAAGTCAACCACAGAGCCTAGTCCCTCCACATGCCAGAATTGTGCCTCCCAGCCCCGGCAGAGTAGTTCCGGAGTGGTTCCTCCAACGGGTTGTGTGGCCCTGGTCTTTCCCTAGTGGGTCTGATTGAGGGTAGCTACTGGGACGTAAGTCGGGACTTGATCACCCCGGCTGGGTCACCTGAGTGAGGGGTATGATGTTCGTGAGACCCGAAACCCTGATGACCTTGGGATGCATCACTGAGGATACGTCCCAGATGCATCCATGCGATGTATTTTCGTTCTGAAATTGAATCGGAATTGACCAAATTGAAATTATGTCTCCCAGGGCCTCCACCTACAGGCAGGTATGGTTGACATGTCTCTAGCAATGCACATTGTCTAATAAATATACATAAAAATAAACTCAAGTTTCTTTTTAAGGCTCGAATGGCCCTCCTAAAGGCCTCATCGAAGGTTTTTGGGCTTCCTCCTCACGGAGGATGCAGGCAGGGGCTCTAACCCATACTGCTCCAGGGGTGCCGTCTACATTCCGGCTGTCACCCGTCTCTCCGGTGGTCACCAGACTATAACTGGTTGTCACATAGTCTATTCCTCTATGAGTCACTACAAACAGAATACCTCAGAACGAAAATAACATCGCCTGGATGCAACTGGGACGTATCCTCAGTGATGTATCCCAAAGTAAACATGTCAGTGCAATTCTAAATTAAAATGGTGTTATGATAGAGGATGAGAAAATGAAAAGGGAAACTATTTGTAACTGTGTGACAAAATCTACCAGAAATGTAGACATGCTTACATGCTTTCCTTGATTACATACAAATTACTAAACATGAGGTGAGAGAAGCAATAGCCCATTGTAGGGCAGCTGAGAGGCATGTTTTCGTAACATGTTTTTTTGGGACCCTTATGGTGTCTAGTTACGATTTCTTCTTGTTGCCCGGGTCAACCAGGTTATTTTTAGTCAGTGGAGAAGATTTGGATAGTGTGCTGAGGGAGGAATTCACAGTTACTCAGACTCAATGTCTGAGTGACTGAATGGACTAGTCCAGGGGTGCCCACACCTTTATGACGTGAGATCCCCTTTCAAAATGACCAGCTCAACAAGATCTACCCACTGAAAAAATAAGTGTACCATTGCTGAAAATAGTTTAAATATATAATGTACCTGGGGGGGCTTTGGAATAGGGAGGGGGGAGAAATTATGACAAATGTCAAAATATGTCGGCCCCCCCCCCCCCCCCCCCCCCCCGTATTTAACTTAAACGCCCAATGCATTCTCAATGGCAATAGCACAAACTTTGCCATGCTACTAGTCCTACATACTTGCACCTAGAAACCCCATTCAAACGGTGGACATGTTTGCCTGAAAATACATCTTTGAAATGTTTCATAGTTTTAGAAATATAGTGCTTTCAAATTTGAGAAATTTATAATGGGCCTCAATGGCAGCTCTATGGCACATCAAAACATTACTTTCACCTAGAAACTCTATTCACACATTTTATAATTCAGCTTACTGTGGAGACACATGCTGGAACTTTTTACTTTGAAATGATTTGCAGTTTCTGAGTTATTTAACTTAAACGCCCAATGCATTCTCAATGGCAATAGCACAAACTTTGGCATGCTACTAGTCCTACATACTTACACCTATAGAAACCCCATTCAAACCTATTTAGGTTCATCTTACGGTGGACATTTTTGCCTGAAAAGAAATCTTTGAAATGTTTCATAGTTTTAGAAATATAGTGCTTTCAAATTTGAGAAATGTATAATGGGCCTCAATGGCAGCTCTATGGCACATCAAAACATTACTTTCACCTAGAAACTCTATTCACACATTTTATAATTCACCTTACTGTGGAGACACATGCTGGAACTTTTTACTTTGAAATGATTTGCAGTTTCTGAGTTATTTAACTTAAACGCCCAATGCATTCTCAATGGCAATAGCACAAACTTTGGCATGCTACTAGTCCTACATACTTACACCTATAGAAACCCCATTCAAACCTATTTAGGTTCATCTTACGGTGGACATGTTTGCCTGAAATGGAATCTTTGAAATGTTTCATCGTTTTAGAAATATATAGTGCTTTCAAATTTGAGAAATTTATAATGGGGCTCAATGGCAGATATTGGCACGTCAAAAAAGCACTTTCACCTAGAAACTCCATTCACACATTGTATAATTCAGCTTACTGTGGAGACACATGCTGGAACTTTTTACTTTGAAATGATTTGTAGTATCGGAGTTATTTAACTTAAACGCCCAATGCATTCTCGATGGCAATTACACAAACTTTGGCATGCTACTTGTCCTACATACTTACACCTAGAAACCACATTCAAACCTATTTAGGTTCATCTTACGGTAGACATGTTTCCCTGAAAAGAAATCTTTGAAATGTTTCATAGTTTTAGAAATATATAGTGCAAGGACACTTCGACACCAACTCTGGGGGAGCCCGGGTTCGAACTGGCAACCTAGGGAGTTACCATCCAGCCACTCTACCCCCTGAGCCACCGCCGCCCTGTTTTGGTTTGGTTTGACTATAGTTTATGACAGAATGGAGAGAGAAAGCTAAATTCATTGACAAAGTACATTTGGAATGTGTCACCCATCCTACACACCCTACTAGTCTATTGGGGACAAGGGAATGGAATCACTGGTGGACACGGTTTTAATTTACTTTACGATAAGAGGGCAGCATTGCATTGCACTAGATTGCACGGCTTGCCGGAAACCAGAAGAAGAAGAGATCGTCCACCGGAAGAAGCGCTGGCTAAAGTAAAGACTGCTCACAACGGCCCACTTATGCCCACTACAGACAGACAGCTGCTTACGCCGGTGTGGGCTCTTTGTTACAATCAAACTATTATATTAAAAGTTTGCTCTGCAGTGCACAGCCCTGCTGTGTGTACTTGTGTATTTTAAGGTTGTTTTCGCGACATTCTGTGTAAAGAGTGTCAATCTGCACATTTGTAATTTCTACACGGGGTTCGTTCAGAGACTATTTGTGTTGTGGGGGAAACAACAACATCACACACTTCTCTGTACAGAGTCAGACATCCACTGATCTCTGGAGATCAGATCAGATCTGACGACATGTTACACCTCGGCGCCTTCGTGTCGGAGCGGCTGTCCGCCGCGGTTGTGGACATCTGTGGAGAGGTGGAGAAGACCCTGTCCTTGTACCGGGTGGAAGTGTCCAGGTCCAGAGAGGAGATCTGTCTCCTGCGGGCCCTTCTCCGAGACAACACCACAGGTATGTGTGAGTGACTGACCACTTTTCCACGAGAACAACTTTGGTTCTAGAACTCGTTCCGTGCTTTTCACGGAACCGGCGGCCATTGTTTAGGTTCCAGTTGAGTTTATCCGAAACAACTTTTAGGGTTCTGAAAAAATATACAGACTGCCTCGTCGCTAGCACGGTGCTAACATGCTAAAGCTTGTAATGTAAACAATGGCTGGTACGGTACTACTAGCTCTGGTCCATAGAAGGAGCGGGAGTGTTTGCTTAAAAAAAAGCTATTAAAACTATTAAAAGTGTACACATTTCAAAGCACATATATATTAATATAAATGCAGTGGTGCTGTGTTGAAATTCCTAAAATAATAATTCTGTAAACAGACACTAAAAAAAGCTATTCTAAACATTCATTATTTGAAACAGGGCAAACCATTCCGAAATGTTGCGGGCAAAAAAAGGAGAAAACAAATGTGAAATATATAACAACAATATTTGTTTATTAAATGTATAACAAAGAGAAAAAAAATACAATACTACATAATTGAAGTACACATACTCCTAAAATGTACTCACGTAACGGTATTCAAGTAAATGTGCTTAGTTAGTAGTTACTGTCCGTCCACCACTGAATATAATATCATCAATGTTATATTGATATCACTCATGGTTCGAGTTCTTTATTGTTGCATCTTGTGTGCCGGAGCAAGAGTACAACATAATATGTTTGTCGGCTTCTTCAGAAATTGCTGCAGCATACATTCAAAAGGAAAAAAACAGGCAAACACTACTAGGCTAAGGGTAAAAACAGGCAAACACAAAATACACTACTAACACTACTATTAAGGGTGCAGACATATGTGATATTGTTTGATTTTCAATACATTTATATCATGATACGGCATGAGAAGTGTTGTTTTTCAATCAAATGAGTGTCCATGAAATCGTAGTGGAGAAGGCCTGCCAGCAAGTTGTGTTTAAACGGACCGAGTGTGCCGTTTTTGTTTGTTTCTGCGTTGATAGCTAACTACCCCCACTGTCTTCCCCTGGCTGCAACTGTAGATCCTCTGGAGGGCACAAGCACCATACCCGACCACGCGTACATGCCCATCCTGCAGGAGAAGCTCCGAGGACCCCCGGCGATCCCGGGCTCCCTGGAGGCACCACGTGAGGAGTCGGAGGACCACAGTGTGGGGCGTGAGTTCCTCCCAGGGCCTTCAGAAAAGACTGAACATGACGTGTGGAACAGCAGCATGACTCAGCCAAACCTCGAGACGCCGCAACTAAAAGAAGAGCAGGACGAGTTTATCATCACGACGGAGGTCGGTTCCTCTCCTGATGGCGTGAAGAGCGAGCCGTGCGACCGAGATGGAGCGGAGATGGAGTCTACGTACCAATCACGGTCCCCCGATGACGCCGGCAGCGATGAGGAGTGGGTGATGGACGATGATTATGAAAGACAGCGCTCTTGTGATGAGAATCAGACAGTAAATATGCTAAACGTGGCAACAGTTCTCAGTGATGGTCATGAGGAGGTGGGAGCCGCAACAACATCGTTTTGCGGTAATTCGAGAAACGTTTGCCCCGTGTGCGGCAAGGAGTTTGAATACACACGCACTTTAATGAAGCACATAAAAACGCACAATAACAAATGCGGCGTTTGTGGGAAAGCCTGCACATCCACGGACGAGTTGTTAAGTCATTTAAATGGCGCCCACAGCAATTGTCATTTTTGCCACATTTGCGGAAAAACGTTCTCAAAGCAATGCGTGATGATCGCGCACGCCAGAGCGCACACGGACGTACGGGAGCACGCGTGCGACGTCTGTGGAAAGGCGTTTTTCAGGAAGGAGCACCTGGTGGTGCACGTGAGGACTCATTCCGGGGTGAAGCCGTACACGTGTGACATCTGCGGCAAGGCGTTCGCCCAGAGCCAGAATCTGACCATCCACAGGAGGTGTCACACAGGAGAGAAACCGTACCAGTGTTCCGCATGCGGCAAATTCTTCATCACCAGCAGTCAGCGCAACAGTCACATGCGCAACCAGCATTCGGACGAGAGACTGTACACCTTAAACGGTTTAGGGTTAGGCAAAGCGGACAGCTGACGAGACACGAGAGGACGAAGGAAAGAGACCGTATGCTTGTGACCATTTGTGGCCTGCGGTATAAATACTTTTTGAAAAGCCTATGGGGAAAATGAACAGGGAATTATTTCCTGGGCCACTCGTCGTTGGGGCGGGACTACACCGCTCTATTGGTATAACTTTATTAACCAATTCTGGGCGGGAACCCCTTTTGGTGTTTTACCCCCTCAGGCCAGGAACCCATTTTTGGGTTCTGTACAGTATGTACAGTATTCAAAAATGTAAAATATTTGATGCTGCAATATTTGAAGTTTTTCAGAAAACCTAGGTCAGGATTTAGAGGCGTTTTTAGAATCGGTCTCAGGCCTAAATGGGTTAAAGTGTGTGTGTGTGAGAGAGAAAAATATCAGATTTTACTGATTGCTATAGACTTTAGAGTGTTTGTTCAGCTACAGAAAATGCATTTTCAGGGTGTGACGTGATGTGATGTGTGAGTGATGACACAGAAGTGAGCAGACAAACATTGGACCTGGAAAACTAGTTAAATGGGTAAAGTTGATACATGGGTTTGGCTGCAATTGGCAACCCGCCTGAAAATGTATGTTCTGCTTACCAACGAGCTGGAGAGACGGCGAGACGGCTGTTACTGAACAAACCCTCTGTGGCAATGATTCCGATTAGAATACACAAACGTTTGACTTTATTCTACTACAATATCTATACTATACTTTGTGGACATTGCAATGACACTTGCAATGTAATCCAGGCCAAGGCTCACAGCTGTTTCTCTGTTTGTTCAGAGTGGGTTGGGTTATGCCCATGGGCAATGTCTAAAAGAGGTTTTGTTTACTTTTTGTCAGCATATTGTTTAAGGATACTTTGTGGACATTGCAATGACTAATGTATTCACATTTCACAGTATGTAGAATGGGTACATTTCAAAGAAAGTACAGGTCATTACGAAAACTGCTGCGAGGATAAAACCAGAAATTAAAAGCACTAAGACTTGTTTACTTGTTCACTTCATCAGGATTGACACTTGCTGAAAATAGCAAGCTCACTGCGACGTGTTGTGAGCTTGTAGATCTGTTTTCAGCATGCAACCAACTAAGTGTAAAATGACTTGTCTTTTACTTATACTGGATCTCTTGTCTACGTCTAGTTTTTATTTGCTGACGAAATTGTCATATTTTGTCAAAGTTTTATTCATCATGGCTTCGTTTTTTTTTCATCAGTGAAATAAGGTAGTCGACAAACTTTTTTGATCATAGTATTTGTTAACGAAATCAACTCAAGGACCCGAATGGGTCCATCGGTATTGTAATTGTATAGCAGACGAGAAGTCCACATACCAGCTGTGACGAATAAAACCAGTTCCGGGAACGGTTCCAAATGTGATTGAACAGATTCCCGTTCCTCAAGGTTGGAGTCCAGTCCCAGATCCCAACCTTATTTTATCTTTGGGTAAAAGATAGGCGATAATTTGGTGAAATCTTTTGAAAATTCCCAACGTGCCCAGAATGGGAATGCCGGGCGGAGAAAGTGTTTCATAAAAAGTCTGTATGTACATAATTGGTGGCCTGATATCTCAGAGGTGAGTTGATGTAAAAGTGTCACATCAACTCTTAAGACTTGTAAAAGTCTTATCTTTTTTTTATTTAAGTTTGAATTGTATATTTCATTTTGATAATATTGTCTACGTTTTTTTTTTTTCAATTTAAGTTTGAATTATAATAAATCATGATAAGATTGATTTTGTGTTTTTTTTTTTCATGAATTTTCAAGTCAGGTTAAAAACATACATTTCCACAGGGCTATACTGCTGCACACCTGTAGCCTGGCTAATAAGCCAGACCGAATCAGCCGTTGGCAAAACAAAACAACACACGACAGTGTGATTTGAGTCTGGCTTATTAGCCAGGCTAGCACACCTGTAGCCTGGCTAAAGCCAGACTCAAATCACACTGTCGTGTGTTGTTTTGTTTTGCCAACGGCTGATTCGGTCTGGCTTATTAGCCAGGCTAGCACACCTGTACTGATTATTAGTATCATAAGATTATTATTAAACATTAACATAAGATTATTATCATAAATTATAAAAAAAGACTAAGTTCTAAAAAATAATTGTATTTATTTGTTTGTTTCCTTTGTATTAACTTTGTATTTTGTTTATTTTCTTAAAGGCTAGGCAAAATAAGCTTCGGCTTCAGCCTAGACCTTTTCGGTGCCACCTCTTTGTAAAGACTTAAATGCAAAATGATGAAACGTAACATGTAAATGTAGAGCACCGAAATAAACAATTCATTCAAGTATGTTTCATGCTTTGATATCTGGTGATTCTGCAGTGGCCCGTGTTCATCAAATGAACACTAGGTGGTGCTGCTCGACTACTTGGTGTGAGTCTCATACAATGCAGTGGTGAGTATGCTTTTTACATTTCTCAAGCCCAGATCATCATATCCAAAAGACAATTTAAAAAAAAGAAATGTGGAGAAGCAGCATTCAGTTTTTTTTTTAAATCAAGGCACAGCTGAAGACGTTTGTTTGTTGCTGCCTTTTCGTTTTAGATTTCTGATTAGCCTTCAATATTAGGCTAGCATACTCTGGTGATGATAAGAAATGGGGTTGACTTTAATGACTTACAATTACAATTTACAATTTAGGCATTTAGCAGACGCTCTTAATCCAGAGCGACTTACAATAGGCAAGAACAAAAAGCATGGGAATACATCACATATGTAAAAAAATGCATTTATCGCGAAACATGCGTAAGCTAAGACCGTGACTAGAACATATCTATATAATGACACTATACATATAAACTATAACTAGAACATATCTATATAATGACACTATACATATAAACTACACATATATGCTATACTATGCTGTACATATATACTATGAAGTGCTATGACTACATACAATGCACTTATTGTGCTGTCTACATGACATGCTATAAGTCTGTTTCAAATGCTATATAAGTCTAAGAAGTGCTGTCTAAGGGGGTAGGGTAAGTGCTATGGGCCATGATGGAGTCTGAAAAGGTGGGTTTTCAGACTACGGCGGAAGATCGGGAGTGATGCTGCAGTTCTGATTGCAACGGGAAGTGCATTCCACAGTTTTGGGGACAGAAGGGAGAAGAGTTTGGGACGTGTGGAGCGTTGTCCCGGCGTTTTTAGTGAGGGTACTTCCAGCTTCCCTGCGTTGGCTGATCTGAGTGCGCGGGAGGGTTTGTAGGGTTCAATCATGCTGGCAAGATATGGGGGAGCCATACCTTTGGTTGCTTTAAATGCCAACATCAGAGTTTTGTATTCTGTGCGGGCAGCGACCGGGAGCCAGTGCAGGGAGCGGAGCAGGGGGGAGACATGTGAGAATTTTGGCTGGTTGAAGACCAAGCGAGCTGCGGCATTTTGGATCAGTTGGAGAGGCTTCAGTGCACATGCCGGTAGGCCAGTAAGGAGAGAGTTACAATAGTCAAGTTTTGACAGGACTGTTGTCTGGATTAGGAGCTGGGATGATTCCTGGGTGAGGAACGGTCTAATTCGTCGTATGTTATAGAGTGTGAACCTACAGGATCGAGTGACAGCTGTGATGTGAGTTTTGAACGAGAGCTGACTGTCCAGGACAACACCAAGGTTCCTGGCTGTTGGGACAGACGTTACCAGGGCGTTGTCTACGGAAATAGTTAGCTCCCGCATCGGGCAGGACTTAGCTGGGAAGAAGAGAAGCTCAGTCTTGTCTGGGTTCAGCTTGAGGTGGTTGGAGGACATCCACTGTGAGATGTCAGCCAGGCAAGCAGTGATGCGCTCTTCCACCTGGGTGGCAGAGGGGGGGAAGGATAGAAACAGTTGTGTGTCATCGGCATAACAGTGATAGGATATATTGTGGGCAGAGATGATAGTGCCAAGGGATTTAGTGTACAGTGAGAAAAGGAGGGGACCAAGTACAGATCCCTGTGGGACCCCAGTTTGGAGGGTTCGGGGGGATGATAACAGACCTTTCCAGGAGACCTGGTAGGTCCGGTCGGTGAGGTAAGAGGAGAACCACTTTAGTGCCGTCCCGCCGATGCCTAGATCCGCTAGGGTGTCTAGGAGCAGCTGGTGGTTCACTGTGTCAAATGCTGCTGATAGGTCTAGGAGAATCAGGACTGCAGAGTGGGAAGCAGCCTGGGCAGCATGTAGTGCTTCTGTGACTGCCAGCAGGGCAGTTTCTGTGGAGTGGGCTTTGAGCCTGGACTTGAGCCTGATGTGGGTGAGACAGTGAACCTGAGGGCAGGGTGAAGGTCAACTAGTATTGTGCCCATAGCTGAAGTCATGCTGTGGATTTGAACACAAAGTTGTGTAATCCATTATTTATCACCCAAAAAAACCCACGTCTGGCCAATAAGGCTCACAGCTGTTTCTCTGTTTGTTCAGAGTGGGTTATGGGGTTGACTTTAATGACTTGAGCCTGATGTGGGTGAGACAGTGAACCTGAGGGCAGGGTGAAGGTCAACTAGTATTGTGCCCATAGCTGAAGTCATGCTGTGGATTTGAACACAAAGTTGTGTAATCCATTATTTATCACCCAAAAAAACCCCACGTCTGGCCAATAAGGCTCACAGCTGTTTCTCTGTTTGTTCAGAGTGGGTTGGGCTAGGTTTTTTTGGTAGGCCTAGTAAGTCTAGCAGTCAGTAAAACATAAATAATATTAATAATAAAAAACAGGTTACATGTTTCAAGACTAAAATAAAACTTTGTTTGAAAAACATTCTCAGCTGTAGGCTACTTGTGTTAATAAGTAGGCCTAATTTATTCCCATGATGATGTATAGTCTACTCTGTGACAGTGATTTTGCCCCTTAAAAAAAGTCCTGTGCGTGATCGAGTGTTCCAAATTCCAACATAATCTGCGTATGCTTTTAGGACTGCAGTAAAGAGTGGAGAGAGAGGGGGGTGGAGAGACAGAGAGAGACGAAACTCACGATGCTCTGTGTTTTGACGCAACATATAGTGAGTGAGAGAAAATGTAGTGTAGTGTAGGCCTACTGTCACTGTAGACACTTGAATACTGACGTCTCTCTCTCTAATCTGGCTTAGTTTCGCTTTGTCTGCCTGTGTGTGCACAGCCTAGTGCAGGCAGCCTGCAGCGCGCCCGCGGGATCCCAATAATCAGATTATTCTACGTGTTGGGTTAACGTTCTCTCCGGGTCTATCTCTACTAAACTGAAGGCTAGAGAGACATGCGCGACGGGACGGCATGACCACCACCACGTCCCCGCTTTTCTTCAATTCATCCCGAGTCAGACAGAGATATACTACTAGTAGAACATATGTTTATTCAGAATGCTGAACTGCAAGTGAAGCTAGAATATGTGACTAGAGAGCTGCGTTGTTGTGTTGTGTGCAGACAGTCGCTCCAGCCTCCAGTCCGCGCGGTGCAGTACAGAATGAAAGCATGCAGCCATCATCACCATCATTTCCCCTGCAGTGCCGTTGTTGGACTGTCACTGCTGCAGATGCACTTCCAAAACAGACTACTACTACTAGTGAAGTGAACGCCGTTCTATCTAGACCTCATCTGAACAACTTCTATCACTGTCTGTAGTCCACGAGCAGTGCAGTGAGTGCACAACCTGTCGGATACATGGAATAAACGTGCAGGTGAGTTAATATTTTATTTAATGTATTGTTGTCCAAGTATACAATACAGCCTATAAGAATCAAATAGCTCCAATGAGTGTTTGTCTCTTATTGGAGGGGGAAATTACACGAGCAATGTGAGATTCATTTTGTAAAATAGGGGAGAGTGCCTTCATTTAAAATAGAATAAAGCAATTATAGGCTATCTCTTATAGACTAAAACTGCTGTTCATAATAGTATGTTGATTACATGCATTTACATCAGACAGTAGCCTACAGTACAGAGACACAGACCACAGCATGGTTTGTACTTCACGAAACATTTCATCAAAATAAAAACTAAATTATAATAAAACACCATCCTCTGGGATCATTTGGGGTTATAGTGTCCTAGTTTGAGGGGAGGATTATACATTTAGACAGTGTCTGGCTCTCTGGAACATACTGTAATACCGAGGGGTTCCGGTCCAGATTATAAAATGTCTCTCATATGCTATTAAAAATGTCACTATGTTTAATTGAGGAAGGACTATTATGCTCATACAGGTTTCTCTCTCTTCACGGTCGATCTGTCGGAGCTATGGCACACACTCACACAGAGAGTTTATGGAATAATCAAATCGTGTCAGATGATGGGGATCCCCGACCCTGAGTTAACAACAAAAAGTCACTTTCACCTAGAAACTCCATTCTCACTTTTTATAATTCAGCTTACTGTGGACACATCAAATGCAGGTTTTAGCAGAATGAGCAGAGAGTCTGTCTGGGAAACAGAATCAAGGTCCCCAGTTAGACCTGTGTACCCATTTAGGCCTGTCGAAATAAATAAAAAGTCTTCTGAAAGAATTCAAAGATTTGTGCCACATTTTCACGATTTTTCAAAAAATAGCAGACCTACAAGCTCGTAGCGCGCCACCCATCTATTTTTCAATAGCTAAAGTATAACGTAATGCTTAGTTAAAACACCAAAACGGGTTCCCGTCCCGAATGGGTTTTAAGTGTCCCAGAGCACACAGTCCCCCCTGCATGCCCTGCACACAGTCCCCCCTGCACACAGTCCCCCCTGCACACAGTCCCCCCTGCACACAGTCCCCCCTGCATGCCCTGACCATCTGAGATAGCCTGGAAAACTAGACCAAGATACTGCCAGTGTCTGGCCATGCCAGGCAACATCTACGCTGAGGGGCCCTCTCAAGGACCCCTGGGGGTCCCCAGCCCCCACATTGTTGAATCTATAGTGTGCTGCGGATGACCTGCAGGGACACACAGGGTCTGCACAGCTTTTGAAGGGCATTTTCTTTGCTCCCATCATCCACTGGTTTTGGTCAGGTGATAGCAAACGTCAAGGAGGTGTATTTTAAGTTAACACAACCTAAAAAGAAAAGTTGCACCTTGTTTGAATGGCATTGTGTAAAAAAACTATATAGATTTGACCTATGTGACCTTAGAACAGATAATATCCACACAATGCCAATCCTCTCAGAATTCCTTGTATAAATGACAAAAATATCTGTGTGATTGACTGACTGATTCTTATAGAGCTAAATATATGAGAAGATCCATCCATCTCCTATCGCTTAACCAGTCGGGTTGAAGAGGTACCACTTCCAGCAGAGGTGTGCGTGCGTGCGTGCGTGCGTGCGTGCGCGCGGGATCCTGCAATGAGACATTACAGCAGTTATCCTTCATGCATCTGTCATGGTTTTGTAATGTACTGCCCACTGCCCGGTAGAGTCAATGTGCAACTGTGCCACGGTTGCCAGAGAAAAGCACGAGTCGGTGCAGAGTCACAGAACAGAACGGAACATATGGGCCTGGAGGGGTCAGTCAGGGCTGGGATATATGCAGCCTGATTGCAACAGCTGGCACAAAGGACTGTGTGGGTAGGTCGACCGGCTTCTCTTACATAAGCGTTTGTAGTTACTACTACCATGTGCTGCTATACACACTATTCTAAAATACAGACTCAGACATTATAAGGCTAAAAGGATAACACAAAAAGGTCCTGGGGGCGTGTTTCTATTGTGGTCCTATGTATTTAATTGATCAAACAAAACTAGCACAATAGAACACTACATGTTGTCATAGTCATCAACAAATGCAAAACACTATGCACAAAGGTGAAACAGGAAAAAACAGTGAATGACAGGCTCCTTTCGATGGGAATTTACATTTACCACACGTTGTGGTCTACCGATTCGGGCCAATTTTGGAATAAACTAGTGATTGTCTCCACCAGGCAGAAGGCATGGGGAGAGAGTATGTTTTGCACTCCGTCCGTCCATCCGTGTGTGTGTGTGTGTGTGTGTGTCCGTCCGTCCGTCCTTCCGTCTGTGACCAGCTAATCTCCGGCACCGTTAACCCGGTCGATGCCAAATATTGCACACACACTCCCTGGATGCCAACGATGAACCTCTGCCCCGAAAATTTCCAGAACGGCCTGTTATAGCGCCACCAGGAGGCCGCTTTGTGCAAAACAAGTTTTTGGACAGTACACCTACAGATTTTGTCCAAACATCACGCAAATTGGTACACAGTCTCTCTAGAGCAATTCAACGAAACGGGTCTTTCAGATTTCTCAGACTCCATCCTGATTGGCTAAGATTGGCTTCCAAAGTTCGCAGGAGTGCTCAGTTTCAAACAAAATGCTGCAAATCATGAACACATCGTGTGATTTCCGTGAAATTGTGCACGCACATTCCCACTAGGCCGAGGAAGAAATGCCACATGAACATTTTCAACTCAGCCTCATGGTGGCGCTATAACTGGCCGAAAAGTGTTTTGACCTCTAACTGCACGGATCTGTGGATAACTTTGTATGCCAACTCCCTAGAGGCCAAGGAAAAACCTTTGCCTGGAATTTTTCACATCTGCTCTTTATAGCGCCACCAGGAGGCCGACATATGTAAAACACATTTTCTAATATTACTCCTTCAGAATTTATCCAAATTTCACGCAAGTCGGTACACATCTTCTTCATAGTCATGTAATCAAGACGGGTTTGTTTGATTTCTCATCATCCACCCTCATTGGCTACGATTGGCTTCTAAACTTTTCAGGAGTAGCCCGCTTTGTACCCGTTTTGTACAAATCGCCACAACTGCTCAACGCAGCGTCCGATTGTGGTGAAACTGTGCATGCATATTCCCACTAAGCTTTGGAAGAAATGCCACTTGACAGTTTTCAAATCAGCCTCATGGTGGCGCTACAACAGGCCAAGCCGTGTCACACACACACACACACGTTTATATTGCTCCTAAACATTTTGCCAAACATCACACACACACTCCTATCCTCCTGGTGGAGACCTGTGCCCAGAAGGGCACTTTTTCTAGTTTGCATCTTTTATTGGATGGTGTCAGGAGGACATTCCACATTTTGGTAGCAGAGTAGTAGAATGAGCATTGTCCCATGTTTGTCCTATATTATGGTACCAGATCCCAGGTACCGGTCGTTCCCTCTATAGTGTTTTTTAAGCTGTGGGTTTCACTCACTTAGGAGAAGTAGTTAGACATGTATGAGGGTATTTAAGGCACTGTCCCTTTGACTATCTTAAATACCAATCCTATTTTTATTTACCTACATATAGCGTCCCTATTCTGGCAGGGGAACATTCGGCCAAAATAGCAGATCTACAAGCTCAAAACATGTGGCGACGCGACGTGTCATGAGCTTTTAGATTGCTTGTAGTAGACATATTTTGTGTAGCTTAATAACAGGAGCTAGCAGTATAGTGGACTCCGGTGGTTTCAGTGGTTTTAAAGAATCCTGCCTCTGATGAATAAATAAGAGAAAAAAAGCTGCTTTTTTTTTAATCTATAATTTTTATCCCATGACTTTGTAACCCATTTTTCACCCCTGTGTCAATTATCTAATGTGATCCTGGGCTCTACTAACCTGACTCCGCCAGATGGGGCAGCAGAGAGTACACTGGGTTCCCCCCTCCTGCTCCCATCTGGGAACTCTCAGGCAGACTTGATGCCCGGCCACAAAACGGCCTGGCCAATCAGCAGGTTAGGGCTCTACAGACCCTCCGCCAACCTAGTCCCCATATATGGGGGACATTTGGAGAGCAACGGACTTGAACTCATGCTTCCTTCATGCCTGAGTGTCCAAGTTGCTCCTTTACACCTGACAGGGGGGGGGGTTCCCTGGTTGGACGTATAGCGTGTGGAAGGAACACGTTATTCCAACCAGTTCCTTTCCCCTCCATCAGGCGCCCCGGCTGGCCAGGGGGAGGCAGTTTAGAGACCAGGATTACTGCATGTTTTTTTGTGAGGGTACCTCTCTCTCTCTCTCTCTCTCTCTCTCTCTCTCTCTCTCTCTCTCTCCCCCCCTCTCCCTCTCTCTCTCTCTCTAAAGCACTCTGGTGGGTATCATCAACAACTCCCTTACGGTTGCACTTTACGTTCCTCCAGCTACAGAAAACCACTCACTCTGACCGGCTGCCAAATCTCTGCTGCTGACTCAATTTCACTGAGAGGAGGAGAGGAGGGGAGATTTCCTCCCTTCTCTCCCTGTCAGCATGAATGGATCCAAAGTGACTCTGTCTGAAGTACAAATTGATTGGGATAATGTAGGGGGGGGGTGCGCGTGCGTGCGTGCGTGCGTGCGTGCGTGCGTGCGTGCGTGCGTGCGCGTGTGTGTGTGTGTGTGTGTGTGTGGGGATATCTTTGGCACAGTGCGCACAGTGGGCATTCCTTTTGGCTGACATAGCAGCAGGCAGCGAACGCAGGCTGGCACTGTGCCAGCAACGCTTCCTTGTAGTAAACGGCGAGAGGAGATCGATTATGATAAAATGATGAATGAACTGTACTTGGCTTTGTGACGGCAGATAAGTGGTTTTGGTCCTCTTCATTTCATTGCGTTAACAACATTAGGTGGACTTTCGAAGGTGTGCGTTTGGGTATGGATTTTGAAAGGAAATGTTGGATCGGTGTGTATGATCAAAATGAATAGGCTATCAAATATCTAAATATTGAATCAAGAATCTTAGCAAGGGTTTTTTAATTGTCTCCACCAGGCCGAAGGCATGGGGAGAGAGTATGTTTTGCACTCCGTCCGTCCGTCCGTGTGTCCGTCCGTCCGTGTGTCCGTCCGTCTGTGAACAGCTAATCTCCGGCACCGTTAACCCGGTCGATGCCAAATTTTGCACACAAACTCCCTGGATGTCAACGATGAACCTCTGCCCCAAAATGTCCAGAACAGCCTGTTATAGCGCCACCAGGAGGCCGCTTTGTGCAAAACAAGTTTTTGGACAGTACACCTACAGATTTTGTCCAAACATCACGCAAATTGGTACACAGTCTCTCTAGAGCCATTCAACGAAACGGGTCTTTCAGATTTCTCAGACTCCATCCTGATTGGCTAAGATTGGCTTCCAAAGTTCGCAGGAGTGCTCAGTTTCAAACAAAATGCTGCAAATCATGAACACATCGTGTGATTTCCGTGAAATTGCATGCACATTCCCACTAGGCCGAGGAAGAAATGCCACGTGAACATTTTCAACTCAGCCTCATGGTGGCGCTATAACTGGCCGAAAAGTGTTTTTACCTCCAACTGCACGGATTTGTGGATAACTTTGTATGCCAACTCCCTAGAGGCCAAGGAAAAACCTTTGCCTGGCATTTTTCACATCTGCTCTTTATAGCGCCACCAGGAGGCCGACATATGTAAAGCACATTTTCTAATATTACTCCTTCAGATGTTATCCAAATTTCACGCAAATCAGTACACATGCTCTCCATAGTCATGTGATCAAGACGGGTTTGTTTGATTTCTCATAGTCCACCTTCATTGCCTACGATTGGCTTCTAAACTTTTCAGGAGTAGCCCGCTTTGTACCCGTTTTGTACAAATCGCCACAACTACTCAACGCAGTGTCCGATTGCGGTGAAACTGTGCATGCATATTCCCACTAGGCTGAGGAAGAAATGCCACTTGACAGTTTTCAAATCAGCCTCATGGTGGCACTACAACAGGCCAAGCCGTGTCTCTCACACACACACACACACACACACACACACACACACACACACACACACACACACACACACACACACACACACACACACAAAACATGTTTATATTACTCCTAAACATTTTGCCAAACATCACACACTCCTATCCTCCTGGTTTTGACCTGTGCCCAGAAGGGCACTTTTTCTAGTTTATATATATATACTCACGCAGCCTCATTATTGCAGTCCACCATTATTGCAGTGCACCTGAGATACAGTATGAAGACAGTCATACTGACAGAGACAGGCCGATCAGGAGCAAAGCAATGCTCTCTAGCTTGGCTGCAGGCTACGTAGGCTAACTGTTTCATGCCTTCATATTCACATGAGGATGAAATGACAGTACGTTTAGTGAGGATCAGGAGCATGTTTAGCCACTGACTCTCTCTTTCCTCCTCGATCGGCACATCACAAAGTGAATTGGACACTATAGTCCTCTATGCCTGATGTAGCTCCATCAGGCTCCACATGCTAGCTTGACCTCTGTGTGTGTGTGTGTGTGTGTGTGCGTGCGTGCGATAGATTAACCTTATACCATCTCTGAACTGCACAGCTGTAAGCAAATCAAATCACAACTCTACACAACCGCTGCAGTATACAGCATGTACAGTAGATCTATGCATTGTGTGTGTGTGTGTGTGTGTGTGTGTGTGTGTGTGTGTGTGTGTGTGTGTGTGTGTGTGTGTGTGTGTGTGTGTGTGTGTGTGTGTGTGTGTGTGTGTGTGTGTGTGTGTGTGTGTGTGTGTGTGTGTGTGTGTGTGTGTGTGTGTGTGCATTATTGCTCTGGAATGCTCTCCCTTCAGTTGTTAGAGAAGCCCACTCTTAAATCTTCTCCAAGACTATCTTTTGTACTCCCCCCCCCCCCCCCCCCCCCCATAGCTTTGTTAATCTCATTGTTGTGTCCACCTCTTCTTATCTTGTGGTTTTAATACTGTTTAATACCAATTTGTTTAGCAATTTCAATATTTAGGCTACATTTGTGCACATGTGTAACCTGACTCCACCAGATGGGGCAGCAGAGAGTACACTGGGGTCCCCCCTCCTGCTCCCATCTGGGAACTCTCAGGCAGACTTGATGCCCCGCCACAAAACGGCCTGGCCAATCAGCGGCAGCTAGAGGCGGGATCAAGGCATACACAGTGCTGCCTTGATCCCACCTCTATACATGTGTGCAACTCTGTGTATTCTTTGCCTGTTGCGTTTCGCGTAGCATGATCTGTGTGTCTGTGGGGTGATGTTGCACTATAAATAAATACAAACTGAACTGATCTATATTGCCCATGTTCTGTTCTGCTGTGCTCGGCAGTGGCTTTTTTAAGCAAACCGGGCTGATATGCCACGCTGGGCACGCATCGATGCCCCTCCGGCCGCTATGCAATACCCTGTTGACAGTCAGAGTACCTGTTCCTGTTGACTTAACCCATTTAGGCCTGAGATCAGATTCTAAAAATATCTTCTACATCCTGACAGTTTTCTGAAAAAGCTATGTTTCTATGTCAGTCGTTCTTCGATTTTTCAAAAATAGCAGACCTACAAGCTCGTAGCGCGCCACTTGGTAGATCTGCTATTTTTCAATAGCTAAAGCATAACATAATGATAACACCAAAAGGGGTTCCCGGAACTTCCCGCCCCAAAATGGGTTAAGTACAGTGACCCATTCTGGAAGGGAACCCCTTTTGGTGTTTTAAGCATTATGTTATACTTTAGCTGATCTACAAGCTCGTAGCGTGGCACTCGGTGCCACGCTATGAGCTTGTAGATCTGCTATTTTTGAAAAATCGATTTTTCTTTTTTCTTTTTTTTTAAGAATCGGCCTCAGGTCTAAATGGGTTAAGTAGATGTAATTAGTTCCTTTCCACGGTGCAAAGGAACTAATTCCACCACTGCATTCTACCAAACCACTGGCTTATACGGGCTCCTATATACACGGCTGTGTATAATCTCGCCATGGATGTCAGAGCTGCAGCTAATTTGGGATTAGCTGCCGTCTGACTGGCCTTGTCTGCAGGATTAAACCCACCGTGAAGCGATCTGTGCCGTCCTAATTCTCAGATGCACCCACACACCCTGGTTATATTTACGTCCTGATTGACATGTGTGACCTGAGAGCACACACGTGTGTGTGTGTGTGTGTGTGTGTGTGTGTGTGTGTGTGTGTGTGTGTGTGTGTGTGTGTGTGTGTGTGTGTGTGTGTGTGTGTGTGTGTGTGTGTGTGTGTGTGTGTGTGTGTGTGTGTGTGTAAAGCATAGAGGAACACAAATATGTTAGGTGCAGGTGCATTGTTGGGTCAGCAAGTCTGACCCAACAATGCAGCAAATCACCAGAAACAGCCGATCTACAAGCATAAACGACAAACTGACAAGTGTAGGCATGACAATGAAAAAGAAGAGAAAAAGGGGGGTAAAAATAAAAAGTACTCGTATTGGTACTCTGTATCAGCGAGTACTAAAAATGAAGTACTTGTACTCGTACTCGGTCTGAACAAAATGGTATCGGGACAACTTTACGCTTTGTAAGCGGCTGTTTCACCCCTGACCTAAAATGTAACGTGCCTTTCGCCTATCCTATATAAGTTTATCATCTGTAGCTCGGTTCTGATACCTTTTCGCCACTGTTGTTCGGCTCAACCCCCGTTCTACCGATGCAGGGATATCCTCGTAACCCCTTCTCGGAGCTAAAGCATAGATACAAGTAAGACGCGCGAACGCGGGAAGCGAACGCAGCTCGTAAATTGCAAAAACAACAATTAGAATAAATTACGTAATTTTTTAAGGTTTTTTTTAAGTTGTATTTTTTTGTGTTTAAGTTTTTTTTTTTTTTTTAAGTTAAGTTTTTTTTTTTAAGTTAAGTTTTTCCTTTTAACGTTTTTCCTTTTTAAGTTTTTTTTTAAGTTAAGTTTTTTTTAAGTTAAGTTTTGTGTGTGTGTGTGTGTGTGCGCGTGCGTGCGTGCGTGTGTGTGCGTGCATGTGTGTGTGTGTTTTTGTGTGTGATACAGCTGCGCCCTCTGGTGGTGGGCGGGTGGTGTTACAGCGTGACAGACACACAGACACACACACACACAGACAGGATCTGCTGGGTCTCATAGTAAATGCTCACTGCGTTCGCAATGAGGTTACAAACGGAGCTATAGGTGATTCATGAAGGTCAATAACTATTAGTAGAAAAAGACACCATAGTAAAGAAAATGGTCATGAATTCTGCCGCAATCCAGTAACAATTAATGTTCTACACAAGCACACTTCACAAGTACATTATTTCTTGTTCCACAGTCTAGGGCGGCCATTAGTCCACGTTGACATCTTGTCACATCTTGTTAGGTGTTTTGCTTATTTATGCGCATATTTAGGAACCTCTATGTCAGTGTCATCACATGCCCGCGATCACAGTGTCGTTCAAGTCGGCGTACATGTGTTCAGCATTCAGCAACCACGTGAATGAAATCAATGGTTACAACGATCACAGCCAAGCACCAGATAAGCTGTTGAAACCATCTAAAACAGGAGTGTCATAAAGATATTCAGATATAAGAGAACTACTGTACTTATTAATTAATGTATCCTCCTTACTGACATGTTTGCACTATTGGTGAGATGCGAAAATACTTTTCGCTGTACTACACTTGTAGTGTACATTGACAATAAATTGAATCTCATATTGTTATGGACAATTGAATACTGCACACTCGATAGTGTATTGATTCAGCAGAAACTTGATCCAAGTTCAGTGTGCATATTTGATTAGATCCTGTGACTAAGTCTAAGTTCCTATTTGGGGCAGAAATGATGCTAAAGTGAAACGCATGCAATGCATGTGTTGTGGTTGCATAACACCGTACCTTGTTGCATCTTTCACTCGGTGGACAGAAACCCGGAAAGCTGCTCCAGACGTGGTTTTCTGTCCCCTTTGTAACTGATTTAACTACATGGAAATGAGGAGGCGGAAGGGTAATGTTTAGTGGCCTGGACTGGCCCTGAGATACTTCCTCTGTTAAGGATTGTATAGATAGTCGTGTGACATTATGTTGATGGATTTTTCAATCAATGTTGTGTTGAGTCATTTATCTTCTCGTATAGCATGTCTTTTTTTAAATAGTGAGATAAGCATCTATTTTATTTTTCTCTTAACCCATTTTGGACTGAGGTCGATAAAAAAAAGTCTTCTAAATCCTAACATTTTTCTGAAAAACCCATGTTTCTATGTCAGTTGTGCTCAACCTTTTTCATGTCAAGGACCCCCAGAATTATCTCTATTGGGCCACGGACCCCCATATCAAAATAAGTTATTCCAGGAACCCCCCAGAAGCAAATATTTGAGTTAAAAATTTTCTCTCTGAAATATATATTCAATGATTTGCGCCACATTTTAATGATTTTTCAAAAATAGCAGATCTACAAGCTCGTAGCGCGCCACTCGGTGAGCTTGTAGATCTGCTATTGTTCAATAGCTATATTAAAACATAATGTTTAAAACACCAAAAGGGGTTCACCGCCCAAAATAAATTTAGATTTCAAAATATATTTGTTTTACCCCCTTTTCTCCCAATTTCGTTATGCGGCTGCCAATTCCCAAATTCCCCATACACTTGTGTGTTGTCACTGCTGGCTAACCTGCCAGTGAGGAGCCCCCACCAGGAGGATGTACAGGAGGTAGCACCTCTCGTTCAACTTGTTGAACTCCTCTACCCCCTCCCATCTATCCCCCCACCCCCTGCTGACAAACACCGTCCCAGCTCGTATAGGAGGTGCTGGTGTGCTGACAAAAGTCCCCACCCTTGCATCCCTCCCACGGACACAGCACAAATTGTGCTGGTGTTGATGCTCAGCCAGCCAGGCCGGAGGGAGGCACCATGGTGGATTCAAAACCCCATGTCTTTGAGGTTGGTGCACAGGAGCGTTAACCCCCATGCCACCCAAGCGGGTATAAGAACGTGCATGGGACATTTTGATTACAATTGCGGTGTTCAAACAACAAGGTGAACTTTACGAGGACTGCGAGGAATAAACGGCATCCGTTCCTCCATTTCAAAGACGAATCTCCAGCGATAAATGAGGGGGAAGGTAAATAATGTGCTGTGTTATGCATCGTGTTTCCTCGGCCTCACAGATACCTTGTGGCTGTGCTGCAGGTCATGGAGAATCCTCGTTAAAGGCTGCTATATCATTTTTGTATTATACTCTGTTGAGAGTGTGTTCTCTTAACAGATGGCGGTGTGATACTCACAGACTCAGTTGAGGGGTGTGTGTGAAGTATAGTGTTCAGTTCCGTCGTGCAGACTCTACTATGTAAGATGAGGGTTATTTTTAACAAACTGTAAAAGTCAGAGATATAATGTCGGTCCTCGTACTAGTCTGAAGTGACCACGTGATCACATGTTTCTGCTGGTGTTGTGGATTACACTGTCCGCCATTCATCACTTGTCTTAAACCAAAAATAATGTGCTTGCAAAAAAAGCCAATGAACGAGAACACAACTGAACAAGATGCAACACATTGTGAGCTTGTAGATCAGCTACACACTTAAAGTCCGGGGGGGAATGGGTGGTTTTCCAAATCACCCAAATCACTGAATGCTCCTTTAACGTTCACCTACTAGCAGACGCCCAGAATAAGCGCACACTAGGGTTCATGTGGTTAATGTTAATAGAAGGCCAGGCATGTGATAATGATTTTACATTTTTTGTTCATCTCACTAAGGTTTCATCAGTGTCCAGCTGGATGGAAAAGACTCGGAAGAGGATGTTCCCTGCAGGAACCCACAAACGGCGCTCGACTCCCAGCCTCGGCACCGCGTCCCGCTGTCCCGCCGCCCCCGTGTCCGATGCCGGACGATCCGGCTGACCCGACAGCATGGACGACAGCAAGCTCGTCTTTAACCTGGAGCGCCACGACGACGAGGGTCCCGCCGTGGCCTTCTCCAAAGACACGGCCTGCAGAGCCACTGGCCGGGGGAGCGGGTCAGACGTGAGCCTGGAGGAGCAGAGAGATCTGGGCTTGGACGTGCGCCCAAGGCAGCCCTCCTCCTCGTCCTCCACCTCCCAGGCCTTCCACGTGCCTCGCTCCCCCTCCTCCCCCGGCTCCCTGGCCGACCTGTCGTCGGTGGCGGGCCTGCTCCTCTCCGGCGGCAGCCTGGTCAAGTCCTCCTCCACGGAGCTGGATGCGTGCGGCTTCCTGCGGGCCAACAAGCCCCTCCTCGCCGGCCTCGTCAAGTCCCCGTCCATCGAGATGTGTCGCCCCGGCGCCGGCGAGCCCGAGGCCAACCTCTCCAAGTCGGACTCCAGGCTCCACATGCCTCCCTGGATGCAGCTCACCCAGCAGCCCATGAAGCTCCCGGAGGGCCGGAGGAGGAGGCCCGAGGCCTTGGCGGCGGTGGCGGCGGCGGCGGAGGGAGTGGATGAGATCGACGCCCACCACCGGTCCTCCTCCTCGCCCGCCTCCCCCCCGCTGGGCAGCCCCCGCACTCCCACCGAGATCAGCTCGCTGATCGCCGAGCTGGAGGGCACGCGGCGGAAGTTCTCCGAGGCCATGCAGGACCGGGGACTGAGCATGCTGAGCAAGATGATGGGCGACGAGAGCCCCAAGCAGGCCAGGCGTTCCTCGGGAGGGGACCCCCCCCAAGCCCCCCAGCAGGCCGCCCCCCTGGGGGGGGGGAGCTGTGGGAGGGGGGAAGGTAGCGGGATGGCGGCGTGCAGCGAAGACGCCGGCGAGCCCGACGCGCAGCAGCAGCTCCGGTGCCGGAGGAAGGCCGAAGGCGTGTGCGACACGCCCCTCAGGAGAGCCCATAAGAGTGCCTCGAAATCCTCTTTCCACTCACCTGTTAGTAGGCCCGTCATGATTATTACATAAATTGTCTGATCGCAATTATTTGAGATAATCACAATCATTTTTTTGTCATAGTTGAAAATGTTCATACATTTTTCAAATATGAAAAAAGCCGAAATAGCTGATCTACACGTTCACAGCACATTATGAAGTGACGTGTTGTAAGCTTGTAGATCAGCTATTTTTGCAATTATTTAAGTATACAATTATTATGTCATTTATTTTGTATATTTAAGATATTTGTTTCCATTGGACTGAAAGCCTTAAACGCCAAATATACCTTCTCTTCATACGTTCCAATTTATCCATTGCAAAAAAACAAAATACAATTTATTTGTTATAATCTCAATATTTTCCATGACAATTAACCGTGACAACTTAAATGTTGTACTCATAAAACGCAGCCCTACTCGCCTGAGGCTCACAGCCAGAGCGGAGGAGGAGACGGCCGCTATGAGATCTGCGAGTACGGCGACATCATCCAAGTGGTGCAGCTTCAGGGCCGAGGGCCCAGCAGCAGCGGCGGGAGGAGGGGGAGGACGACGCGGCGGCCGCCTCGGCCTCGGAGCCTGGTGGTGGTCCCCCCCCCTCCTCCTCCTCCCCGGGGGTCAGGGGGGTCCCTGCCTTACGGCTGGTTCTTCTGCGTGGGCATCCTGGCCTACGGCGTGTTGGTGCTGCCGCTGCCGCCCTACGTGACGGGTCTGTCCGTGGGGCTGGCCTGCGGCTTCCTGCTGGGCCTGGTGGTGGTGTTCATGTTCGCCCCTCGGCGAGGCAACCGCAACCGCAACCTGAGGGCTCGTTGTTCGCGTCTTCCGGTCGGCCCGCGGGCTGCCGAGCCACCGGACGAGGAGCTCAAAGAACCGCACGTCTTGGAGGTGAGAGGCACACGCGCGTGCACACACACACACACACACACACACACACACACACACACAGGGCTGGACTGGAACAAAAAATTGCACGTGCGCATATAGCAGAAACTCTACCGCCCACTCCGTCGAGGCACACACAAACAAACAAGCCCTAATACCACCACTTTTACAGAACAACATAAATGATACAAACCAACAGACAACTACACAACCCTTTGTAGAGGGTTTATTTGTCACTCACTGATACAGGTACAGTGAAATTATCATGATGGCACTGGCAGAATGGCAAAAAAAAATATATATATATATATATTTTTTTTGTTATGCCCGGTACGTCCTGTGGCCAGTCCAGCCCTGCACACACACACACACACACACACACACACACACACACATGCACATCACCACTCCCAAGGAATAGAGTGTCACAGTCCCGCCCCCTTTCCAGACCCGGAAAATAATTCCCTGTTCATTTTCCTCATAGACTTTTAAAAAAATATTTATTTAAAGACGTTTGCGCTGCGAACAAAGCCAACTCGAGTCGTGACAAATCATGACAATAAACACAATGTTTTGGGGCCGAACAAAATTAGAAAGAAGAAGAAAAAGGCAGGGTACAACACTTTTTGTTTTGTTTTTCTTCTTACAAATTATTTGATCGGCCCAAAACATTGTGTTTATTGTCATGATTTGTCACAACTCCAGTTGGCTTTGTCAACGTAAGCGTCTTTAAATAAATACTTTTTGAAAAGTCTATGAGGAAAAGGAACGGGGAATTATTTTCTGGGTCTGGAAAGGGGGCGGGACTGCGACGCTCTATAGGTGGTGTTGTGGGTGTGCTATTGCCAATAGACAACACAGCTGAATAAGTTATCTTTATCAAAGTTATTTATTTCTAAGTGCACAGTTCTTGCCATGCATTAGTTCTAATATTGGAAATAAGAAGATGCATGCCCTTAATTAGTTGTACTCAGGACAGGTGTGTGACAACCTGCCTACATTCACACATCTCTCTTTATTATTATTATTATATAATTAAAATTATAAATATCATTCTCTGTTATCAGTATTTGTTACCGGTATCGGCTAGCACAGAAATTGTGGTCGTATTTGATGAAGAAAACATCACGTTCTACGTTCTAGCCGCCTGTAAAACTGCATTTAAAACCTTTGTGTCATAAGATATTATATAACACGTTATGGACACGTCGAGTGTATATTGATTCAGCTGAAACTTGATCCAAGTTCAAGTGTGCATATTTTATTAGATGTACAAGAAGTCCTTTACTTGGTCAGCAAGTGTTGCTAAAGTGAAACACATGTCGACGCACGGTTGCATAACACCTGACACTGATTTCCACTGTGAATCAGTGGACAGAAACCTAGAGTGCTGCTCCACTCCAACCCCACAAGGCCACAGGCCATGACAACATTCCCTCCAAATTTCTCAGAGACTCAGCCATCTCTATAGCTCCAATCATCACCCACATAGTAAACCTCTCCATCAAACAGGGACAGGTCCCCCAAGATTTCAAACTGGCCAAAGTAACCCCCTTGCACAAGAAAGGGAGTAAATTAGACCCCGGCAACTACCGCCCTATTTCTATTCTTAG
Source organism: Electrona antarctica (assembly GCF_951216825.1). Taxonomy (NCBI): domain Eukaryota; kingdom Metazoa; phylum Chordata; class Actinopteri; order Myctophiformes; family Myctophidae; genus Electrona; species Electrona antarctica. Next base: position 46,050,606 of record NC_136795.1, read on the forward strand.
TTCCATCTCGAAAGTGATGGAAAAAATAGTCTATGAACAGGTTGAAAAGTATCTTGCCACTAATAAATTATTGTACGAGTTCCAATCTGGCTTCAGAACATCCCACTCCACTGACACATGCCTCCTCTATTTGAGCGACCACATCAAACAAGAGGTGGACGCTGGCAAATACTGCGGCATGGTCATGCTGGACCTCCAAAAGGCTTTTGACACCGTGAACCACTCCATACTGGTTAACAAGCTAAAAGCAATTGGTTTCGATAGCACATCAGTGAGCTGGATGCAATCCTACCTGGAGGGGAGAGAACAGATGGTGGAAGTGAACGGAACACTGTCCCCCCCCCTCCCAGTGAGCTGTGGCGTTCCACAAGGAAGCATACTAGGGCCTCTACTGTTCCTAATATATGTAAACGACATGACTTCAGCCTGTGACTGCAACTTGTTCCTGTTCGCAGATGACTCAGCACTGCTGGTCTCGGACAGGGACAAACTGCAGGTTGAAAATGCCCTCAGCTCTGAACTCGGTAGAATCTGCACCTGGCTCGCTGATAACAAACTATCTTTACACCTGGGAAAAACTGAATCCATTCTCTTTGGCTCTATTAGTAATCTCAGCAAGGCAAATGGCTTCTTGGTTAGAGTGGGTGACAATGTTATCACACGTAAAGATGAAATTACCTACCTAGGTTCCATCCTGGAGGCTAATCTTTCCGGTGATAAAATGGCCACCAACGTAATCAAAAAAGTCAACCATAGAACAAGATTCCTCTACAGGATCTCCTCACTGGTCAACAAAAACACCTTGAAGACCTTAACAGGAGCCCTTGTACAGGGTTTCTTTGACTATGCATGCACCTCCTGGTACCACAGCACCTCAAAGGCCCTTAAAACCAGGCTCCAGACTTCCCAAAACAAACTGGTCAGGCTCCTACTTGATCTAGCCCCCCGAACCCACCTCACCCCTGCCCACTTCGACAGGCTGGAATGGCTTAGGGTCGACGACAGAGTACAGCATCTTGCAATGGGTCTGGTCCACAAGATTCGATACACCACCAAGATACCCATGTACCTGTCTAGATACTTCCTTAATGTAAACGAAGTCCACACCCACAACACCAGAGGGAGTGCAACGAACCATGTACAACCCAGATTCGGCACAAACAAGGGACTAAATTCTTTTCGCTCCTATGCCACCAAAATGTGGAACGCCCTACCAACTGTCATTAAGACATGCGAATCCCTTGACTCCTTCAAAACCGCTCTCAAAGGGCACCTACGGATGGCTGCAATTCGAAACTGGCCCCCGTAAAATCTGAATCCCCCCCCCCCCCCCCGCCCCCCCCCTTTTTTCCCCTCACTGTATATATTTCTTTTCCCTTTTTACCTCCTTTTTGATGAATTCTTTTTTGATGAATTCCTGTTCTGTCTATAGAAGTGTCTATTTGTACGTCTCTAACTGTTTTGATGATTTGAACATGGTGGACCCTGTTGGAAACAAGTGTAATGCTTAATTGGGTCGTCCACTCACAGTTAACAGCCTTTGTATTGAGTTTGTGCTTGAAATGTACTGTAATTCTACAAACTGTTAATAAATTCTTCAATCAATCAATCAATCCAATCTTTTATTTTCGTTGTTTTCCTTGGTAACTGATTTACCTACATGGAAATGAGCAGGTGGACGTAGGGCAAATCAAATGTGTTGTAGAGGCCTGGACCAGCTATTAACCCATTTAAGCCTGACGTCAAAATAAATAAAAAGTCTTCTGAAAGAATATATATTCAAAGATTTGTGCCACATTGTCATAGCAGACCTACAAGCTCATATATCTGCTGTTTTTCAATAGCTAAATAATGCTTAGTTAAAACACCAAAACGGGTTCCCGTCCAGAATGGGTTTTAAATAATGTCTCGTAACCTATAGGACTGCAATACCAATCATACAATCATTTTCATAAGAAGCAAATTTCTTAAAGTGAGATTGAAGCGGGGACGGCTTTAGGAGGATGCGTGGCGTGTCTGCGCGTCTGAGTTTGTGTGCTTTAAAACGTCCCTCTGTTAACCCATTCTGGATGGGAACCCCTTTTGGTGTTTTAACTAAGCATTATGTTATACTTTAGCTACTTAAAAATAGCAGATCTACAAGCTCATAGCGCGCCACCGAGTGGCGCGCTACGAGCTTGTAGGTCTGCTATTTTTTAAAAATCGTGAAAATGCGGCACAAATCTTTGAATATATATTCTTTCAGAAGACTTTTTTTTTCATTTCGACGTCTGGTCTGAATGGGGATTGGATAGTTCCTAGCACACCACATTCCTTGCATCATCTTATTGTTGCCTATTTTTTTGATAGAGATTATACTTGTATGCGTGTTACTTAGACATGTTATTTAGACTGTAGATATTCATATGGTTTGCTTGAGGCTGAGAGAATACACTATGTTGCGTATTTTTCAGACTTTAGACAATGCTTAAAACCTGTTATCCTAGTTACATTGAAGCAATTAATAATTTCCGTGGCACCTTATATGACCAAATACCCAGTTATTTGTTGACTAGGGGAGCATCTGCTAAATGATGTAGCTTGTAAATTGGATAATCGTGTGACATTATGATTATGAGCATAGCACAAAGCAAAGTTACTATATTTACCCAGGGTAACTGGACTAAGCATCAGATACTTGTTTACAGCCAGGCCCTGCTCATAGAAGATTTCATGGTAGTGGTTCAATGCCTTGCTCAAGGGCACTTCAGCGGTGGTAATTTTAACGTGCCGGTCCGCGGATACGAACTGGCGACCTTCCGGTATCAAGACCGCTCCGCAAACCGTTCGGCCACCGCTGCCACAAAAGGAGAGTTGCATTGGCCGGGAATAAGCAAGCAACCAGAAGGTGGATTTCATATACCAATTGCGGTGAGCTCAGTGTTCAGTCAACAAGGTGAACTTGAGGACAGCATCCATTTCCAAAGACAATGAAATCTCTGCAGTGATAAGAGGGAGGTTAATGTGCTGTGAGATATATTGTGGCTGCTTGCAGATCATGGAGAAATCCGCGTACGGCTGCTATTGTTCTTTGAGATACTCCTTTGAGACTGTTCTCTCGACAGACGGCGCTGTGATATTCACACACACACGCACGCACGCACGCACGCACGCGCGCGCACACACACACACACACACACACACGTTCAGTCGAGCCAGAGAGGTGTGTCAAGTATTGTTCAAACGTAGGCATGTAATGATATATCGTGAATCGATTAAAGGATCATTCAGTGATTTGGGTGATTTGGAAAAAAACCCCGGTCCACCCGGTAACAAGATGTGCACATGCACACGCTCTACAGTGGGGGAAGTACAACAGACCAACAGCACGTGCACCAATGCCCGCCCCACTCGATCATGATTGGAGGAAGGCCCCTCTCATCCTGATTAGGTGAAGGCTTTGCCACCCAAACCGAAACTAGGGTTTTTGACCCCAGGGGCTCACTGGGGACAGGGAGGAACTCCTTATATGGTCAGCACACTTTATAGTAGGGAGGATTATCCAAAAAATAAGAAGAAATAAGTGATATTTGACTTAAGTGAAATCACTGAATATACCTTTTAAAATGGATTCAAACTGGTGATTTAATTTAATTTGCAATTTGATTTGCATTCGTGATGCAAACAGCTGGGGGGGAAAAGAGATAAAGAGAAGAAAATGCAGGATCTTTGTAAGAGAAATGATAAGAATTGTATTGAAAAGAGAATTAGAGAAGAACATTAAAAGATAAAGAAAATATTTGTTGTAAGAGAAAATAATTGTATCTTTAAAAAGAATCGTGAAAAACCGTATCGCGAACATAGTATCGTGATTTGAATCGTATCATGAGTTGAGTGAAGCGTTACATGCCTGTTGTGATATTTTATAATGCTAGATGATGATAAAAGGTTTATTTTTTCAAGAACCGCAAAATGCAGAGACATGTTTGTGTTGATCCTATGAAGTCAGTTGGTAATAGGGCATTCACTTCTAGTCATTTTTACTAGTTGACTAGTTGCCTAGTTTACTAACTAGTCGTCTAGTCGACTAGTTGTTTAACTACCTATTATGTAATTATTATGTTTTCTTTTAATAAATATGTGTACATTTAAAAACTGTGTACATTGCAGGTGACTATAACTATAATCTACCTGATCTTGAGGCCTACAAATGTTCTTTTTTTTTCTTCTTATCAACTAGTCAACTAGTACCAACAAGGTCGACTAGTGGATTTACTAGTCGACTAATTGCTTAAAGGGATAGTTCAGATTTTTTTAACTTAAGTTGTATGAAATACTTGCCATTAATATAGTGGTTGCAACTGTATTAATTGATTGCCCGAGTCCCATGGTGGGAGTTCTGCTCTGGTTTTGGTCAATATTAAGTAGCTCCGGTCATTTTGTGGGGGGCACTGGGGCCACGCAGTAAAAGTAAATGAATCCACAAAACGATTCTAAAATATTAGCGCGACTTTCGTTCAACTTTGACCCCTCTATCACATGGAACTATTTTTTGGGCGTAGTGATATGGACACAAAAAACATAGTTCTGTGTGATAGAGGGGTAAAATAAGAACGGAAGTTGCACTAATATTTTAGAAATAGGTCAACAATACAAATGACGTTAGTTTTGTGGATTCATTTACTTTTACTGCGTGGCCCCCAGTGCCCCCCACAAAATGACCGGAACTACTTGATATTTCACCAAAACCAGAGCAGAACTCCCACCATGGGACTCGGGCAATAAATTAATACAGTTGCAACCACTATATAATGGCAAGTATTTCATACAACTTAAGTTCAAAAAATCTGAACTATCCCTTTAATGCCCTAGTTGGTAATAGCATACTTCTCTGGTTCCAGGGCTGGATGAACGAGGTGTTCAGCTACGACCCGGAGGCTTACCAGCCCTCCCTCACCCACTCGGTGTTCGCCACCCTGGAGGGCAGCCGGCTGCGTCTGGCCTACCCGCGCGCCAACATCCCCCGGAGGGCAGCTTTCGACGAGCCACCCCAGCTTTCGACGAGCCACCCCACGAGGCTGTGTTTGTGCGCTCATGCACCTACCAGCTGGCCAACTGCAAGGTCAGGGTGCTGGCTGGCACACACACACACACACACACACACACACACACACATTCACACACACACACACACACACAGTCACACATACACAGACATTTGTATTACTATACTTGTGAGGACATCAACATTTTAGGATGACTGTAAGCCTCAAGCCGTGGATCGTCTATTTTCCACTGGCAGGCAACTATATGAATCCCATTTAACTCTTAATTTAATTTAATCTTAAAACCCCTAAACCTAAGCTCTAAAATGTCCAACCTGTATATTTTTCTTATTCTAAACACATCTCCAAAAAGCCTTTTGTAATCACGAAACAATACTTTTTCTTTTTTGCGAGGACCAGAAAAATTGTCCTCTATTTCTCCCAATTCTGCTATACTATACGATATTTTGTCCTCACAAGTACAGTAACACGCATGCACAGTTGCACACGCACGCATGCACGCACACACACACACACACACACACACACACACACACACACGCACACACTCAGGGAAAGGTGACCTCTCGCCTGAACTCTCCACCTTCCTCCCTGCTGTTGACACCCTCGTTGTCACCTGACACGGTCGTGTATCGTCACCACCGAGGTGACGACACCTGTCCTCTGTCCCACACGGTGTGTGCATTGAGGCAGCGCGGGTCATCAATATATCTGTACTCCGTGCACGCGCACAAACGTGAACGTGGCAAAGGCTTGTCCTTGTCCGTGGCATATTTGCGATTTTCTCTTTTACACACCATTATTAGGTTCTTATTTTGATCATAAGACCCAATTTACCAATGTCAAGTCTCCAGGTTTTCTTTTTTTTTTAATGTTTATTTTTTGTGGCTTTCGCCTTTATTTTATATGTTGTATGGAGGGACAGACAGTAGGCTGACAGGAAATGGGGAGAGAGATGGGGGGATGACATGCAGTAAAGGCCGTCGGGATCGGGAGTCGAACCCGCGGCACACTGCCAGACTGGATTACCAGCCAAGGTGCCTGGACCGCTGAGCCATGGCCCAGGCCTGATTTTCTCTTTTACACACCATTAGGGCCTATAATCTTCCTAGCACTGATCAACAGCGCCCTCCGGGATGGAACACACCACTGGAAATATGTGGATGATATGACCATGGCCCAGTCGTGGAAGCCCAAGGTTCCCTGCACCCTCCAAAATACCCTGAATGGTCTGGACATCTGGGTAAACGAGCACAAAATGAAACTGAATCCAAGAAAATGCAAAGTCATACATGTCACTGGCATGAGACAGAAACCGGCCCTCCCAACACTCTCCATTGACCAAAACATACTAGAAGTGTGTGACTCAGTAAAGGTTCTGGGGGTCACCATTCAAGCGAACTTGAAATGGGACAGCCAGGTAGACCATATGTTGACCTCAGCCAATAGAAAGCTCTTTGTCCTATGCCGCCTGAAGAAATTTGGGGTCCAAGACCTTGAATTGGTTTCAATCTACACAGGCTACGTGCGCCCGGTGCTGGAATATGCAGCCCCAGTCTGGCACAGTTCCTTGACTGCCAGCCAGACTAAAAGTCTGGAAAGAGTCCAAAAACGGGCTTGCAGAATCATTCTTGGCCGGAGGTACTCGGGATACACAGGAGCTCTCCGCACCCTCACATTGTGCACCCTAGCAGAAAGGCGCACCCACCTATGCCTTGACTTCGCCAGGAAGCTGTTCAAATCTAACTTCAGGAACTGGCTACCTCCCCTCAGAAAAGAGATCTCTGGACGTCAAACTAGAAATGGAGACGACCTGGACACCCCATCATGCAGAACTGAGAGATACAGAAAATCACCAATCCCATATATGTGTGGACTTTTAAATGATAGTGGATTTTAGATTTGAGTTTTACACCATTTGGATTTTTAGATAGGCTATTGCATTTTAGATTTGAAGTTTTATATTTGTGATCGGCAAAATAATTCAGTGTTTTTAATGGCACCTGTCTTTAAAACCTGTGATCATGCTGAAAGTTGAATAAACATAAACATAACATAACATTATAAGGTTCTTATTTTGATCATAAGACCCAATTTACCAACGTCAAGTCTCCAGTTTTTCTTATGAGGGCCGCACCTCATAAGGAAACCTGGAGACTTGACATTCTGGGTGGCTCTGGGGTAGAGTGGCCGTTGGAGCGGAGTTCCCAGTTCGATCCCGGGCTCCCCCCGGCCTAGAGTTAGGTGGTCTTTAGACGAGAACGGTGTTCATAGGAAACGGCAAAATAAAGTAGCAGAATATCGTGGCCTGGGCCGTGGCTGAGCGGTCCAGGCACCTTGGCTGGTAATCCAGTCTGGCAGTGTGCCGCGGGTTCGACTCCCGATCCCGACGGCCCTACCTGAATGTCATCCTCCCATCTCTCTCCCCATTTCCTGTCAGCCTACTGTCTGTCCCTCCATAAAAAATATAAAATAAAGGCCACAAAAAAACATTAAAATAAAGTATTGTTTGCTGGTGTCCCTTTTAGACGAGAACGCAACAAACTGAAACCACCTCCCACAGAGTGGAAATCTTTGAAAACGCCGTTTCCTCCGGTCTCCGTGTAAACAGGCAAAACGGTGAATCCGCAAAACGTATGACATCATGGCTCACGTTGGCTCACAACGCATATGTTTATTACATTGATGCAGAGCCATATATGATATCCTACAATGAACAAGCCTCCCTACAAAGCGCCGCTCATCAGCGATGGTGAATGTAAAACCATGATGTAACTAAAATGCCTTGATAGGCGGCAGCAGCGTTTATGTATAGCCTAATGTATTATAAAATATATAACCATCCCGTGGCTGTCTGTCAGCCTGTCTGTCACCTCGACGCGTTAGTAGAAAGCAGGCAGCGAGCGACGGCCACAACCACGTTGTGTTCTGGAAGCGTCATTCAAAACCCGATAGGGTTGCGTGAAGGGGGAGCTACCTGGTTCTTCTTCTTGTACGTGGGTGACTGGTCTATTTGGCAGCCCGTTACCGCCACCTATAGCGACATTATAGCGTTTTCATAAAGTGTGCGTTTCTTGTGTAAAGGGTCAATAAAAAAATGAGAACGCAACGGGACTTTTGCCGTTTTATCTGGAGACCGTTCCCGTCTAAAAGAGGCCTTAGTGTCGAAGTGTCCTTAATTGAGAAAGACTCTACAAGTTCAAGAGTGCCGCTCTATGAACTTGTAGGTCTGCTATTTTTGAAAGATCGTCAAAATGTGGCGCAAATCTTTGAATATATATTCTTTCAGAGCGAATGTTTTTAACTCAAATCTTTGCTTCTGGGGGGGGTCCCTGCAACAACATATTTTCAGATGGGGCGGCGGAGGCATATTACATATAACTTTTGGGGTCCTTGACAAGAAATATTGAGCACCACTGATACAGAAACATAGGTATTTAAGAAAACTGTCAGGATTTAGAAGACATTTTTTTAAATTTCGACGTCAGGCCTAAATGGGTTAAAACCTCTCCCCACCCCCTCACCCCCCCAGGTGTCTCTGTTGCCCCCCGTCCTGGCCCGGAAGAGGGTGTGGAACAAGAAGTACCCCATCTGTGTCGCCCTGGCCGAGGGGGAGGTCGGGGAGGAGGAGAGCCTGGAGGAGGGGCAGCAGCCGGAGGAGGAGAAGAAGGAGGAGGAGGAGGAGGAGAGACAGACCCCCGCCGCCGCCTCCCCTCTGACGGAGCCGCCGCCGCCGCAGCTCCCCGTGCAGGTTCTCTACCTGTTTGGACGCACAGGAAGGGAGAAGGAGGAGTGGTTCCAGCACTTCCTGTCTGCCTCCGGCGTGGCCAACGACGGCAGTCTGAGCAGGGAGGAGTCCAGGCCGGGTGAGATGGTCCAGCACGGTGCCGCACGTATACAGAAATGTTGCTTTTTGTTTTTTAAGATTTGTTTTTTTGTTTTTTTGTTTTTTTTTATGCATTTATTGATAGTGACAGTAGACAGACAGGAAAGGGGGAGAGAGATGTGGAGTGACACGCGGAAAAGGCCGTCGGGCTGGCTTGGCAGCCTAGGTGCCCAGACTGTTGAGCTAACCGTCGGGGCCAGAAATGTTGCTTTTTTGAGCACCTCCAATATGGCTTTTGAAGACGACGTCATGTGGAAGCCAAGTCTATGGGATTTTTGAGTGGTGCAACCACTCCAAGGAACAGCAATGTCCGTGTTCACCTATCTATGTGACTCGCGTTCACCTATGTGACTCGTGTTAATGTGTGTGACTCATGTGTGACTCATGAGTACCAGTAGGGGCGCTGTCGTGCCAAAAACGGAGAGAGGGAGATAGTGCTGCACTGTTGCCTGCTAATGAGAGAGAGGGGGGGGGGGTGGAAGGGGGGGAGTTGCACCACTCAGTTCACACGGGTGTGATTTTTTTTTTGTAATGTTTGTTTAGAGAACGTACAACGTTAATCGTTTCCCCGCCAAGTCTATGGACTTTAATGTTTGTTTAGGGCAGTAATTGACGACGCAAGACATCATATGGTCAATATAAATACATAATAAATATATAAATACACCCCAAACGTTCACTGTGAAAGAATATATATTCAAAGTTTTCACGATTTCTTTCTAAAATAACAGATCTACAAGCTCATAGTGCGGCACTCAGTGCCGTGCACTGAGCTTGTAGATCAGCTTACATTTAGCAGACTAAAACTAGACTAGACACTAAAACATTCCAGGTGACTAAAATGTGACTAAAACTAAATGAAAACGTTTCAAGAGACCACGACTAAAACTAAAATAGAAATTTACTGCCGAAAACAACACTGGCGAATGTAGCAACAAAGCAACAGCTTTGTAGTCTTTCATTTATTTTATTTTATTTGTCTTGGATTTAATATTTGTTCTGTATTCCTCAGAGGTGGTGTGCGGTGGAGACGCTGTCAGAGGAAGCACCGAGGAGCTGAGGGAGTTGCCGGGAGCCGTGAAGGAGAGGCTCCGATTGGACTACGACTCCTACATGTCTAATCTCGTTGGCTCGGGAGGAGGCGGTAGCCCCACCCCCAGCCCCTGGCTGGTGGGACCGCTTTCGCCTCCCAGTGACCAGGGAAGCCCCACGGCTCGGAAGAAGGTGAAAAAAATAAAAATAACATCAAACTTTGACTAGAACTTAATAATGGGGCTGTAGTTGTAACTTGTGGCTCAGGTATGGTTAAAACGGCCCCTATGGCTGCTCCCTGACAGTCGCTTCAAGAAGATGCAAGATGCAGCTTTACAGCACGCGTCTCTTCTGGATGTTTAAACAGCTGTTAGATGGACATGAAGCTCTTGCAGCGTCGGCAAAGCGTTTACGTTCTTCGCGTCAAGTTGCAGCCGCGCGAGCTTCATTTCCATCCACCAGCTGTTTTAAGAACCCGGAGGAGACGCGTGCCGTAAGCTGCATCTTGCGTCTCCTTGAAGCTCTCTGACTGTCTGGGAGTAGCTTATACTGTAGCAGTGGTTCTCAAACGTTTTTGTTTGTCTCATGGCTATACCCCTGTCACATTTTCATCCACGTCACCACCACTTACAACCCTACGTTTATGTCATATTAGGGGGTACAGTATGCAAATATGTACAGTATATCATACAGAATGGCACGAGGAAAGCATGAGGGAACATCCGTTTCCATTAGGACAGATTTAAAATAACTTTAGACTTGATGATTAACCAATCCAGCATCCCTATTCTGGGGGGAGCATTCAGCCACAAATAGCAGATCTTGTAGGAAGGAAGGAAGGAAGGAAGGAAGGAAGGAAGGAAGGAAGGAAGGAAGGAAGGAAGGAAGGAAGGAAGGAAGGAAGGAAGGAAGGAAGGAAGGAAGGAAGGAAGGAAGGAAGGAAGGAAGGACTGACTGACTGACTGACTGACTGACTGACTGACTGACTGACTGACTGACTGACTGACTGACTGACTGACTGACTGACTGACTGACTGACTGACTGACTGACTGACTGACTGACTGACTGACTGACTGACTGACTGACTGACTGACTGACTGACTGACTGACTGACTGACTGACTGACTGACTGACTGACTGACTGACTGACTGACTGACTGACTGACTGACTGACTGACTGACTGACTGACTGACTGACTGACTGACTGACTGACTGACTGACTGACTGACTGACTGACTGACTGACTGACTGACTGACTGACTGACTGACTGACTGACTGACTGACTGACTGACTGACTGACTGACTGACTGACTGACTGACTGACTGACTGACTGACTGACTGACTGACTGACTGACTGACTGACTGACTGACTGACTGACTGACTGACTGACTGACTGACTGACTGACTGACTGACTGACTGACTGACTGACTGACTGACTGACTGACTGACTGACTGACTGACTGACTGACTGACTGACTGACTGACTGACTGACTGACTGACTGACTGACTGACTGACTGACTGACTGACTGACTGACTGACTGACTGACTGACTGACTGACTGACTGACTGACTGACTGACTGACTGACTGACTGACTGACTGACTGACTGACTGACTGACTGACTGACTGACTGACTGACTGACTGACTGACTGACTGACTGACTGACTGACTGACTGACTGACTGACTGACTGACTGACTGACTGACTGACTGACTGACTGACTGACTGACTGACTGACTGACTGACTGACTGACTGACTGACTGACTGACTGACTGACTGACTGACTGACTGACTGACTGACTGACTGACTGACTGACTGACAGTACATTTCAAGCACAAACTCAATACAAAGACTGTTAACTGAGTGGACGACCCAATTAAGCATTACACTTGTTTACAAGAGGGTCCACCTTGTTCAATTCATCAAAAAGGAAGGAAGGAAGGAAACGGGGTGGAACAAATCTTGCAACGACTACATTGGGGGAGAGAAAAGGGGTTTAAATCACCAAAAAAATAAAAACAACTATTGACTCTCTCAACCTTTCTCTCCTCTCCCTCTGTCAATATTATCCCTCTCCCCCCTCCTCTCTCTCTCTCTCTCTCTCTCTCTCTCATGCAGATCCCTAGTGATGAGAGCGTCTCTGGCAGCAGGGCTGGAGGAGGGTCCCCCCCTCCTCCCCAGCATGGCTCCGGGGGGTCCGGGGGAGGGTCAGGGGGAGGGGGAGGGGGCTCCTCCTCAGAGGCCAACCCCGCCTGGGTTAACTCTCTGGTGGGAAGGATCTTCTGGGACTTCCTGCGGGAGAAGTACTGGTCGGACCAGGTGGCGCACAAACTCCAGAAGAAACTCAGCAAGATCAGGGTGAGAGAGAGAGAGAGGCAGGCAGGCAGGCAGGCAGACAGACAGACAGACAGACAGACAGACAGACAGACAGACGGTCAAATGGCATGACATTAGGAGCATCAGCGCTGCGGTTTTCTCTTATAGTGTGTGTGTGTGTGTGTGTGTGTGTGTGTGTGTGTGTGTGTGTGTGTGTGTGTGTGTGTGTGTGTGTGTGTGTGTGTGTGTGTGTGTGTGTGTGTGTGTGTGTGTGTGTGTGTGTGTGTGTGTGTGTGTGTGTGTGTGTGTGTGTGTGTGTGTGTGTGTGTGTGTGTGTGTGTGTGTGTGTGTGCTGACAATGCACTCTTTCTCTGTGCCACAACATCCCATAAAATGCCGTTCCCTCTGTTCTCTCTAATTGTTCTGCCCCCCCTTCTCTCTCTCTCTCTCTCTCTCTCTCTCTCTCTCTCTCTCTCTCTCTCTGAAGGAAGGAATGAATCTCACACTGACATATATATAATCCCACAGAGGTTTTCCTGTACCCGTTTGGGTGGCACGGACAGTTGTCCCATGTGGATGTTTTCATGGTCGATTCATGGAATAAATTGTGTATTCTAACAGTAAATATTGGCCCATTTAGCCCTGACGTCGAGAAAAAAAAAAAAAGTATTATGAAAGAATATATATTCAAAGATTTGTGCCGCATTTTCACGATTTAAAAAAAATAGCAGACCTACAAGCTTGTAGCGCGCCACTCGGTGGTGCGCTATGAGCTTGTAGATCTGCTATTTTTCAATAGCTAAAGTATAACATAATCCTTAGTTAAAACACCAAAAGAATGGGTTAGATAGAGCATATCCACACCCCAATATCGGGAAGGTTTACCAAACGTAAATGACAGTATTTGGACTCTTGACTTGAAACTAATTGCTGATACTATTAAGATGGTGGTTGTGATGATTTATAATATGAATTATTATTTGTGTTTCCAGTTGCCGTACTTCATGAATGAGTTGACCCTGGCTGACCTGGACATGGGCACCTGTCTGCCGCTGGTCCTCAGCACGTCCAAACCCTCCCTGGACCACAGAGGTAATTTACTGTAATAATTATAATTAATGAGCATAGCTACAAGGTGCTACGTGTTGTGTGCTTGCTGACCGGCTGTTTCTCTCTTTGCTAATTTGTAAATAGGGCGACTTATTTTACGTACCCTTTTATTTTATTTTTTTCACTTAATTTGTATTGATGAAAAGACAGACAACAAAACAAAACAAAAAGACAAGACGAAAAAAAGAACAAAAAGAGGAAGACAAAAACAAAAAAAACAAAGCTGCATTTTTCATATTACAAGATACATTCATTGAAATCCACTTGCATTATCGCTAGGCTGAGAGAAGAGATCCCACTTTTCCCACTTTTTATAGAACTTATCCTCTTGTAGTCTAAGTATGAATGTTAGTTTTTCCATAACATACAGTTCCTCAGTAATGTCCATCCAATGTTCTTTCGTTGGTGGGTCCTGTTGGTACCAGCGTCGTGTGATCGCTTTCTTACTTGTCGCTAAGAGGATCTTGATTAAATATTTATCATGTATTAGAAACTCTTCAGGGATATTTCCCAGCAATAAGAAGGAACAAGTCAGAGGTATTTACGTACCCTTTTAATTTACAGTGTGGCTTGAGCCACACTTCAACAGCGACTTGGTCACTACTTGTCTGTTTTGTAGCTCTGTCTGAACGTAGCATAACGCATAAGCACCTGCATGGAATGTACTGTGCGCGTACAGCGCGTTTGGAAAGATCCAATCTATGTCAATGATACCGGCTACAAAAGACGCATGGATAGAGCGAGCCCTGGATATAAATGCCCCGCAAAATGTGCGCATGTATGCTATATTGTCTCCCAAATTGAGACAAATTGAGCAAATGTGCGTGCATTGTTTTCACGGAGTGTGCATATGCGTCACGCGCACATTCTCTGGTGTAGCTCGGGTGTACGAACGAATGGCCACGGTGAACCGTGGACTCACTTTCAGGTTTTAGGACCGATAATAAATAATAATAAATAAATTGTATTTACACAAATGCACAAACATTTGCATTAAAAACCGTCGCGCCACTGTAAAAAAGATCTAAGAAGAAAGCAGAAACGTAACATTAAGTAACATGAGGGCTACAAAGACTAGAGATAAAAACAGTACTTTGTTCCTTGCCTCTCTCTCTCCCCTCTTTCTCTGTGTGTGTGTGTGTGTGTGTGTGTGTGTGTGTGTGTGTGTGTGTGTGTGTGTGTGTGTGTGTGTGTGTGTGTGTGTGTGTGTGTGTGTGTGTGTGTGTGTGTGTGTGTGTGTGTGTGTGTGTGTGTGTGTGTGTGTGTGTGTGTGTGTGTGTGTGTGTGTGTGTGTGTGTGTGTGTGTGTGTGTGTGTGTGTGTGTGCGCGCGCGTGCGCAGGCCTGTGGTTGGAGATGGAGGTGGTCTACACGGGCTGCATTCAGATGACCCTGGAGACCAAGATGAACCTCTGCAGGCTGGGCAAAGACAGCGGGGCTGAAACCCCCACTGTCCCACAGAGCTGTCCAATAGGGTGAGAGAACCCCCCACTGTCCCACAGAGGTGTCCAATAGGGTGAGAGAACCCCCCCACTGTCCCACAGGGTGAGAGAACCCCCCCACTGTCCCACAGAGCTGTCCAATAGGGTGAGAGAACCCCCCACTGTCCCACAGAGCTGTCCAATAGGGTGAGAGAACCCCCCACTGTCCCACAGAGCTGTCCAATAGGGTGAAAGAACCCCCCACTGTCCCAATGAGCTGTCCAATAGGGTGAGGCTAAACCCACCACTGTCCCACAGAGCTGTCCAATAGGGTGAGGCTAAAGCTCTGGTTCCCACAGAGCTGTCCAATAGGGTGAGGCTAAAGCTCTGGTTCCCACAGAGCTGTCCAATAGGGTGAGGCTAAAGCCCCCACTGTCCCACAGAGCTGTCCAATAGGCCTTATGCAGCCGACACTTCCGCGTTCAGCTTGGGCCGCCGGAACGCTTCCGGTCGGGAGAAACTCATTCACTGTGAACGTACGGTCGTGATTTTGTAGGAATAAAGTTCAGTACTTTATACAACACTATTTCATTTGATAATGTGATGCCATAGTTTTTCATAGTTTGTATTATTTGTGTTGCGACGTTGACATGATGACATGAGTTAGAAACGTCTTAAATCTCCTGTTAAAAACGAGAGCTCTTCATGTATTTCTCCTTTGTTGCCATGTCCGCTTGTTATAAGCGAATTGGGGCTTGGCTTCTTTTCATAGACCTGATTGCTTATTTCTCTCACACAATTTGGCGACACCTACGTCTCGTCTCCAGCTGTTACACAGCAGTGTAAACAACCGGTGTTGCCAGATTGTGTGAGAGAAATAAGCAACCAGGTCTATGAAAAGAAGCCAAGCCCCAAGTCGCTTATAACAAGCGGACATGGCAACAACGGAGAAATACACGAAGAGCTCTCGTTTTTAACAGGAGATTTAAGACGTTTCTAACTCATGTCATCATGTCAACGTCGCAACACAAATAATACAAACTATGAAAAACTATGGCATCCCATTATCAAATGAAATAGTGTTGTATAAAGTACTGAACTTTATTCCTACAAAATCACGACCGTACGTTCACAGTGAATGAGTTTCTCCCGACCGGAAGCGTTCCGGCGGCCCAAGCTGAACGCGGAAGTGTCGGCTGCATAAGGCCTATAGGGCGAGGCTAAAGCTCTGGTTCCCAAACGTTTTAGCTCGAGAACCCAAAAGAGAGATTAGACGTTTGCCCCGGGACCCAAACTATAGTGAAAATAGCAGATCTACAAGTACACGGCGCGTCGCTTCGAGTTGGTGCCGCATTGCGAGCTTTTGGATTGGCTATTGTCACTACTATTTGTATTATTATTATTTGTTGAATTTCTTAGATGTGTTTGTTTGTTTTTAAAATGTATAAAAGTATTATTTCTTTTTTATTTAAAAAAATATATATTTTGATATATATATATATATATTTTTAAATGTAGGAAAATAAACTTTAGTTGTGAGTGACCCATAAAAATTGGTCTGTGACCCTCAAACAGTTAGGGAAACATCCTTTAGCCGCTAAAAAAGGCCCAATCCCTGTGGGCCTATAGCCTGTGTATAGATACATGCACTGGCAGTACACACACAGTAACTCAGAGAGCGTACAAATGGAACCAAATGGACCCAGAAGGTTCCATTTGGTTCAGTTCAGTGTGCGTGTGCGTGTGCGTGTGTGTGTGTGTGTGTGTGTGTGCGTGTGTGTGTGTGTGTGTGTGTGCGTGCGTGCGTGCGTGCGTGTGTGTGTGCGTGCGTGCGTGTGTGTGTTCTCCAGGTCCAAACCCAGGCTGTGTGTTCTAGCTGACAGCGATGAAGAGTCCTCCAGTGCCGGCTCGTCCGACGAAGAAGAAGTCCCTCCCATTGAGCCCCAGGGAACTCTGGGAGATAAAACCTCACCGCCGCCGGTGGCTGATGGGTACGTTGTTACCTTCCCGAACCTTTTCTCACCCCATGCTGAAGTCTATTTAAGCAAAAGATACCCTATATCAGGGGTTCTCAACCTCTGGGTCGCGACCCCTAGGGGGGGTCGCCAAATTATTTTTGGGGGGGCCCCAAATTATAAAAAACAAAGAAAAACCTTTTTCTTTTTTTGTGAATGGCTGGAAAATGGAAATGAAGAGTTTACATAGTACACAGAGTACATGCATAGACTTTCCTTAATGATTATATCTGGTTTCAGTATTTATTTATGATATATTTTCTCTATTATTAAGGTTGTTTTTGCAGTCAGTTTGTATTGTAGAGGGGGGCGGGGCGGCGGTCCCGAGACATGGCCAAAGCATTTTCCGGGGGTTCCCCGCCCAAAAAAGTTGAGAACCCCTATTATGAAGCCCTATATGACTCAGCAGGGATATTATACATTAACCCATTTTGGGGCGGGAACCCCTTAAGGTGTTAGCATTATGTTATGCTTTAGCTATTGAAAAATAGCAGATTTACAAGCTCATAGCGCGCCACCAAGTGGCGCGCTACGAGCTTGTAGGTCTGCTATTTTTGAAAAATCGAAGAACCAGCTTTTTCAGAAAACTGTCAGGATGTAGAAGACATTTTTAGAATCTGATCTCAGGTCAAAATGGGTTAAGCAAAAGATACCCTACATCAGGGGTTCTCAACCTCTGGGTCGCGACCCCAAGGGGGGGGTCGCCAAATTATTTTTGGGGGGCCCCCAAATTATAAAAAAAAAACTTTTTTTTTCTTTTTGTGAATGCCTGGAAAATGGAAATGAAGAGTTTACATAGTACACAGAGTACATGCATACACTTTCCTTAATGATTATATCTGGTTTCAGTATTCATTTACGATATATTTTCTCTATTATTAAAGGGATAGTTCAGATTAAGTTGTATGAAATACTTAATATAGTGGTTGCAACTGTATTAATTGATTGCCCGAGTCCTGTGGTGGGAGTTCTGCTCTGGTTTTGGTCAATATTAAGTAGTTCCGGTCATTTTGTGGGGGGCACTGGGGCCACACAGTAAAAGTAAATGAATCCACAAAACGAACGTAATTTGTATTGTTGACCTATTTCTAAAATATTAGCGCGACTTTCGTTCAACTTTGACCCCTCTATCACATGGAACTATTTTTTGGGCGTAGTGATATGGACACAAAAAACATAGTTCTGTGTGATAGAGGGGTAAAAAAAAGAACGGAAGTTGCACTAATATTTTAGAAATAGGTCAACAATACAAATGACGTTAGTTTTGTGGATTAATTTACTTTTACTGCGTGGCCCCCAGTGCCCCCCACAAAATGACCGGAACTACTTGATATTTCACCAAAACCAGAGCAGAACTCCCACCACAGGACTCGGGCAATCAATTAATACAGTTGCAACCACTATATTAATGGCAAGTATTTCATACAACTTAAGTTCAAAAAATCTGAACTATCCCTTTAAGGTTGTTTTTGTAGTCAGTTTGTATTGTGGAGGGGGGCAGGGCGGCGGTCCCGAGACATGGCCAAAGCATTTCACGGGGGTCCGCAGCCAAAAACGTTGAGGACCCCTGCCCTATATGACTCAGCAGGGATATTATACATTAAAAGATACTGTGTTAGTATTACCGTATTTTCTAATGCCCCTTATATCATAAGCTGCGTCAGAAATGTTTTCATAGGTGTACAATAGTGACACAATATGGCATTAGAATGTCATGGAATGCACTTCCCATTGCAGTCAGAACTGCAGCCTCACTCCCAATCTTCCGCCGTAGTCTGACAACCCACCTCTTCAGACTCCATCATGGCCCGTAGCACTTGCCCTAGCTAACTTACCTTACAGGCGTATGCAAAGGCCCAACTTATGTAGACTTAGATAGCATTTTATGTAGACATGGCACTATTAAGTATACATGCATAGTTTCATTATATAGATATTCCACTGTTAAGTTCTTAGCTTACGTATGACTCATGATAACTGCTTTTTTTTATGTATGTGATGTATTGCCATGCTTTTAGTTATTGCTTAATGTAAATCGCTCTGGATTAAGAGTGTCTGCTAAATGCCTAAATTGTAATTGTAAATTGTAACCCTCAGTGCCAATTAAGCAGAGAGAGAGAAGAGAAGCAAGGAGGCAAATTGGTCCCCATTCTTTTTCTTATAGTCTTTGGCATGGATCGAACCCTGACCTCCCAATCTCAGGGTGGACAAACTGGACACTCTGACCACAAGGCCACTGGTGGTGACACTCTCGATAAGGAATACCAAACGACTCGCCCCTTTGCCAACTCGCCCCCACAAAGTGTTTTAATGTAGTTAACAGTTAATTTAGTATTTCCCTCCCTCTCTGAAATCTGAAATGATCTTGTATACAGATTTATTTGACTGTATAGTAGTCGATCTCTATACTCTGTAAAATGTAGAAAGAACAACATGTCACAGAGACGGTGACTGCTTCATTAAGTTAATTTAGGACCTTCTAGCAGTTTTATTAAACACATTTCTTCCAAGTAGCCCATGTTTTGTAATGGCATCATCATGCTATTATGCCTGTGGATATATCATTAACAATGATCAATTAATATGATAATACCTTTTATATAATCACCAACATGAATTATGTTTGTTATTTACAGCTAGGTAGAGTAGTGGGGCGAGATGGAAAAGGGGCGACCGTACCTGTTACCTGGATAAGAACGTATGCTAAATGCCTATGCTGTAAATTGTGATGTAGTGTACATGTGTTACTGTCTTCGTCTCATTAGACACACCGGTGGCAGCACGGGTCGCAAGTTCCTGAGGTTCGTGGACAAGATAGCCAAGTCCAAGTACTTCCAGAAGGCCACGGAGAACGAGTACATCAAGAAGAAGTTCACGGAGATGTCCAACATTTCTCTGCTGCTGGCTGTGGAGGTCCTGGAACTCTCTGGAACTCTGGCCGTCAACATACCACCGCCCCCTACTGACCGGATATGGTACTGACCACGTCTTTCCCCTTCATATTCCATGATATCTCAATAAGATGATGTTTACTTTTTGTTTAATTAATTACTTTTTTTCCCGTCCTTTACCTTTTTTCTCGTTTTTCCATACTTTCCATGTTCTTGTATTTGTTTTACTGAGGATAAGGTTAGAAATAAGTGTAGGGTTAGGCATAGTTTTACTGTTTTACTGAGGTTAAGTTTAGGAATAAGGTTAGGTTTAGGGCATAGTTTTACTGTTTTACTGAGGTTAAGTTTAGGAATAAGTGTAGGGTTAGGCATAGTTTTACTGTTTTACTGAGGTTAAGTTTAGGAATAAGGTTAGGTTTAGGGCATAGTTTTACTGTTTTACTGAGGTTAAGTTTAGGAATAAGGTTAGGTTTAGGGCATAGTTTTACTGTTTTACTGAGGTTAAGTTTAGGAATAAGTGTAGGTTAGGCATAGTTTTACTGTTTTACTGAGGTTAAGTTTAGGAATAAGGTTAGGTTTAGGCATAGTTTTACTGTTTTACTGAGGTTAAGTTTAGGAATAAGGTTAGGTTTAGGGCATAGTTTTACTGTTTTACTGAGGTTAAGTTTAGGAATAAGGTTAGGTTTAGGGCATAGTTTTACTGTTTTACTGAGGTTAAGTTTAGGAATAAGGTTAGGTTTAGGCATAGTTTTCTTAGCTTAGGGCTTCAGGGCAGGGCAGCTTCAGCGCAGTGTTGTTTTTGGCAGCAAGTTTTAGTCATAGTCTCTTGAATATTTTTCATTTAGTTTTAGTCCCATTTTAGTCACCTGGAATGTCTTAGTGTTAGTCTAGTTTTAGTCGACTAAATATCATAAGATTTTAGTCGACTAAATCTACAGTTGATTTAGTCGAACAAAATGTATTTTGTCTGGCCATGATGCCATCATAATTTTTTTTCACTCGCTGAAAATAGCTGATCTACAAGCCCACAACGCGTCGCGCTGCGACGCGTTGTGAGCTTGTAGATCGGCTATTTTCAGCATGCAACTAATTGTAAAATGACTTAGACTGGATCTCTAGTCCCTTCCTAACATTTGACATTAGTTTTTATCTGTTGACGAAATTGTCAGTATATTTATAGTCTTAGTTTTAGTCATCATCGTCGGCTTAGTTTTCATTAGTTCGTCAGTGGAAAAAAGGTAGTCGACGAGCGTTTTTCGTCTTAGTTTTAGTCGACGAAATCAACACTGCTTCAGGGTTATACAGTATATTGTGTCTCTGTCTTGTCCTCAGGTACAGCTTCCGGGTCCCCCCCAGGCTGGACCTGAATGTCCGTCCCATGCTGGGGGACAGAGAGGTGACCTTCACCCACGTCACCGAGTGGATAGAGAGGAAGCTGCAGTGTGAGTTCCAGGTCAGTCCAAAGAGCCTGTCTTGTCTGTCTGTCTGTCTGTCTGTCTGTTCCTGTTGTTCACAGAAGCACTGAAA
Source organism: Electrona antarctica (assembly GCF_951216825.1). Classification (NCBI taxonomy): domain Eukaryota; kingdom Metazoa; phylum Chordata; class Actinopteri; order Myctophiformes; family Myctophidae; genus Electrona; species Electrona antarctica. The sequence continues at coordinate 46,071,858 of NC_136795.1, forward strand.
TGGCTTATCATCATCAGCATTATAAATATCAGCATAAATGTACTGTATATGTATTTTACAGTAGGCATGCTGCTCTAGTTTAGTTTATTTGTTTATTTCGACGGAACAAGCATATTCACATGAACATTACAACCAAATGCAACGTCGTAAATACAGCGGAATTAGCAGATGCTAAATTATATCCGCAGTCCCCACACATACAAACAAAACAGATGAACCGGCAGTGAACCGAGGAGGCGGTGGCTCAGGGGTAGAGTGGCTGGATGGTAACCACAAGGTTGCCAGTTCGAACCCTGTGGGCTCCCCCAGAGTTAGTGTCGAAGTGTCCTTGAGCAAGACACTACATGTTGTAGTATTGTTTTGTAGTCATCAGGATGATATCGTTACATCATGTTGTAGTATTGTTTTGTAGTCATCAGGATGATATCGTTACGTCATGTTGTAGTATTGTTTTGTAGTCATCAGGAGGATATCGTTACGTCATGTTGTAGTATTGTTTTGTAGTCATCAGGATGATATCGTTACGTCATGTTGTAGTATTGTTTTGTAGTCATCAGGAGGATATCGTTACGTCATGTTATAGTATTGTTTTGTAGTCATCAGGATGATATCGTTACGTCTTGTTTTGTAGTCATCAGGATGATATCGTTACGTCTTGTTTTGTAGTCATCAGGCAGGAACAATCAAACGGAACGTCCTTTTCCCGCAAACCGGAAGAATAACAATAAAAGCTCTCGTATAGCCTGTAGCTTTTATTGAGAAAAATCAGTTTGAGGGAAAAGGAAGTTCCGGAAGATTGCTGACTCCAAAACAATACTGTCTACAACATGTTGTAGCGATATCATCCGCTCCCGACCGGTTCATGAACCCGAAATGGAATGGTGCCCAGGCTACTGATGTGCTGGTTGGTGCCTTGCATGGTTTCCACTGCCATATGAATGTGTGTGTGAATGGGTGAATGTAATGCACAATCTATGTAAAGCACCTTGGATAAAAGGCGCTATATAAATGCACCATTTTTACCATTTACCAGTGACGCACACTACCGGTACATTACGGGACAACGCATACATACAAAAAACATACATAAAGTGAACAATATACAGTACAGCATCCTTTGTTCATGGGTGTCTTTATTGCGATGTTACTCTCATGTATACCTACTATACAAACTATACCCTGCATCTGTAACTTTTTCTGCTGTGCTGTCTCTGGCACCTGAACGCCATTTGTACACTGTCAGAGTTAAATCAACAATGAGGATCTTTCTATAGAGACTAGTGTTCCAGAGATAAAAACAAAAAAACGAAATAAATTGTATCAAATGGTGGTCCAACCATGGGCTAATGCATATCGTTGCTGTCGGGAGGAAACCTCATAACTCCATTTTTGAGGTTTTTTATTTTTATTTTTTGGCATAAATCAGTGCTATAGAGCACCGAAGTCCTGACGTCACAGGACTGACTGTGTCAGTCCACAGGTTCATGTACTTTTTATTTGCATTGTAATCTCCATAGGGGGATTTTAGATCGCCTCATATAAGAACTGTGTTTGAAAAATAAACCGATCACCCCGGCCTTTTCACTCATATGGATATGAAGCATCGACTGAAGGTGTAAATGTACAAATATACCCAAAGAGTAACAAAATAAGCGTTAGAAACGAGTCAAACAACCCAGAGACTACATTTCCGGGTAGGGGGGGTGGCTGCATCTGCCCGTCGCACAACAGAAACTGAATGTCAATTACGTTTATTTTAAATTTTATTTGATTGATATTTAATGTTTTGTGGTTAGTACGAGTCGAGTCACCACCAGCTGAGCTTACGTCAACGAGGAATCTCAGGAACGCAATGTGTTGACAGCTGGGCGTGACGTATATTAGCAGCGACATTGCCTTCATATGTAGTTTCAAGGCTTTTGCGGCCACATTAATTCCATTTTCTCCAGAAACTGGCTGTATCAAATATGAATGGACATCATTAACGACGCACAGCCACTCCCCTGACAGAAAGGCCGGCCGGGGTGGTCGGTTTATTTTTCAAACACAGTTCTTATATGAAGCGACCTAAAATCGCCCTATGGAGATTTCAATGCAAATAAAAATACATGAACCTGTGTGTTGGTGCCCTCTACTGAAAGTGACGTCAGACTTTGGTGCTCTATAGAACACCCGTGTGTTGTTTTGAAAATATTGAACCAATGAAAAATAGTAAAAACTCCATTGGACCCTCAAATTGTCTGCTAAAGCAACTAACTCCACCACCTCTCCCCCTCTCATGGAAGTAATTGACAATATATAAAGCAACCAACTTTGATGAGGCTGTATTGCTTTGTTTTAAAAATATAAGGTTTTCTTTTTATTTCCTGAAACATTTCTATTTTTCATTTCCTGAAAAATGAACATTTTGGAGTTATCAGGTTTCCTCCCGACAGCAGAGCGTTGTTGGAATTAAAACGGTTGACAATCACTGATCATGTCTTCTGTCCATCAATCCATCCACCCACCCACCCGTCTGTCTGTCCATACTCCCACCCACCCACCCACCCATCACCCACCCATCCATCCACCCACCCACCCATCCATCCATCCATCCATCCATCCATCCACCCACCCACCCATCCACCCATCCATCCACCCACCCACCCACCCATCCATCCATCCATCCAAACCTCTCTACAACCCTTCCAGAAAGTGCTGGTCATGCCCAACATGGACGACCTCTACCTGCCCCTGATGACCTCCGGGCTGGACGACGGTGACCCCTCGGCGTCGCCCCGCCACTCTCCTTCCCCCCAGTCCGCCTCCCGCCAGTCGTCCGTGGAGTCCCAGGAGTACCTGTCCGAGTAGTAGCAGAGCTCTGAGGGAAACACGCCTGGAAACACGCCACAGAAACAACTATTATAATATATGTGGCCACTGGCACAGCAAAATCCACCATGGATTCTGGAGATTGGTGGTACACCCAGGGCTTTTATTTCCGTTCGCATCAGCTCAAAAATGGAAGCCTGGGGGGGAACGAGACACAGGAGGTCTAGGAGGAGTGACGAGTGGCAACAGTGCGTAGAGGGGCATCGTCTTGTATGCTGTGTTTTCTAGCAGGGAGGGGAGGGGGGGCGGTGGTGGCGGGCGCTCGGATTGGTGAACAAATATTGGGCCATGCAGGCTAGTACCGTACCGGCTTGACGTTTCTCTGTGTTCCGGTCAGAACCCAGAAGACCCAGAACCTGGGAGGGAAGACACCCGCAGATGGCATAGTGTATGCAATATGTATGTATGTATGTATGTATGTGTGTGTGTGTGTGTGTGTGTGTGTGTGTTACTGTATGTATGTATGTATGTATGTATGTATGTATGTATGTATGTATGTATGTATGTATGTATGTATGTATGTATGTATGTATGTCATCCAGGGACGTGCACACATCAAAGGGGGCTTCAGCCCCTGCCATTTTACCCTTCTTGTAAAACAACAGAGAGACTGCCCTCTCCAGACCACGAATGCAGCATTTACTACATGGTGAGAGAAATGTAAAACAAACAACGCCACTCCTTTCCATGCCATACCGGAAGGCAGCAATAAGCCTATCTCACAGCCCGCTTTCCACGCCCACTTCCGGTAAATAGTGGTGTCTTTAACATGAGCATTTACACGTTTTTTTCTCTGGAGAATCTAAGTACATTTTCTAATGTAAAAATGTGACAGACCAATATTATTATGAAGCAAACAAGATGGTAAATCAGGTCGAACAGATAGAACAAACCTTACCTTGAGAAAACAAAAGTTGTAGACTTCTTAAATTACCTCTGTTAACATGGAGCGTCTATGGAGTGACGTCACGCTATCACCACTAACCCCGAAAGGGGGCGTATTTAGGGGGGCGGGGAAATTCTGTGAGATAGGCTTATTCAGGAGAAATGCTATTTTCCCCGAAGTCTCCTGAACTTGGAACGCAGCATTTTGTGTTGAACAAAATGTGTTTTTCGAAATCCACGTCGTTACACCGAATCTCCAGTAGATAAAAACTGCTGGGTTGCGCCACCGACAATAGCTGGTCTACAAGCTCTGCGACGCGTTGTGAGCTTGTAGATCAGCTATTTTCGCTGTTTTGGTCCAAAAGTGCCCTCTTAGGGGATTTCAGCCCCTTGCCTCTCTAACACTAGTCTCTGCACACGTCTCTGGTACCACCACAGAGTGGGAGAACTATGCTCTGAGACTGGGACCGTGACAGGGACAGAGACTGGTGTCACAGCACCCCCTGCTGTTAAGAAAGAGCAGTGGACTTAACTGCGTTTGTGAGTATGATGAGTATTTTTCAGTGTATACAAGTGGTTCTCAAAGTGGGGTCTTACCGTCTTGGTAATGGCCCGTATGGAGACCCCCAGGGGTCCTTGAAGGTGTTCCCACTCAGCAAAATGAGTTAATATACCATCAAGAAAATTGACCACTTTTATCAGCTACCGGTATTAAAAGAAAAAAACAATCTTGAATGAAATCTGCGAAATGTGGAATATGTTTTTCAACACAAAACTTGTATGTGTGGGGGGTCCCCTGGCACAACAATATATTCTGATGGCGGTCCTCGGCCAAATACGTATATATTCATCTGGGGGGTCCTTGACTTGAAGAAGTTTGGGAACCACTGGAGCGGTCCAGAATTGAACAATTGTATAACTCTATGGACGGTTCCCGCTGTGGTCACAAAGACAGGGTGACCTGTTGGAATGCTGACTTCATCCGCCTGGAACCCGTGAAGATGATGAGGATGATGAAGAAGAAGAAGCTGTTATTTTTGTATTAGTGTGTGACTTAATTCATGCTCGTTGTTGTGCATGTCACCTTTGGGACAGTGCAAAAAAAGAAGAAGCTTGTATTGATCTGTCTTTGAAACAAAATAAATTATGGTCCAATGCCTTTGGATTTATTTTCGTACAGTAGGCATATGTTAAATAAAAAAATATATATGTTAATGACGTTTAGAAGATTTTCGAACACTTTCCTGGGGGTCTTTGTGTGCTATGTGGTTTTAGATTTTAGCAGTGAGCCCAGTGTCTCTGATGTCATGAACACTGGGCTCACTTACTTCCTGGACTACATGTTGTCTCAGTAAGACAGCCCTACCCCTATCCACAGGGAGGAGCAGTGCACCAAAGCATTATGGGAATTGTAGTCCAGGAAGGAAGTGAGATCAGTGTCTATGACATCAGAGACACTGGGTTCACTGCTAAAATCTAAAATATCTAAAACCACATATTACACACAAAGACCCCCAGGAAAGTGTTCTAAATCTTCTAAATGTCATTAACATATTTCTTTTTTGCAAAAAGTGTCCCTTTAACATCACATGTATGCAAGTGAATAATAGTAGCGCACCGCAAGGCTATTCTAGTTAACCAAAACTAATGACATCATGCCAACTACTGTAGATGTGGGGGGAAAACACATTACTGAAATAAAAACTGTGATCATTTACCACAAACCAAACGTAACAAAACTAACTAAAACCAGCTAATACTATGGAGAAAATGTCCTTAGTTTTAGCCATACATAAAGCTTGTATTTTGGGTGGATATGTAATATAGCCTATATCCTCCATGTTTTATTTTTTAGCTGTTCTAGTTTTAAACTGTTAATTCAACATTGTTTTGTTGAATTTCACTTTTTTTTTTTTTTCTGACCTTTTTGAATCCCACTCCTGAAAAAAGCCAACACTAATCACTAAAAACGAAAAAAAAATGAGAAAAAGCTTAACTAAACTAAACTAAACATCAAATAATAAAAATACTGAAATTTAAAACAAAATTTGAAAAAAAGTAAATAAAAAATAAAAAATATGAAGAAAACTGTAATCTTGTTGCACCAATAAGTGTAAAATCCTGTGTTTTTCTCCTCTGTATAGTGTATGCCTTCACTAGTCGGTCACAACTCGTTCACACGACTACTAGACCACCACTACTACACGGTAACTTTAGAAAGACAACTTTATTGCAAAGTTTCAGTTTTACAGCAATTGTGTTCTTTAAACTTGCAATTCTGAAGAAATAAAAAGAGGAAGCAAAAATCCAGCCTTCTTTTGTGTGTGCGGTGAATATTCTTTTTTTCCTTTGGTTTAAACCCCATTTTGGGCCGGGAACCCCTTTTTGGTGTTTCAAGCATTATGTTATGCTTTAGCTATTGAAACATAGCAGATCTACAAGCTCGTAGCGCGGCACTCGGTGCCGCGCTACGAGCTTGTAGATCTGCTATTTTTGAAAAACGCAGCATGGAGCTCTGTAGAAGCAGCAGTGTGTGATGATCCTCTCCGCTCCGCGATAGGCTAGACGGTGACCTCCTCGGGCACGCCTACCGGTTCCACGACCTTCTTCAGGGCGTCCTTCTTCAACGGGCCCTGCGTGTGTGCGAACCAAACCAGGGGTCAAAAGGTCAGAGGTATCTAATAGGCTTGTCACAATCATTACGTCAATCGTTTAATCGCAATTATATAGTGGAAACGGCAGATCTACAAGCTCTGTGACGCGTTTTGAGCTTGTAGATCGGCTGTTTCATATGAAATATGAAATGATCTTAAGTTATGTCTCGTACAGTATCTTCCCCGTGCACCTTTTGATTACAGAGCCTATAAAACCCAAACGGAAATTAATGTTTTTAATATATTCGTAATTGTGTTCCCATGTTGAACGCCAAAAACACAATTAATCGTCAAGTAAAATGTGTAATCCTGACAGCCCTAGTCAGAGGTCGACCACTTAACCACATGAACCCACACATGATAACTAGACACCTGCGGATGGCGAATTTAGCCGCGGTTGCCGCGGTTAACCGCAGTTTAGGGTGGATCTGGGTCATTAAAATATATTATAAATTAATATTGGAAATAAATTAATGGCATCTATCTATACAGTATATAGGCTTATTATTATTGCTTTTAAAACGCACAAAATCTCGCAATCCGCAACCACCCGCAATCCGCAGGTGGTTGCGGATTTATAAATTGGAATGATTCATTCATGCGGTCGGATAACGGGCGGATTACAAATATGGACACGCGGACTCGGGTGACAAATAGCAGATCTGCAAGTCTCTAATCCCTATATACAGTATTCTATAGGGGTGAAAATAGGGGGCGCAAATAGCAGATCTGCAAGGTGCCGACTTGAGGTGTTGTTGTGAGCTTGTTGATCGGCTCTTTTCAGCAGCGGTGGATGGAGGAAGTATACTAACATTTTCTACTCAAGTAAAAGTAGCAATACCACAATGAAGAAATACTGCAAGTTCAGTATTCAAAATATACTTCAGCAAAAGTATACAAAAGTACAAGTTTTCAAAATGTATAAAAAAAAACCATTTGAAATACGAGATCTGCAATATATTTTCAGCATGCAATCAAATTCCACGTGAGGCGCACACATGCGCGTGTCCATGCAAACGCACCCGCACACACACACACACACACACTACACCCACCATGAACGCCCTCTTCTCCTGTGCGGTCTGGAAGCACCCATGACCAAACTTGGAGGTTGTGTCGATGAACTTGAGCTCAATTTCTTCCTTGTGTTTGCGTGACGTGTGCACACGCAGCGACTGTGAGGGGGGAGGGGGAAATACACAATTATGTTGACATCACTGTGGTTTTTGGCAGCAAATTTTGATTTTTGTTTTAGTCATAGTCTCTTGAATAGTTTTCATTTAGTTTTAGTCACATTTTAGTCACCTGGAATGTCTTGGTCTAGTCTTGTCTAGTTTTATTCGACTGAATATCATAGGATTTTAGTTGACTAAATCTACAGTTGTTTCAGTCGACTAAAGTATTTTGGCGGGCCTTGATGCCGTCGTAAAGACTGTTTTTACACTTGCTGTGGGCTTGTAGATCGGCTAGTTTCAGCATGCAACCAAGTGTAAAATGACTTATACTGGATCTCTTGTCCACTAGTCCCTTCCTAACATTTAGTCTAGTTTTTATTTGTTGACGAAATTGTCAGTATATTTAGTCTTAGTCTCAGTCATCATAGCTTAGTTTTTATTTAGTTTCCATTTAGTTCCGTCAGTGGAAAAAAGGTAGTCGACGAACATTTTTCGTCATAGTTTTAGTCGACGAAAACAACACTGGTTGACATTGATATATATTTTTGAGTGGTGTAAAGTGTAAACCACTCCTACAACTGGCTTTGTTAGTTTACGTGTCTGTCCGTACCAAAAATCAGCTGTGGTCTGACGTAATGTCTGACGTAATGAAATCACACCCGTGTGAACTGGGTGACCATAGCAACCGAGCACGGACAGACAGACAGACAGACAGACACGTAAACTAACAAAGCCAGTCGTAGGAGTGGTTTACACCACTCAAAAATGAGCATGGTTGCTATGGTCACCCAGTTCACACGGGTGTGATTTCAGCTTTGTTAGTCTACGTGTCTGTTCGTACCAAAAAATGAGCATGGTGCATTGTGATTGGCCGGAATGAGACATTACGTCAGTGACCACAGCTGATCAGGCTATATAAGACCTTGCACCACTCAGTTCACACAGGTGTGATTTTTGTATAATTGATCAAATCAATCCATTCGACTGGTGACCATGGCCAGTATTTCACATCAGACAGTACAGGTCCCCACACACGCAGAGTGCGTTTTTTCGGATTTGGTTTCTCCACCGGGTTTTCCGAAAAACGCATCCAGTAGTGCAACCACCTTACCTTTCTGAGCGTGAGGCAGCGTTTCTTGGGGCCGACGACGCAGCCCTTCAGCAGGAGGAAGTCGTTGTTCACCTCGCCGTAGTGTGGGAAACCGCCCTATACGGAAAAGTAGGAAACGTTTTCATGTCATCATGATGGGCAGATTTGATCGTTAAAATGTGTTTCCATTGTCAGAGTGGGATATGTGTTTGTTTTTATTATATTGAAGGTAGAGAGAACCGAAGTCTGTCATCACTGCCGCTATACAGGGCCGCTATTCCCCCTGGGTAATTTTTCGATTGTTTTGATTTTTTAGATTGTGTCATAAGAACTGTGTTCCAAAAAATATCATCCCGGAGATTTTACTCATATAGATACGCGTTTACCAAGAGTAAAGGAGCTTGCACACTGGTGCGTTTGTCTGATTAGGTCAGGGGTCCTCAACTAGAAATGCTGAAGGTCCACTAATCATTTTTGAAAAAGACTAAGGTCCGGTCCCATGCCACGCAGCGTGGGCAACGCAGCGGCCAGCGGAGAGCGGGGCTCTATATTTTTTAGTACAGTCACACCAAGGCAAGCTTATACAAATCGGATCCCCTCCCAACCAACCAATACTGCTGCTGATTGGCCAGGCCGTTTTGTGGCCGGGCATCAAGTCTGCCTGAGAGTTCCCAGATGGGAGCAGGAGGGGGGAACCCAGTGTACTCTCTGCTGCCCCATCTGGCGGAGTCAGGTTAGGAAAGAACAGCGACTCTGATATTCGGGTCCGAAAACAGCAGTGTGCTGCTGTTTTCCACCAAAACACAGACGTTATCAAATGTAACACAATGTCATATAGACCACACAGAGTCACATACCTGACCCGATTTGTTTATTTTTGGGACACAGTATGACGTGATCTTAAGATTTCTCTACTTGGATTTTCCTTGGACAAATATATGGGGAGAAATATGTCTCAAAAGTATTTACAAATATTCCATGATTTACAAATGTGTTTCCAAGATTTACAAATGTTTTTCTATGATTTGCAAATGTTTTTCCATGATTTACAAATGTATTTCGTATTTTTACAAAAACAATATAGATTTGTGTGTGCGTTTATCCTAAAATACCATTTGTAAATCCTCAATTGTGCGTGTGAATGTAAATCTGCATTTGGCATTCCTTTTTCCTGTTGAATCATTTTGAGACAAACGTCACGCTTTTTTATGATAATTTTCACAAATGTATTGTAAATATTCCACAATTTACTAATGTGTTTCCGTGATTCACAAATGTGTTTCCATGATTTACAAATGTATTTTGTATTTTTACAAAGAAAATATTAGATTTGTGTGTGCATTTATCCTAAAAAAACATTTGTAAATCCTCAATTCTGCGTGTGAATTGTAAATCTGCATTTCGCATTCCTTTTTCCTGTTGAATCATTTTGAGACAAACGTCACGCTTTTTTATGATAACTTTTACAAATGTATTGTCCTATCCACAAAAAAACTTGTAACTTGTAAGTTGGCATTTAAATACATGTGCTATGATTTTTACAAATATATGACAATTTGTAAAAAAAAAAAAAAAAAAAGATTATACTTGCAGGCGCATTTATCAAAAAATATCATTTGTAAATCATCAACTCTGTGTGTCAATTGTTGCCACTGCATTTGTGGATTTTCTCAATGCATTTGTGACACCAGCCACTTGTGGATTTTCTCAATGCATTTGTGACACCAGCCACTTGTGGATTTTCTCAATGCATTTGTGACACCAGCCACTTGTGGATTTTCTCAAAGCATTTGTGAAACCAGCATGCGGTAAAAATGTCTCAAAAAGGTGATTGGCTGCCTTGTTGCTAGGCTGCCTCTAAGCCAATGGGAGATTTACCATAAATCCTATAGTCTGAAGATCATAAAAACACAAAGCAACATGAGCTACAAGGCGAGGGAGGGCGAGGTGAATTTGCCGGTCGGCCCATGGGTCGGCCGGTCAGCCCATGGGTCGGCCGGTGGCTCATGGGTCGGCCGGTCGGCCCATGGGTCGGCCGGTCGGCCCATGGGTCGGTCGGTCAGCCCATGGGTCGGGCGGTCAGCCCATGGGTCGGGCGGTCTGCCGCATGGGTTGGCCGGTGGCTCATGGGTCGGCCGGTCAGCCCATGGGTCGGCCCATGGGTCGGTCCATGGGTTGGCCGGTGGCTCATGGGTCAGCCGGTCAGCCCATGGGTCAGCCGGTCGGCCCATGGGTCAGCCGGTCGGCCCATGGGTCGTCCGGTCAGCCCATGGGTCGGCCGGTCAGTCCATGGGTCGGCCGGTCGGCCGCATGGGTTGGCAGGTGGCTCATGGGTCGGCCAGTCGGCCCATGGGTCGGCCGGTCGCTCATAGGTCGGCCACATGGGTCGGCCGGTGGCTCATGGGCCGGCCGGTCGGCCAATGGGTCGGCCGCATGGGTCGGCCGGTGGCTCATGAGTCGGCCGGTCAGCCCATGGGTCGGCCGGTCGGCCCATGGGGCGGCCGCATGGGTCGGCCGGTGGCTCATCAGTCGGCCAGTCGGCCCGTCGGCCCATGGGTCGGCCGGTGGCTCATGGGTCGTCTATTAAAGGAGCATTCAGTGATTTGGAAAACCCCCCAGTCTGCCCCGGTAACAAGATGGGGTGACACGCGACAGGCCAACAGCACGCACACCAAGGCCCGCCCCCGCTCGATCGGCGGAAGGCCCCTCTCTATCCTGATTGGATGAAGGCTGGGCCACCTAGCCAAAAACGAAACCTACGTTTTTTTGACCCCAGGGGTTAACTGGGGACAGAGAGGAACTCCTTATATGGTCAGCACACTCTATAGTAGGGCGGATTATCACAACAGAACAAAAAAAGAAGTGATATTTGAATTAAGTGAAATCACTGAATATACCTTTAAGTGTAATAGTGTAATAGGATAACATGTGTAATAGTGTAATAGGATAATGTGTGTAATAGTGTAATAGGCTAATAAGTGTAATAGGCTAATACGTGTAATAGGCTAATAAGTGTAATAGTGTAATAAGATAATATGTGTAATAGTGTAATAGGCTAATAAGTGTAATAGTGTAATAGGATAATATGTGTAATAGTGTAATAGGCTAATAAGTGTAATAGTGTAATAAGTGTAATAATGTAATATGCTAATAAGTGTAATAGTGGAATAAGTGGAATAGTGTAATAGGATAAGTGTAATAGTGTAATATGTGCAATAGTGTAAAAGGCTAATAGGTGTGATAGTGTAATAAGTGTAATAGTGTAATCAGTCAATAGTGTTATAGGGTAATATGTGTCATAGTGTAATAGTGAAATCACGGCTGACCCATGAGCCACCGGCCGACCCATGGGCCGACCGGCCGACCCATGGGCTGACCGGCCGACCCATGGGCCGACCGGCCGACCCATGGGCTGACCGGCCGACCCATGAGCCACCGGCCAACCCATGCGGCCGACCGGCCGACCCATGGGCTGACCGGCCGACCAGCCGACCCATGGGCCGACCAGCAGACCAAATTCACCTCGCCCTCCCTCGCCTTGTAGCTCATGATCTTCAGACTATAGGACTAGCAACAAGGCAGCCAATCACCTTTTTGAGACATTTTTACCGCATGCTGGTTTCACAAATGCTTTGAGAAAATCCACAAGTGGCTGGTGTCACAAATGCATTGAGAAAATCCACAAGTGGCTGGTGTCACAAATGCATTGAGAAAATCCACAAGTGGCTGGTGTCACAAATGCATTGAGAAAATCCACAAGTGGCTGGTGTCACAAATGCATTGAGAAAATCCACAAGTGGCTGGTGTCACAAATGCATTGAGAAAATCCACAAATGCAGTGGCAACAATTGACACACAGAGTTGATGATTTACAAATGATATTTTTTGATAAATGCGCTATAAAGTATAAATTATTTTTTACAAATTGTCATATATTTGTAAAAATCATAGCACATGTATTTAAATGCCAACTTACACGTTTTTTGTGGATAGGACAATACATTTGTAAAAATTATCATAAAAAAGCGTGACGTTTGTCTCAAAATGATTCAACGGGAAAAAGGAATGCCAAATGCAGATTTACAATTCACACGCATAATTGAGGATTTACAAATGTTTTTTTAGGATAAATGCACATACAAATCTAATATTTTCTTTGTAAAAATACAAAATACATTTGTAAAACATGGAAACACATTTGTGAATCATGGAAACACATTTGTGAATCTTGGAAACACATTTGTGAATCATGGAAACACATTAGTAAATTGTGGAATATTTACAATACATTTGTGAAAATTATCATAAAAAAGCGTGACGTTTGTCTCAAAATGATTCAACAGGAAAAAGGAATGCCAAATGCAGATTTACAATTCACACGCACAATTGAGGATTTACAAATGGTATTTTAGGATAAACGCACACACAAATCTATTCTTTTTTTGTAAAAATACAAAATACATTTGTAAATCATGGGAAAAAAATTGCAAATCATAGAAAAACATTTGCAAATCTTGGAAACACATTCTCCCCATACAAATAAGCCATGTTGGTGTTTTAAGCATTGTTATACTTTAGCCATGGGAAAATAGCAGATCTACAAGCTCATAGCACGGCACCGAGTGCCGCGCTACGAGCTTGCAGGTCTGCTATTTTTGAAAAATCTTTTACTATAGGCCTATATTCTTTCACAGCCAGGTTTTTAACTCAAATCTTTGCTTCTGGGGAGGTCCCTGGAACAACATACTTCCAGATGGGGGTCGGCGGCCAATTACATAATAATCTTGGGGGTCCTTGACATGAAAATGTTTGAGAACGACTGACATAGAAACATATAGGTTTTTCAGAAAACTGTCAGGATTTAGAAGACATTTTGTAGAATCGTTCCCAGGTCAAAATGGGTTAACCCAGGGGTAGTGTTGGAGTGACGTCAGGACTTATGGGTTCGTCGCAGTCCCGCCTCCTGTCATGACGACGCCTGGCCCAGGAAATGAATCCCAATGCATTTTTCCCATAGACATTTCAAAAAGACGGTTACGCCGCGGACAAAGCCAACTCCAGTCGTGACAAATCATGACAATAAACACAATATTTTGGACCAAACAAACAATTACAAAGAAGAAAAACAACAAAAAAAGTGTTGTAACCTGCCGTTTTTTTCTACTTTCTAATTCTTTGTTTGGCCCAAAACATTGTGTTTATTGTCATGACAAGAGTTGGCTTTGTCTGCGGCGTAACCGTCTTTAAATAAATACTTTCTAAAAAGTCTATGAGGAAAATGAACGGAGAATCATTTCCTGGGCCCTGGTAGGGGGCGGGACTGCAACGCTCTATAGCAGGGGTGGGCAACTTTGACGATGGCGAGCCAATATATTTCCACACTCACTCCAGAGGGGCCACATTGCATATTACTGTCGTAGCAAAAATAGCTGATCTACAAGCTCAAAACGCGTCGCGCTGCGACGCTTGTAGATCAGCTATTTTTGCAATTATTTGAATTGAAAACCTGAATAGTTTTTTGCTATTTTTGAATTAGAATCCTCAAAAGTAACCTTTTTTATTGAATTTCAAATGCATTTAGTTATAGTTATGTTAACTTTATGAACTGTTAACATAACTACATTGGACACAAAAAGACAATAACATTTTAATACTAGTCATTAAGTACTAGTCATTTAATACTAGTCATGAAGTAATTAAAGCAGCTTTGGAATTGTAAGTATTCTGATATTAACCTGTGGGCCGCATTAAGTGAAGGTGGGGGCCGCATGTGGCCCCCGGGCCGCCAGTTGCCCACCCCTGCTCTATAGGTAGAGGACAGTGGATAATGCGGTCATGTCACCATAGTATACCGTACCAGGGGATTGATGGTCTTCTGGGTGACGTCAAAGAACGTGGAAGCGTTGTTACGGATCACCTTGCCGTCCTGCATGTGGACTCCCTTACCCATACGGTACACCTGGGTACAAAAAACACAGTGAGTTAATAATAATAATAATAAACTTTATTTATATAGCACCTTTTTTGACAGTGTCACAAAGTGCTTAACAATATACAAACAGTAACAGTGTTACATAGCAATCAAACAGCAATAAAATGACATTATGAAGGGAATTAAAAGCAATCATTGGTTATCGGTTTAAAAAGGCTTTCCTATAAAAGTGGGTCTTTAATTTAGTTTTAAAAATAGCCAAGGAGCTAATAGACCTCAGGTCAGATGGCAGGCTGTTCCAGAGCCTGGGAGCCCTGCTTGAAAAGGCCCTATCCCCCTTTTTCACCATTTTAGTTCTCGGCACCTCTAGTAGGGCTAAGGTAGAGGACCTTAATTGGCGGACAGGCTGCTTGTCATCATCATGACCGCAATACTGTCTGCCAGACAGGGTGCATATATATAATAAACATAATAGTATGTAATTGAATTAGATGTCACGCTATTTATTCATTTATTTATTTCGTCATTTTCTGAGGCGCTAGCCCCTCCTATATATGCCCAGCTTTGTGTGTCTGTGTGTATACCCCATAGTGATGATTTGATTGGCTGAGCACGCAATGTGACGTATGGTGATGTATGATGATAATTTTGGTGCAGCGG
The DNA here is from genome assembly GCF_951216825.1 of Electrona antarctica. Taxonomy (NCBI): domain Eukaryota; kingdom Metazoa; phylum Chordata; class Actinopteri; order Myctophiformes; family Myctophidae; genus Electrona; species Electrona antarctica. Next base: position 46,087,125 of record NC_136795.1, read on the forward strand.
TGGCCTAAGGGTTAGAGGAGCGCCTTTGTTGCCGAAAGGTTGCCGGTTCGATTCCCCGTATCTGGGTGGGGAAGTGATTGTCATCACTCACCCAACACCGCTGAAGTGCCCTTGAGCAAGGCACTGGACCCCCAACTGCTCCCCCTGGAGCTGCTTAGTGGCCAACAGTATACGACTGTGGTTGTACTGGTCAGCTCCCAGGTGTGTGTGTGTGTGTGTGTGTGTGTGTGTGTGTGTGTGTGTGTGTGTGTGTGTGTGTGTGTGTGTGTGTGTGTGTGTGTGTGTGTGTGTGCGTGCGTGCGCGCGCGCGCGTGCGTGCGTGCGTGCGTGCGTGCGTGCGTGCGTGCGTGCGTGCGTGCGTGCGTGCGTGCGTGCGTGCGTGTTTCTATGTGCAGGGCGTTGCTGAAAATGAGCACCTGTGCTCAGCTACTTCCCTGGGTAAATACAAAATAAATAAATAAGAGCGTGAGTGTGATTTTTCTTTTTATACACATTTTTCACCTAAATTATAATGACCCTAATTAGGACGGAAGGAACCTTCTTGCTGAGCTGCCTGCAGTGGTGGTGGTAGCCCTTACGCTCTTGCTGAGCTCTGTGCGTTGGTGGGGGTATAAGCCATAGATATATATATAAGAAAGCTAGATGGCTCACCCGCTGCTGCTGGCCAATGAGAGCGACGTTGCTACGTGGCGGCCATCTTACCTCGGGGCAGCATAACATTGTGTCTATGGGGCATGTACTTTTTAAATAACCATAACTTGCTTAATTTTCAACCGATTTTCAAACGCTTTGGTTTGTTATAAACGTCCGAGACGTCCGCATACTTATATGCTTTTATATGACATTTTAATAAAAAATAAATTGAAGCAGATAAGCACTGAATCATAGCCACATTGTTGATAACATTTGTATTAAACCAACGCGTTTGTAAATCCGTCAAGATTTGAGCGAGTGTTTGAGCTGCCATAGAACATACATGTACTGTAGCCTAGGGCATTCACTTCTAGTCATTTTTACTACAGTAGTTGACTAGTTGCTTAGTTTACTCGTCGACTAGTTGTTTAACTACCGGTACCTATTATGTAAAAAAAAAAATAATAATAAAATAATCTACCTGATCTTGAGGCCTATACAAAATCGGGGGGAAAAAATAAAAAAATAAACTATTTTTTTGTTTTCTTATCAACTAGTCAACTAGTACCAACAAGGTCGACTAGTGGATTTAATGCCCTACTGTAGCCCCTCAGCAAGATGGCCGCCTTGAGCCATCAAGGCCTTGAGCCATCTAGCCTTATGGGTATAGCCCTTTATACCTTCTTGTTGAGCTCTGTGCGGTGGTGGTAGCCCTTCTGGCCGGCGCGGGCGATGGTGTAGCTGACCCGGGCAGGATGCCAGGCTCCGATGCACGCCACCTTCCTCAGGCCCTTGTGCGTTTTCCTGGGCAGCTTCTTCACGCCCCAACGGCTGGTCACGCCTAGTAGTGGTAGTAGTAGCAGGGTCAGAGACAGAGACACAGACATAGTCAACTGGATATTGTGTGTGTGTGTGTGTGTGTGTGTGTGTGTGTGTGTGTGTGTGTGTGTGTGTGTGTGTGTGTGTGTGCGTGTGCGTGTGCGTGCGTGCGTTTACGTGTGTGTGTGTCTGACATGTTTAGTGTGAAAACATGTGAAATGAGACATCCTCATAATTAGTATACTTTCTACTTTTGGTATACTTTTAAGTACATTGTATATACCAATACTTTTCTACTTTTACTCAAGTACATTTTTAACTCAGGACTTTTTTACTTGTATTTCTACATAGACTTTTACTACTAGGTATAACTAGTCTAAAACATGTGTACCGGTCGGTATGTATACACTGACACCACGCTAGACAGGAACGCCCAAAAACGTCACATCCGGTTTTAGCCTTGGGTAAGAATTTTCTATGGCTGCCAATGCAACTTGGTCCAATCCTTAATCACATACGGACAAACATCTATGCCGATGCTATCTAACTTGCGGAGGTAGCGTGCCTTGTCCACGGGCAACAGATCTTTCAACGTATGGCATTGCAAATACGTTTGATAATCGCTACTCTGCTCAATATTGTTTTGAAAATGCCGCAAATTGCATTGCAGTGAACGAGCGAAAATCACAACTTCCCCCGTTTGTGGGCGGAGTCACAGTTTGAGGCGCTGTTTCCGCGCCGTGGTGTCAGTGTATACCCACGCTCTGATCATAATAACCAGCTCCTCTCTCCCATGCAGCCGATAGATAGATAGATAGATAGATAGATAGATAGATAGATAGATAGATAGATAGATAGAGATACCTTTGAAGCCGTGGCCCTTGGTGATGCCGATCACGTCGATCATCTCGTTCTGGGAGAACACGCTGAAGACGGGCACCGGCTGCTCCAGGTGCTCCCGGGCCCATTCCACCTTGTCTGAGATGGTCCCTCCGTTGAGCTGGATCTCCATGACGTGGGCTTTCTTCTGTTTGATGGGCAGCAGACGCATCTGATGGTTGGGATGGATGGGGAGAGAGAGCAGGAGAGGCATTCATTTTTTTTTTTATTAAATGTTTTATCCCACAATTTTGTAACCCATTTTTTCACCCAGTGTCAATTATCTAATGCATATATGTCAAACTCAAGGCCCGGGGGCCAAATCAGGCCCGTGAATGAATTATCTTTGGCCCGCGGAATGATATTTAATTAGTATTAGAACTGGCCTTCTGGTATATTGCACGGACCACCATAATACTACAAGTCCCACAATGCACTGCGAGTGCATTGGCACATATCACATACTATGAAAGCAGTGCTTGGTGAGGATCATAGAACAGGAAACTGAGCTTAATAATAATGCATTTTCAGTTTTAAATGCATTTACCTTTTTTCTGTTTGCCTGGGACGTCCTCATGACCGCGGTGCCCGTGTGTTGAAACACAGTCCGGCCCTCGACTTGTACCAATTTCTTTATTTTGGCCCACTGTGTATTTGAGTTTGACATCCCTGATCTAATGTAATCCTGGGCGCTACACTTCCTCTGCCAACCTGGGGGGGCAGCGGACTGACCTCATGCTTCCTTCTATGCATGAGGAGTCCAAGCTGCTTCTTTTCACCTGACAGGGGGGAGTTTCCCCGGCTGGACATAGCGCGTGGAAGGAACACGTTATTCCGACCAGTTCCTTTCCCCCAGGAGAGGCATTCAGATCAGGGATGCACCGAAAGAGAAATTCTTGGCCGAAACCGAATAACTAATATAGGAAACAGTTGGCCGAAAACCGAATACCGAATATCCGAATATGATTAATATTATATATCATTTTTCCTACCATTGCTGTCATGGCCGTACCTTAAAGCTACCTGATTTATTGCAAAATAAATGGTTATGGCAAAACTTAACTTAAATACTAATCACTATTATGGGTTCATAAAACATTTATTCAACTCTTTTGAATGCATTAATTGCATACACTATTCGGTGATATATTTTCTGCCTATGCGGGCCGAAACCGAATAGGCCGAAAATGCATTTTTAGCCATTTTCTGCCGATTATTTTCTGCGGACGAATATTCGGTGCATCACTAATTCAGATCAGGGATTATTTCATCTGATGGTGGATTCATGGTTGGGAGAGCAGGAGACATCAGTGTTGATTTCGTCGACTAATACTATGAAAAAAAAAAGTTCATCGACTACCTTTTTTCACTGACGAAAACTAAATGAAAACTAAGCTATATGATGACTAAAACTAAGACTAAATATATTTAGACAATTTCGTCAACAAATAAAAACTGGACTAAAATGTTAGGAAGGGACTAGTGGACAAGAGATCCAGTGTAAGTCATTTTACACTTGGTTGCATGCTGCATCAAGGCCCGCCAAAATGCATTTCAGTTGACTAAATCAACTGTAGCTTTAGTCGACTAAATTCCTCTGATATTTAGTCGACTAAAACATTCCAGGTGACCAAAATGTGACTGAAACTAAATGAAAACTATTCAAGAGACTCAGAGACTATGTATGACTAAAAATAAAATAAAATAAAAATGCTGCCAAAATCAACACTGGGATCAAGGATTCGTTCAACTTTTTTTGGGGGGGGGGGGGGGGGGGGGGGGGGCACTAAGCCCTCCAACATCTGGCCTTCAGATATGACGTCAGGTGGCAGTCAAGTCTATGGACTTTCTATGTTTGCTTTATGCCCCCAGTGACGTCATGTGGCAGCCACAGTGGGCGCCCCTCACTTCATAGAAGTGTGATTTGTTTTCCCAAGGACCCCCATCTGTGGGACCCCAATTTACACTGTTACCGAAGAGTTTACAAAGTGTACAAAATGGAATCATAAGGGTCGATATGGTTCCATTTTGTTCCATTTTGTACACTCATGAGCATGATAAAATAAAAGGAAAAATGTTTCCCTAAAGGCTCAGTCTATAGATGTTTTTTACTTAATTTTGTTATACAATGAGCGAGTCGTGTTTGGTCAAGTTTTCCTCTGTGTTTTTGAGACCATGCACCACTCCTGTAGTTAAGTTTGAAAAAAAGGACGAAGAGTTTTCTCAGTGCTCCATTTTGTACACTCTCAGAGTTACAGACGCATTCGGTGGTTTTGAGAAACGGTGAATTAGAATCGTGTCTGTGCGTGCATGTGTGTGCTGTGTGCGCGCGTGTGTATTACTATACTTTTGAGGTCTTACCGTCTTTGTGTCTGATAGCTCCATATTACAACAATGTCCCATTTGTCCTACTACTCCTATCAATTTCCTGTCTGTCCTGGCTGCTTAAAAATAATTGTAGAATCATTGTGTTGACTGTTATGTACAACTTGACCCCCTTGGATACGGTGACACTCTAGTATGTCACAGTCAGGGACTTAGCCCCAAGCGAGTGAGTGCCAAGCAGGCATGCATTGGGTTCCATTTTTATCTAGTCTTTGGTATGACAAGTCATGACCGGTCATGTAGCACGTGACGAAGAAGGTCCCAGGACCGAAACATTTGTTCATTTTATTCAACCTTCACTATGAGCACAGAGCACGTTGTGAGCATTTAAAAACAAAATAAATACTATTTGAGTCTTCCTTAATATCCTATGCAAGCGAGCGAGCGAGTCTTTTTTCTGACTGGCAGTCTTCCTTCCTTAAATGTCGGTTTCCACCCGACAACGGCAAATTCCTGTCATATCCTCTTTTGCGTTGTGTGTATATATACCGACGTTTCAAAGCGCACTCTAAACGTATTTTCCCCAGTGTGAATTTTACTACTAAGGATTTGCTACTAAAGATTAATAGCAATATATCTCATGATGATCTCGCCACAATATCATGATCTCCCACAACACTCACTCTTCACACACAGAACGTAAGACTGTGCGTCTGTGAGTGTTAGTGTATAGTATGCAGGCGCGGCATTTGACTGCCAACATAACGGTTTCCCCCGGGCAGACGTTGGAGCCAGACGATTATTTTTAAACTGCAATTTGAAACTTCACACTTGAGTGCCGGCCGCTATACTCAACAACAGAGAGGAGAGAGAGAGAGGGGAGGGGAGGGGGAGGGAGACGTGTTTGTTTGTGAAGTCAAGAGGTCGGATGAGACGTCTTTTCTTTCCATGGCATATGTTGCCTACCTCTGCCCTTACCAGGTGCAGGTTATATTGTTACCCTGTCATTCACTAGCTGAGCAGGGACGTGCACACATAAGGGGGCTTCAGCCCCTGCCCTTTTACCCGTCTGTAAAACGACTGCCCTCTCCAGACCACGAATGCAGCATTTACTACATGGTGAAAGAAATGCAAATGCCCCTCCTCTCCTTTACATGCCATACCGGAAGGCAGCATTCATGAGAATTGTTTTTTTTTCTTCTCCGAAGTCTCCTGAACTTGAACGCAGCATTTTGCATTGAACTAATTTGTTTCGAAATCCATGTCGTTACACCGCATCTCCAGTATAGATAAAGATATCTTTATTTTGGGCCAAAAGTGCCCTCTGCTGAGCAGACAAGCCCAGAGGTTCTCCAACAATTCATGTCAAGGAAAATGTATATTTATATTTGCTGATCCTATTCTGGCTCACCTGCCAGTAAGGAGCCTCCACTGGGAGGACGTATAGAGAGCTTCTGTCCTATACTCCTAGACTTCCTATAGACTCCACGTGGTGGATCCGAGTGCCCCTTAAATGTGCTATAGTGATATTTTATTAAGACATTCTCCCATATCCATATTGGTTCAAATAACCTTTTTTTGTAGTCATTAAAATACAAAGCAATGTAAGAGTGGACTACTAACTAGCCGACACCAGTGGACTCCTACATGCTCTACTACGCGCTCCTATCCAGTGTCAGAGTCCGTATCTCTGCAGTGTTGTCAGCTCCTCTTGTCGCACCGCAGTGTGTCTGGGGCCTGACAGCCAGCCTCACCCCCCTTCTCGCTCTCTGACCTCGGGGGGGGGGGGGGTGGGACCTTGTCCGATGTGGTCATTAAAACAAGTCGCGGATTTAAATTTGAACTTCTTTTCCACTCTGAACGTGTGTGTGTGTGTGTGTGTGTGTGTGTGTGTGTGTGTGTGTGTGTGTGTGTGTGTGTGTGTGTGTGTGTGTGTGTGTGTGTGTGTGTGTGTGTGTGTGCGTGTGCGTGTGTGTGTCAGTGTGAGAAGTGCTGCACGGGCGGCTTATGTGGCTCAGGTCGTCCAATGATCCGTGGGTCGGTGGTTCAAATCCTGGCTCTTCCTGTCTGTCTCCATGTCGAAGTGTCCTTGGGCAAGACACTGAACCCCACATTGTCTCCAATGAGTCGGTTGGTGTGTGTGTGGGCTTGTGTTCGCCGCTTCACCTCCCAATGTATGAATGAATGAATGAACCATTGAAGAGCGGCTTGAAAAAATCACAATGAAAAGGTCTTCACTTTAAAAATGCCATTCATTTGTATATACCTGGGTGTGGACTATGACTCTGATGGCTGAGCAGTACTTCTTCATGGAATTGAAGTCCTTCTCCAGCTGCTTCTTGCCGGACTCATCCTGCCACTTCTTGCTGTACTTGGTAAAGGCCTTCTTCTTGCCCTTGGCCCTGCAGGAACACGTACAAGTACAAGTATTTTTAATACAATTCCATTTACTTTTAGTCATATTTTTAGTTTTAGTCTAGTTTCAGTTCACGAAATGTCATGAGATTTTAGTTGACTATTAAAATCTACAGTTAATTTAGGTCGACATTATTTTATGCCCCCTTTCATGGTGACGAGAGACCCGGAAAAGAATTCCCCGTTCATTTTCCTCATAGACTTTTCAAAAAGTATTTAGTTAAAGACGCTTAAACAAAACAAAAAGTGTTGTATCCTGCCTTTTTTTTTCCTTCTTTCTAATGATTTGATCGGCCCAAAACATTGTGTTTATTGTCATGATGTGTCACGACTCGAGTTGGCTTTGTCCGCGGCGTAAACGTCTTTAAATAAATACTTTTTGAAAAGTCTATGAGGAAAATGAACGGGGGATTCTTTTCCGGGTCTCTCGAGGGGGCGGGACTGCAACGCTCTATTGACCAATTCCGTAACGGGTCTCAAGGCTGCTGTACTTTATACCTCATACTAAGCATAAAGTATGAGGTATAAATTACAGCAGCTTGTGTTCCTAAAACAGAAAGATTGGGTATTGGGTAAGACTGACGTTATGTATCTTTCAGGACCTTTCACTACTTTGTCTCAACCATTACTCTGGTCTGGTCTCGGTCTCAGCCACCGCGGTAGATATTTTGACGTTCCGTTTTTTTGTATTTTGTAATGTTGCCACTACTGTTGGAGCAGCCATAAACTACACAGGTTCATCCCGATGTTCTGGGCATCTTTGTAATGTTAGTGTTAGTAAAAAGCAGGTAAAAGAGTAACGTTTGAGGCAGACTAACATCAGTCACTTTTCCATTCACTGTAGTAGAAGAATTTCTAAAGATTTTAGTCGACTAAATCTACAGTTGATTTAGTCGACTAATATGTATTTTGGTGGGCCTTGATGCCTTCGTAATGACTGATTTTACACTTGCTGAAAATAGCTGATCTACAAGCTCACAACGCGTCGTTCTGCGACGCGTTGTGAGCTTGTACATCTGCTATATTCAGCATGCAACTAATTGTAAATCGGGATCTCTTGTCCACTAGTCCCTTCCTATAACATTTTAGTCTAGTTTTTATTTGTTGACGAAATTGTCAGAATATTTAGTCTTAAAAGTCTTAAAAGTTTTAGTCACCATAGCTTATAGTTTTCATTTAGTTTCCATTTAGTTTTCGTCAGTGAAAAAAGGTAGTCGACGAAACATTCTCGTCATAGTTTTAGTCGACGAAATCAACACTGCATGGTGTTTTGTTTAGCCAGCATGCTTACTGTATAAGTTGGATAAAGAATGTCTGGCTAAATGCCACATAATTGTCATTTTTTGCGTACCAGTTTTTGTAGAATCTCCTCTTGCACTCGTCACTCATGTGCTCGGCGAAGATGGTCTTGAAGGGCCGCAGGCCGCGGTTGGTGGTGATGTATCCCACCAAGCCCACCACCACGATGGGAGGGGTCTCGATGACGGTCACCGCCTCCACCTCCTCTCGTTTGGCCTGCTCTGTGGAACGGGGGGGACACAAACACAGCAGGTTATCCACATGAATCCATTTAGACCTGAGAAAAGATTCTACAAAATGTCGTCTTTAAATCCTGACAGTTTTCAGAACAATCCATGTCAACTGTGTCAGTCGTTCTCAAACATTGTCATGTCAAGGACCCCAAAAATTATATGTAATTGGCCGCCGACACCCATCTGAAAATATGTTGTTCCAGAAGCAAAGATTTGAGTTAAAAATGTTCGCTCTGAAAGAATATATTCAAAGGTTTTTCACCACGTTCGCGATTTTTCAAAAATAGCAGACCTACAAGCTTGTGGCGCGGCACTCGGTGCCGCGCTATGAGCTTGTAGATCTGCTATTTTTCAATAGCTAAAAGTATAACATAATGCTTAAAACACCAAAAGCGGTTCACGCCCAGGCCCTATAACAGCTCCCCTCCGAACGCTCATCATCATTCATGACCATCTGAGCGGAAATCAACTGGGACTGGGTTAAGGAAGAAGAGGCCGGCCTGGGCCATGGCTCAGCGGTCCAGGCACCTTGGCTGGTAATCCAGTCTGGCAGTGTGCCGCGGGTTCGACTCCCGATCCCGACGGCCTTTACTGCATGTCTTCCCCCCCATCTCTCTCCCCATTTCCTGTCAGCCTACTGTCTGTCCCTCCATAAAAATATAAAATAAAGGCGAAAGCCACAAAAAAAAACATTAAAAAAAAGGAGGAAGAGGCCTTGCTGTCCAATATGGCTGCTGTGCACTCTTACTCGACTGGATGTGTGGATTTTATTCATTTTCTGCTGTGCACAAGCCCATTCAGTGTGAGGGTTGGTTGTGTTGTGTGTCTGTCAAGTGCACTGTCTTGGAAGAGCCACCCATCGACTAATCTAATATACGGCAACCTTCCCCGTGTTTCTTCACTAGTCCGATCCAGAAGAACACAGTTTGCCGACCACTGGGCTATACAGAGCTGACAATGACGTTATATCTTCCCTTCTTCTCTAGAGAATCCTGCCTCAAAGCAGAAAACTGTCGTTCCCTGATGTCATCGCTATAGAGTGCCGCAGTCCCGCCCCCTCGAGAGACCCGGAAAAGAAACCCCCGTTAATTTTCCTCATAGACTTTTCAGAAAGTATTTATTTAAAGACGTTTACGCCGGCCCGCGGACAAAGCCAACTCTTGTTGTGACAAATCATGACAATAAACACAATGTTTTGGGCCAAACAAAGAATTAGAAAGTAGAAAAAAAACGGCATCTTTGTAATTATTTGTTTGGTCCAAAATATTGTGTTTCTTGTCATGATTTGTCACAACTCGAATTGGCTTCGTACGACGCTTAAAAGGTCTTTAAATAAATACTTTTTGAAATGTCTATGGGAAAAATGCTTTGGGATTCATTTCCTGGGCCTGGCGTCGTCATGAAAGGGGGCGGGACTGCGACGCTCTATAGGGACACATGCATCAGTGAGCAGGAACTGGGGATATAGGCAATGAAGGACCGGAAAGTCTGGCGTGCGTGGCATTGTGAAATCCATGATCTCGACCGCGGTCGAACAATGATGATGATGAAGTGTATACTGTACGTACTGAGCCCGGTGCGGTGCACCTCCCTGAGGGTGTGGGTCATGCCAGCCTTGTAGCCCATGAAGGCCGTGAGGTGGACGGGCATGCTGGGGTCATCTTTTGGCCAGGAGCGCGGCCGCCCGATGTGTCTCCTGCTGCGCTTGCGGGGCAGGAAGCCCATGTGCCCATGGCGAGGCGCCTCGAACTTACGGTGAGACTGGCAGGGAGAAACGCACGCACGCACACACACACACACGCACACACACACGCATGCACGCGCACGCACACACACACACACACACACACACACATACACACACACACACACACACACACACACACACACACACACACACACACACACACACACACACACACAAAACAAAAGTGTTATAAGTATTGTATTTCCTTTAATTTACCCATGTGAGTAATATCGGTAGTCTGTCAGCCATATGGCAGTGCTTTATGTTGCGATGTCATTTTTTATGTTAGGATTTTTAGCCCTGATGAAGAACACTTGTGGTCGAAACATGTTGGTTTTATAAATGGCTGCTCCCTCTTTTAACCCGGATCTCCCGTTTTTGTTCATGGGAGATTTATTTTATGTAACCTACCTGCCTCTTGGCCAGTTCTTTATTGTAAAAAGTTATAATAGTTTTCTTAAGATTCTTTTCACATGGCCTGGGCCGTGGATCAGCGGTCCAGGCACCTGGGCTGGTAATGATAATGATAATGAATTTATTTATATAGCACATTTCAAGACATAGTCACAAAGTGCTTTACAAAACAGGGTAAAAAATAAACAACAACGTAGTCACAGCTACAACACGATAACATACACACAAAAATAGAATAAGGTATATAAAAATAAATTAAGAAAAGGCCTTAACATAAAGGTGGGTTTTTAAAAGGGATTTAAAACATGACACAGATGTTGCAAGTCTTAAATGAATAGGTAGGGCGTTCCATAGTTTGGGAGCCCGGACTGCAAATGCCCTGCCACCTTTTGTGATACGATGGGCTGTGGGGGTCTCAAGGAGCGCTTTGTCAGATGACCTGAGTGAACGTATAGGCTTATAAGGAGCCAGCATGTCAGAGACATACTGGGGGGCCTGACCATTTACAGCTTTAAAAGTAAAAAGTAAAATCTTAAAATCAATTCTATAGCTAACCGGTAACCAGTGAAGGGTGGCTAAAATGGGGGTGATGTGGTCCCGTCTTTTTGAATTAGTTAGCAGTCTGGCAGCAGAATTCTGAACGAGTTGGAGACGGGATATAGCCTTCTTACACAGGCCAGAATAAATCGAGTTACAGTAATCCAAACGAGACGAGATAAAAGCGTGGATTACCTTTTCTAGATCTGCGGGTGTCAGGAAGCTTTTGATCCTGGCTATGTTCCTCAATTGAAAGTAGCAGGTCTGCACTACTCGTGTTACTTGGGGGTTAAAAGTGAGGCCGGAGTCAAAAAGCACACCCAGGTTACGGGCGACCTCTTTTACGTTAGGGGATAGGCTACCGAGTTCTGAGATGAATGGCTGAGTGGAATTAGGGGGACCGAAGAATATGATTTCTGACTTGGTTTCATTCAGTTGTAAGAAGTTATTTGACATCCAGTTTTTAATATCGGAAAGGCATGATAGGAGACTGGACAGATTACCTGTGACACCGGGTTGTAGAGGAATGTATAGTTGCGTGTCATCTGCATAGCAATGGAACTGAATATTATGGTTACGGATTATATTGCCAAGGGGGAGCATGTAAATAGAAAAAAGGAGGGGGCCAAGTATCGATCCCTGTGGTACACCACAGGTGAGGGGGACTGGAGAGGAAGAGGCTTCTCCGATCACCACAGAGAATGATCTGTCCGTTAGATAGGAGCGGAATAAATTCAGGGCTACGCTCTCAATGCCAACCCAGGTTTCTAGGCGGTCAATTAAAATAAGCCAGCCTTACAGTGTGTCGTGGGTTTGAGTCCCGATCCTGACGAACCTTGCTGTGTGTCCTCCCCCCCATCTCTCTCCCTCTACCCACTATCGTCTGTCAAGGCAAAACAAATCTTTAAAAATCTTTTTAAAAAATGATTATTTTTACATGCGTGCACCAATAACTGAGTGGTTATGGCACGTATACCGCATGGGCTTAATATGCCTATTATAATAGAGTCCCTGGTTCGATTCCCGGGCTGGCCGGACCTTTGCTGTATGCCGGCGTTCCCTGACTCTCTCTACCCGGTTCCTTGTCTCTCTCTACAGTAAATATCAATAAAGGAAAGAAAACCCATTCTGGGCGGGAACCCCCTTTGGTGTTTTAAGCATTATATTATACTTTAGCTATTGAAAAATAGCAGATCTACAAGCTCATAGCGCGGCACCGAGTGCCGCGCTATGAGCTTGTAGGTCTGCTATTTTTGAAAAATCGTGATAATGTGGCACAAATCTTTGGATATATATTCTCTCAGAGCGAACGTTTTTAACTCAAATCTTTGCTTCTGGGGGAGTCCGTGGAACAACATATTGTCAGATGGGGGTCCGCAGCCAAATACAGATAATTCTGGGGCTCCTTGACATGAAAAAGGTTGAGAACACTGACATAGAAACATAGGTTTTTCAGAATTTCAGGACTTTCAGACCACATTTTGTAGAATCTAGTCAGGTCTAAATGGGTTAAATAGCTCTATACATCCTGATAGCAATCATTGCTATAGATCTGTGTGTTTGTTCCATAACAGAGGTCTCCCTAATTGTCTCTCCAGCTCTGTGATGTCACTGTTAGGTCAGGATATCAATTCTGTCCAATCAGGATACAGAAATCATGCAGGACAAAAGCTAAGGATAAACACGTGAAATTGGAGGAGACGAAACAAAGAAATGAGCAGACGAAATTGGAATTGAAACACTATATGAAATGTAATCTGATGAATGGTTTCTCTCTCTTTTTTCTTCCATTTTTTACTTTACTAAAGAACTGAACTGAACAAACACTATAGCAATGGATACTATCATAATATAAAGCTTTTTTATAACCATAATTACTCCACTCCCTTTGGGTGTTTAAGCATTATGTTATACTTTAGCTATTAACTAAATTGTATTTAGCTTGAGTGCCGCGCTACGAGCTTGTGCTATTTTTCTTTTTTTTATTGAAAATGTGGCGCAAATCTTTGAATAGATATTCTTTCAGAGCGAGCGTTTTGAACTCAAATCTTTGCTTCTGGGGAGGGTCCCTGGAACTACATATTTTCAGATGGGGGTCACCGGCCAATTACATATATTGTTGGGGGTCCTCGACATGAACATGTTTGAGAACGACTGGCATAGAAATATAGGTTTTTTCAGAAAACTGTCATGATTTAGAAGACATTTGTAGAATCGTCCTCAGGTCTAAATGGGTTTTAACGCTTTGTGTGCCCACCCAGGGTGCCCATGTTTTACATTCATTTTTGTTGACATATTTTTTTTTTTTGCAAAGACGTCCACAGACGTCTTGGGCACTACATACGGGACGTTTCCTGTGGATGTCTTGGGCACAAAATGTGTTAAGAACATTACCTCAAAACCAATTTACTCTGCCCCATTTTATGACAGTGAGGCTGCTGCAGTGCAGTGGTGTAAATTAATTAACTAAGTAAACTTACTCAAGTACTGTACTTAAAGTACAATTTTGAGGTACTTTTACTTTACTGGAGTATAGTACTATACATCTCAGATGAAAATATTGTACAGAACATGCATTAATCACTTCAGCCCTGTACTTTGGCTAATTTGCAAATAGACGATATATAATACAAGCTGAAATCGGGACCTGTTGTGAGCTTAGTAGATCAGATTTTCTTTTTCAAAATATGTTTTATACATTGATCTTGTGAAATGGGACATTATCTGCATAATGAGATCGTTTTACCAATTTGGTACTTCAAGTACATTATGAATGATGTCAAATTAAATATACTTTTTGCACTTTTTACATTTGAATACCAAACTTATACTTACATTACTTGTAAGTATAAGTTACTTATACGTAACATTAGTATTTCTACATTGTGGTATGGTTACTTTTCTTTAACCCATTCAGTACGGGAACCCCTTTTGGTGTTTTAAGCATTATGTTATAAAAATAGCAGATCTACAAGCTCATAGCGCGGCACCGAGTGGGGGTCGGCGGGGGGTCGGCGGGCCAATTACATATATTTTTGTGGGTTCTTGACGTGAAAAAGGTTGAGCACCACTGACATAGAAACATAGGTTTTTTCAGAAAACTGTCAGGATTTAGAAGACCTTCGTAGAATCGTCCTCAGGTCTAAATTAAAATGGCTTAAGTAAAAGTACCGTATATAAACACTGCTCCAGTGTTGCACACCACACGGACGGGGGCCCACATGCCATTCTGGCCTCACGCCCATGAAGAAACAGATGTCAGGAAGAGGAGATATCTGCTGCCGGTTGTATTTTGAGAATGAATAGGCATCACTATGCACTTAACGGCTACACGCGGTCCCTGTCCGTCACACATGTAGCCGCGCTGTGTGTAGGAGGAACGACACTCGACAATATCAATCATCTGTAAACCCGTGGAGGAATGACATGTGTTGCTGTCCGTCTTTTTCTCTTCTCCTAACTGCTGTGTTTGAGAGACAAGTAAACCTCTTGTTTGCAGTTTACATATTCAAGTTCTTTAAGGAATTGCGAAAACACTTTTTCTACTACTATTCTAAATTATTTCTTGTTGTTATATTGTGACTACAATAAAAAAACTTCACTCTTGCTCAATTCCATATATATGAGATATAGCAATGCAGATTTTGAATATTGAAAATGCACAAGTTGAACAGCATAATCTGTGTCATACAAACAAGGGGCATGCATGCACTAGGCCATTAATAAGCATAGTAGGCTATGAATTATTTATTCTGTTTAATTTCAAATTAAAAAAAAAAAAAAAAAAAAATCTGTTATGGGATCATTTGGACTGAGACAGCTGGACAGCGCCGTCCAAACGATATCAGAGAAGACAAATCTACGGGACCACGTGCAAGAAAGTGGTGGCCATTTTCACCAATAGTCCATGTGGTCTCATCTTAGACCACCAGGGCGAGAAAGCCTGCGAAATCCTGAGTGTTAATTTAATTCCAAGAGCAAAAAAGAAGAAGAAGAAGAAGGAAAAAAGGACTAACTCTGGCAGCGTACAAATGGAACCAAATGGACCCTTACGGTAATTAAGGGTCCATTTGGTTCCATTTGTACACTCTCCCAGAGCTGAATACACTATAAAGTCACACAAATCAAAACAAAGTCAGGCGACTGTACGAGCCACGGACACAAGCAAACAGAGACAGAGTTAAGTGGACACTGCAGGTGTCCCCGGTTAATAAAACGAGGTCAAAGACAAGATAGATACAGCACTGACCATGTCTGTGTGTGTGCCTTCGTCCAGGCGAGGCACGGAAAGAGAGAGGGACAAGTGCTGATGTCAGGGTCATGCTTAAGACGATACTCTCTCTCTCTCTCTCTCTCTCTCTCTCTCTCTCTCTCTCTCTCTCTCTCTCTCTCTCTCTCTCTCTCTCTCTGGGCTCTAATTCCGTGGTGGGGGGGGCCCCGAGTTAAGGAGCCATATTCACTTTCAAACTTGGTCATTGCTGCCAAAAAAGGGGGGTGGGGGACAGCCCCCATAAGGTCTGGGGAGGTCAGGTGGTGGGGACTGGAGGGAGGCCCAGTGAAAAGGAACAGACTTCAGGAGGGGGGGTGAGAGGGAGGAGTGCATGGCTCCTTAAGAAGAAAAAATAAGACATCAGGGGTGCCTGGTGGCTCAGTCAGTTAGTACAGTGGTTATCTTAAATGGGGGGGACCCCCAGGGGTCCTTGAGGGGGTTGCAGGGGGTCCCCAGTGAAATTAGGAACAGTTAGCAAGCTAGGCACCAACCTGCTCATCGTGAGCCGTTTGGGGTTAATAAGCGCCTTGCTCAAGGACACTTTGACACTAACACGAGTGTAACTAACGAGCAGTGAACTGAACTGGGAACCTTCCAATTCACTAGCAGCTGCTCTACTGAATCACAGCAGTTTTGCCGGCGGCTATAGACACTATCTCAATGAGAGAATGGTTTCATTCTCTCCACTGTAACCAATATCTTCCCACCCGCATAAACAGTATAGAATGATGTTCTAAATCTATTATAACAAGACAAATGTTATCTCTTATTGTAGGTCAATGACACATAATTGTTTCACACGTAGGATTTTCAGTCTAATGGTCCTTATTCACATGAGCATGGCGCACAGACTCCTTGTGAATTGCGGGGACCATACTCCTATTTTACCGCTGTTTCGGCGCTGGCGCTGTAGTGCCGAAATGATTTCGGCTAGTCAGAAATTTTCAGTAGCACCGAAGAGCCGACTTTAGGACGTCACATTGTAGGCTCTACAGAGCCGAACCGACTTTTATTCGCCTCTAAAATAGGAGTATGAATCATGCCTTAGTCTCCCTTCTCTCTGATCATATTTCCGATGTCTCTCTACACTAAAAGCTCAAATTTATATTTGAAATCCCCTCAAGGTTGTCCCTGAGATATTTACATTCACGGTGTTGGGACGAACGTCATAGGCCTATATACGGATGTACAGACAGCCAGCACAAAAACATGATGGCATTGTTGTATGAAAAGGAGAGAAAAAATAATCCCGCACACTGTCTTCACTTGAGTTTAGATTTATTGAGCAACGATTCGGTCGTCAGACCTTCATCAGGCATGACGACCGAAATGACCGAAACGTTGCTCAATAAATCTAACTCAAGTGAAGACAGTGTGTGGGATTCTTTGTTCTCTACTTCTCAGTTCCAGTTATCCGACGCACCTGTCCATTGTATAGTGTGCAGAAGGACTTTTTCTTATAATGTATATGAAAAGGAAAATACAATAGAGCACATGGTGGACCCTATTGTAAACAAGTGTAATGCTTTATGGTGTCGTCTAGTTTTTGTATGGAGTCGTGCTTGAAATGTACTGTAATTCTCCAAACAATCAATCTTCAATCCACTAACTAAACGCCAGGTGCTGTACCGAGGTAAATAATAGAAAAGAAAATATGGTCTGCACACTGGAATAAGCTCCAAAGCTTCAAAATGTATTTAAAGTAGGCCTACATTACACCATAGTTGACATGACGTTTTCGAGCCTCACGGCTCTTCATCAGACCACTGATGAAGAGCAGCGAGGCTCATTTTAAATGCGTGGATATTAGAACATTCTAATGTTGTTTTTGGAGACCTCCATCTGGAAGCCTTGGATAAACTGAGAGTTTAAACACTTGCAGTAACATGTATCATATCATGGTTTAGGACTTTTTGGGTTCTTTTATTGACATGAATGAATAAGCCCATTACTGACAAAGTGCAAAGTTAATAACTGTTATTAACTTTGCACTTTTTGGGGGCCCCTGAGCTTGACCCTCCGTGTGACAGCAACTTCGTCGTGCAGAGGCTCAAGCTCAGGGCCCCCCCCTAGCTCAGGGGCCCCTGGGCCTGGGCCCAACAGGCCCATTGGATAATCCTCCCCTGGGTCCCCCCCAGGGCCCAGATCCCATTTTGAAAACTATAGCACATGAAGTAAATAAAACCAGCTGCAGGCAGCATTACATTTCAATGCCGATATACTTATGTACTTTTTGCTCAAGTAAAACTTACTGAATACGGGACTTTTACTTGTAACAGAATATTGCCTCATTGCATTGTTGCACATGTTATTAATATATATCCACCGGTTGTGAACCGGTTCAGTTCTTTTTGGTTCTTAGTCCATGAGCCAGAGCTCCAAAATTGGAACGTTAATTATGAATTGAGTGTGCAAAACCATACCTATATATTAAATTGTTATCACCATGAAACTTCCACTATTAACATAGAACAAGAACAGGAAGTAACAAAATAAGACGAACAAAATAAAGAAAATAAGAAACTTCAAACTAAAGAAATGATTGAAGAACCAAGTGTCACTGACACTTACAGCTACTACTGTGGAAGGCCAGGTTATTAATTTACTTATATTGATCCTATAATCAATTTGGTTTTGCCCACTCAATTCATAAGGTCTGTCACTCTGTCTGTCTCTCATGAACTAATAACTGGTTCCGAACTGAACCGGTTCCCAACCTTCTGTGTGACTTTCCTGTCGTCATGCAGTCTGAGAAGTATAAGGTTATTTTCAAACAGTCTAACCGCGCCATCTCCTGGCAGTCCACGGCGCTACAACAATTTACCCGGCGCTGAACTTTTACCTTTGAACTTGAAGCCAAGGAAAAGCAGAAAGAAGGAAAAAAAAGACTGTAAAACAATTAAAATCAAATATATATTTGTGAAACCGTTCACAGACCGTTCACATTGTAAATACTTCATTATTATAACGCATAAAATAAGAAAGTGGATTGGGTTTCTTTGACCTTCCTCCGCCATGTTTAGTCTTCCTCCTCTGCGCATGCGCTAACCTCCAAAGGAGAGCGGAAGGAGGACGAGGTCGTTGCAGGATTTGTGTGTCTTTATTTCATCCAAAAATATAACATTTATAAAACAAAAAGGGTGAAAATGCCGTCGGACTATGATAAGGACGCCTACCCGGAGCCTCCTCGCCAGACGCCGGTCGTAGAGAAAAAGACAGGACTGCCAAACCCGGCCGATATTGTGTCCAAACTATTCTACTACTCTGTGGATCTGCCTGTCACCACGTTCAGAGGTAAATAACACCGCATTTAGTCAGGTTTATAGTTACAACTCTTGAGAGTACAACAATTATAAGCCCATGTCGGTTACTAAACTAGTATCAATCATTTTTAGCTTGTGACCACCTTAGCTCTGGTCCTAGCTCCTTTCGGAACCCTACGTTAAAGTTTCTGACATTTTGATGACTACGTGGTAGGTCCAAAGGAGCTCAACCCGGGGGGTCCGGAGACGGGCTACTCTGGTCCATAGTCATAGTGTTATTCAGACTCCTTCTCTAATGCTATAATGGCCCAGAGCTGTGGACCCCCTTAGCCATTGGTTCACATGACGCTCGTACTACAGTCATGTTTCAGGGCTTGGGACCCCCTGAAGAACCCACGTTGAGAGCCATGGTGATATCATACGTTGTCCATCTGTCATGCATTATTATTAGACAGTATCAGTGATGATTCTTCTATCGTTTTCACTGACATTACTGAGCCAGTGAGTGGTACGAATGTAAACACGGACCGGTTGTAGGGTTACAGTGTTACAGTGTTACAGTGTAACCCTACCACTATAGTACCCTACCACCAAACACTTGATTGATTGATTGATTGAAATATTTATTAACAGTTTGCAGAATTACAGTACATTTCAAGCACAAACTCAATACAAAGGCTGTTAACTGTGAGTGGACGACCCAATTAAGCATTACACTTGTTTACAAGAGGGTCCACCATGTTCAATTCATCAAAACATTTAGAGACGTACAAATAGACACTTCTATATAGACAAAGAACAGAACAGGAATTCATCATAATGGAGGTAAAAAGGGAAAATAAACATATACAGTGAGGGAAAAAGGGGGTGGGGGGATTCAGATTTTACAGGGGCCAGTTTCGAATTGCAGCCATCCGTAGGTGCCCTTTGAGAGCGGTTTTGAAGGAGTCAAGGGATTTGCATGTCTTAATGACTGTTGGTAGGGCGTTCCACATTTTGGTGGCAAAGGAGCGAAAATAATTTAGTCCCTTGTTTGTGCCGAATCTGGGTTGTACATGGTTCGTTGCACTCCCTCTGGTGTTGTGGGTGTGGACTTCGTTAACATTAAGGAAGTATCTAGACAGGTACACTAATAACAAAACATTGAGTATTTTAATCATCCTTGACAGAAGGACTATATAACACTACTAGACAAATGAAAGGTTGTGAATTGTTGTTTTGGCTGTGATGGGTAGAGTAAAACAGATCTGTATTTTGATTCATGATTTCCATCTACAAATCAATCTGTAATAATACAAACAAACAAAATCCCCTGTTGCAGTGTTTGTGAACATTAGTAGCTGACAGGAAATAAACTTGGATCCAACTTGATGCTTAGCAAGTTGGGCAAAAAGCATTTTATTGTACACTGACAACTGGGTCCTGATTTGCTGGACGAACTGACCAGGTCTACAATTTGAATGTATTGGTTTAAAAAAAAGTTCCTGATTTGCTGGACGATGTAGATCAGTTGTTATCACACATGTATGTGTCAAGGACCCCTATATATATATTCGTGGCCACAGCATGGAGGCCATTTGGAAATATATTGTGCCAGACATAAGAATCTAACAACAAACATACGTTTGTTTTTAGATTAGATTTAGTATGTAATTTGACAACTGTCTGTACTGTAGAAAGAGTGAAACCTATAAAAGTTCTTCTTAGTTCTTACAGAATCATTATAGGCATAAATCTTTAAACAAAAATAATAATAATCTATTTTAACTATTTCTTTTACAAAGTATAAAACGGTCCATACGTGGTTAAACTGATATTGATTTTGTTGGGGACCGCTGAAAGGACGCCCTGGCCCCAATGTGGGGTGTAATCTAGAGCATTGAATGTTATAACTCTGACAAGAAGACACAAGCATTGACGGGCCAAAGTAAAGGCCTGCTATAGCATGAACTGAGCTAATGTAGCCCTTCCTATCACTTATAACCATGCTGTGTCATCTACACCTGCTCCATCCAGATGCTGTGGAGAAGATCCAGGGTGGCAACAAGTCCGCCTACTACCACCAGAAGTTCCGTCGTGTTCCTGACCTGACCGACTGCCAGGAGGGGGATTTCCTCTGCCAATACGAGGCTGAGATGCAGTGGAGGAGAGACTAGTAAGTAGATTTGCTACTGCTACTATGAGGCCATTGATATTGATATTGAGGTATTGGTTAACCCATTTTGGGGGCGGGAACCCCTTTTGGTGTTTCAAGCGTCATGTTATACTTTAGCTATTGAAAAATAGCAGATCTACAAGCTCATAGCGCGGCACCGAGTGCCGCGCTACGAGCTTGTAGGTCTGCTATTTTTGAAAAATATTATATATTTCAGAGCGAACATTTTTAACAAAAATATTTGCTTCTGGGGGGTCCCTGGAACTACATATTTTGAGATGGGGGTCCGTGGCCCAATAGAGACAATTCTGGGGGTCCTTGACATGAAAAAGGTTGAGCACCACTGACATAGAAACATTTCAGAGAAATGGGTTAAAAAAATATATATATATATATTGTGATTGCACTCTGTGACACTGCACTGTATGCATGATGACACAGCATGCTTCATCATCACAGAGCAAACGGTGATTTCCAGATTTGATTTAATACTTTATTAGTGAGAAATGTAAACGGCACGTGCCGTCGTGGTACAGTCGGACATTAAGGTTAAAAGCATAGTGCCGGGGACTTCTATTGTGGAAATGAAATGAAATGAAATGATTACTATATTTACCCAGAGTATCTGGGCTAAGCTCAAGAACTTGTTTCCAGCCAGGCCCTGCTCATAGAACATTTCATCGTAGTGGTTCAATGCCTTGTTCAAGGGCACTTCAGCGGTGGTAATTTTAACGTGTCGGACCGCTGATTCGAACTGGCGACCTTCCGGTATCAAGACCGCTCCGCAATCCGTTCGGCCACCGCTATCATTATATTCAATTCATGATCAACAATCAACATGGCATAAACATTAACACAATAGTACACTGAACAATAGTATGTGCAAAGGAGAAAAGGGAAATCTGGCGGCACTGAATGACACCTCCCTTTGATGGGAATTTGCATTTGCCTCCCCCTTGTGGTCTCCTGATAGATGATTTTTTTCCCCTGACCAATTTAGAAAGAAACCAGTGCTTCACATCTCTTTTATTTTAATGGATGGCGTGTCTACATTTTGCATTCTACATTTTGGTGGCAGAGTAGTAGGAGGAGAATCTTGCACGTTTGTTCTTCATGTGGGTACTAGTTACTAACCTGACTCCGCCAGATGGGGCAGCAGAGAGTACACTGGGTTCCCCCCTCCTGCTCCCATCTGGGAGCACTGTGTATGCCTTGATCCCGCCTCTAGCTGCCGCTGATTGGCCAGGCCGTTTTGTGGCCTGGGCATCAAGTCTGCCTGAGAGTTCCCAGATGGGAGCAGGAGGGGGGAACCCAGTGTACTCTCTGCTGCCCCATCTGGCGGAGTCAGGTTAGGTAGTTACCAGATCATGGTCGCTCCCTCTGGTGGTGTTGCGGCTGTGCGTTTTACTCACTTTGCAGAGTTGTTCAGGTATGAGGGTATTGAGGTCCCTTTGATTATCTTGAGAGAGGTGAACCTAAACATGCGTGTATACTCTTAACCCATTCTGGGCGGGAACCCCTTTTGGTGTTTTAAAGCATTGCGTTATACTTTAGCTATTGAAAAATAGCAGATCTACAAGCTCACGAACTTGTAGGTCTGCTATTTTTGAAAAGTCGTGAAAATGTGCCTCATATCTTTGAATATATATTATTACAGAGTGAACATTTTAACTCAAATCTTTGCTTCTGGGGAGGTCCCTGGAACAACATATTTTCAGATGGGGGGGTGGAGGCCAATTTCATATCATTTTTGGGGTCCTTGACGTGAAATATTGAGCACCACTGAGACAGAAACATAAGGTTTTTCAGAAAACTGTCAGGCCTAAATGGATTAAGGAATCGAAAATAAAGTACCCTGATTTCTTTGCTTTTTTTTTTACATCCTCCCTCTCCTGATTTATTACCTTTTTTTTTTTTGTAGTGCTCGGATCACCCCTCTTCTTTTCTTGTTCTGTAGTCTTGTTGATCCCGTTGAAGCAGGGACGAAATGTTCTTATAACCGGTGAAGACACCACACACAGCAGTTTGTCACAGGAACATGCGATTAGGGATATTTGGCTCTTCAAAGTAAGTGTTACGCACTATAAAACCCTGGCAGTACACGATCGAGGGATTAATTAATGCTAGCGGTAAATGGGTTAAAAAGTGCGAGATCAGAGTACATGACATGAACCCTAGTCCACTGACGACAGGGCAAATGGATAAGTGAATTTACAATATGGCCAGTTAGCAGACGCTCTCTATCCAGAGTGACTTACAGTAAGCACAGTAAACACTGTCAAATGCAGAGAGACAGTGTAGTGCCTTAGTAAATTGTATCATACTGTGTACAAGAACCTACACCTTCTAAACAGTATAATATTAAAAAATATATATAACCCATTTTGACCTATTGGGCTATCATTATATTCAATTCATGATCAACAATCAACATAGCATAAACATTAACACAATAGTACACTGAACAATATTATGTGCAAAGGAGAAAAAGGAAATATGGCGGCACTGAATGACACCTCCCTTTGATGGGAGTTTGCATTTGCCTCCCCCTTGTGGTCTCCTGATAGATGATTTTTTTTCCCTGGCCAATTTAGAAAGAAACCAGTGCTTCAAACATCTCTTTTATTTGAATGGATGGTGTCAGCCTGTCGGGGCATTCTACATTTTGGTGGCAGAGTAGTAGGAGGAGAATCTTGCACGTTTGTTCTTCATGTGGGTAGTTACTAACCTGACTCTGCCAGATGGGGCAGCAGAGAGTACACTGGGTTCCCCCCTCCTGCTCCCATCTGGGAGCACTATGTATGCCTTGATCCCGCCTCTAGCTGCCGCTGATTGGCCAGGCCGTTTTGTGGCCTGGGCATCATGTCTGCCTGAGAGTTCCCAGATGGGAGCAGGAGGGGGGAACCCAGTGTACTCTCTGCTGCCCCATCTGGCGGAGTCAGGTTAGGTAGTTACCAGATCATGGTCGCTCCCTCTGGTGGTGTTGCGGCTGTGCGTTTTACTCACTTTGCAGAGTTGTTCAGGTATGAGGGTATTGAGGTCCCTTTGATTATCTTGAGAGAGGTGAACCTAAACATGCGTGTATACTCTTAACCCATTCTGGGCGGGGACCCCTTTTGGTGTTTTAAAGCATTGCGTTATACTTTAGCTATTGAAAAATAGCAGATCTACAAGCTCATAGCGCGGCACCGAGTGCCGCGCTACGAACTTGTAGGTCTGCTATTTTTGAAAAATCGTGAAAATGTGCCTCATATCATATATATTATTACAAAGTGAATATTTTAACTCAAATCTTTGCTTCTGGGGAGGTCCCTGGAACAACATATTTTCAGATGGGGGGTGGAGGCCAATTTCATATCATTTTTGGGGTCCTTGACGTGAAACATTGAGCACCACTGATACAGAAACATAAGGTTTTTCAGATTTTTTTTTCAGGATTTTGAAGATTTTTTTTAAATTTCGACGTCAGGCCTTAAATGGATTAAGGAATCGAAAATAAAGTACCCTGATTTTTTGCTTTTTTTTTACATCCTCCCTCTCCTGATTTATTACCTTTTTTTTGTAGTGCTCGGATCACCCCTCTTCTTTTCTTGTTCTGTAGTCTTGTTGATCCCTTGGAAGCACCTTTTGTACCTCCACTGAGCACCTTGTTGATTTGTTTGTTACTCAGCAAGGTGGACCAGGAGATTGTGAAGACGGTCCAGGACCGTATGAGAGCCTGTCAGCAGAGAGAGGGTCACAGTTATCGGCAGAACTGTACAAAGGAGCTCCAGCTGTTCGAAGACACCACCAAGGCCTACAATTCACGATGTAAGTATTCTGTGCGTGCGTGTGCGCGCGCTGGCCGTGCCATTATAGAGCGTCGCAGTCCCGCCCCCTCGAGAGACCCGGAAAAGAAATCCCCGTTCATTTTCCTCATAGACTTTTCAGAAAGTATTTATTTAAAGATGTTTACGCCGCGGACAAAGCCAACTCTTGTCGTGACAAATCATGACAACAAACAAAATTTTTCGGGGCTGAACAAATAATTAGAAGAAGAAAACACTTTTTTTTGTTTTTCTTCTTTGTAATTATTTGTTTGGTCCAAAATATTGTGTTTGTTCTGTTGTCATGATTTGTCACGACAAGAGTTGGCTTTGTACGACGCTTATAAGGTCTTTAAATAAATACGCTTTGAAATGTCTATGGGAAAAATGCATTGGGAACTATTTCCTGGGCCTGGTGTCGTCATGAAAGGGGGCGGGACTGCGGCGCTCTATAGGCAAAGAACCAATCGTGATGAAATCCTTAAAAAAAAAAGGCAAACCTTTATATCTGATGGTTATATCTGATTCCCTGATGAAGGCTGAACCGCCAAAACGTTGGATTCATTTGTCTTAACCTGCTACGTCCTAATAAAATATTGGCACTCTGGCTATTGGCGTGTGCAGCCACCTTCTTGTTTTTTCAAGATTTCCTCTGCAAACCTATTCTCTACTATTCCAAAGATATAACAGTTTATATTATAAACATAGTTTATATAGAATTTAAATACCGTATGCGATATTACACTGACGACATGTATTGTTTTCTTAAATTCCTTAAAAAAAAGAAGTGGCTGTCACAGATGCTTTTATTCAGATCAACTTAACCCATTCTGGAAAGGAACCCCTTTTGGTGTTTTAACTAAGCATTATGTTATACTTTAGCTATTGAAAAATAGCAGATCTACAAGCTCGGTGGCGCGCTACGAGCTTGTAGGTCTGCTATTTTTGAAAAATCGTAAAAATACGGCACAAATCTTTGAATATATATTCTTTCAGAGCGAACGTTTTTTTTTATTTCGACGTCGGGCCTAAAATAAGTGGCTGTCACAGATGCTTTTATTTATATCAACTTAACCGTCCTGCCGCCGGGCACGAGGAAAACGAGAACCTACTCTTTCTAACTGCTCCGCCAATTTTTCGTGTTCGAATTGTTTAATCGCTTTTTGATCGGTTTCGATGGCTAGCTGATTTTTGCTACCGCAAACAATACTCTGGGACACAAAACACACAATGGCCGCAGCCATTTTGAAGATGCGCGCGCATCCACTTCCATTCTAAGCCCTGCATTCAAAGCCCTGTATCTCAGAAACGACATTGAGGGGCAGTTTCTGGCCCAGACAAGCGTTTTCAACGGCCTGTAGCAGGCGCTGTGATACTCGCGGTCGGCTTTATCCACCATCGACCGAGAGAACAACAACCGGTGAAGACACCACACACAGCAGTTTGTCACAGGAACATGCGATTAGGGATATTTGGCTCTTCAAAGTAAGTGTTACGCACTATAAAACCCTGGCAGTACACGATCGAGGGATTAATTAATGCTAGCGGTAAATGGGTTAAAAAGTGCGAGATCAGAGTACATGACATGAACCCTAGTCCACTGACGACAGGGCAAATGGAAAAGTCAATTTACAATATGGCCAGTTAGCAGACGCTCTCTATCCAGAGCGACTTACAGTAAGCACGGTAAACACTGTCAAATGCAGAGAGACAGTGTAGTGCCTTAGTAAATTGGATCATACTGTGTACAAGAACCTACACCTTCTAAACAGTATAATATTAAAAAAATATATGTAGCGCCTAAAGCCCATTATTAGGCGGTACTGGTTGCCAACAGCCAGGATTGAAGTTATGACGTGTGCTCCAGGAAAGTGATGTCCATTCAGTTGAAGTATATTTATTAGCTGCCAAAGCCCTATACTTTTACATATAAATAAACATACAAGTCAAAAGAATATACCGGTAGACAATGAGCCCTCCAAACACAGTCTAAAAACTGTTTGCCTTTGCATGTCAGCAACACCTGCACCTGATTAGGGCCAGGGTTAAATACCCCTCCCTGTAACCATGGCAACCAAGGCCTTGATTGGCAAGTCCTTCAATGACAGCACAGAATAGATGCATGGCTCAAATGGCTCTTACAATATATATAATCTGTGCACAAACTATAGGATGCCAGGTCAACAAATGAACGTGGCATCTGTCTAAATGTTCACCTTTGCATAAGACTGCATGGGAAATATGTAAGTGCTACAACACGACGTACTTAACTGTATGTCTAGTGTAACTACTAGCATCTATTGAAATACAGTATAGTAGATGTATGAAGTAGTCAGTAGTAAATAAGGAGTGGAATCTGAAGAGGTGAGTTTTCAGACAGTGAGTGACAGGACGGTGAGTCTTGTCCTCAGTCCTGACTGTGCAGAAGGGAATAAGAAGAATTCACCCCTCTCATTCAACATGTTGATGTTCATGTGCTTGCAGATGCTGACCTGGGAGCATACGCAAGTGGAAGGAAATGTCTGATGAAGCAAAAGGAGAGAATGATCGAGGCGGCAGCCAAGGCTCAAACGGCCTAATAAACTGATTTCATGTTCTGAAGCTTTTCCCTTCTTGTATTTAATGTACTACTGTAAAATAAATCTTTATGGGACAAATGGTGTGCTGCTGTGTTCATTTATTGTACATCCAGTGTTGATGATCTAATGAATGCTTTTTCTTCAAGTAAGATATCCGTACAGTGGCCTTAAACCTGGTAACCTAATAATTATTATTATTATAAATAATATATATGATTTTAGCGCTTTTCTAGGTACCCAAAGTCGCTTTACAGAACAGAAGTAAACTAGAAAAAGTGCCCTTCTGGGCACAGGTCTCCACCAGGAGGATAGGACTGTGTGAGATGTTTGGCAACATGTTTAGGAGTAATATAAACATGTTTGCCTTTGATGGCAATTGGATGATTTGAGGCATTTTGTTCCAAAAATGTGTTTTGCAAAAATCAACCTGTTGGTGGCGCTATAACAGGCCAATGTGAAAAGGGTGGGATATATTCCTCAGCCTAGTAGGAAAATGTGTGAAAGATTTCACGTAAATTGCATGCTGCGTTCATGATTTGAGGCTTTTGTTCAAAACGGGGCAATCTTGCAAACTGTGAAAGCCAATTATAGCCAATTAGGATGGAATATGAAATATGGGACAGATCCGACTTGAGCACATGACCATAGAGATACTCTGTAACGATTTGTGAGATTTTTGGACAGAATCTGGAGGAGTAATATCAAAAAATGTGTTTTACAAAAGTCGGCCTCCTGGTGGCGCTATAAAAGGCAGATGCGGAAAATGCAGGTCAAAGGTTTGTCCTTGGCCTCTAGGGAGTGTGCATGCAACGTTTCACGCAGATCGGTGCAGTTTTAGGTAAAACATGTGAAAAGCTGCCTCATGGTGGCGCTATAACAGGCCGTTCTGGAAAATGTGGGGCAGAGGTTCATCGTTGGCATCCAGGGAGTGTGTGTGCAAAGTTTGGCATCGACCGGGTTAACGGTGCCAGAGATTAGCTGGTAACGGACGGACGGAAGGACACACGGACACACGGATGGACACACACACACACGGACGGAGTGCAAAACATACTCTCTCCCCATGCCTTCGGCCTGGTGGAGACAAAAAAACAAAAGTGGACAAAAAAAATCTATGTTTTTTTTGAAGATTATTAGTCATAGCCGGGGATTATAAACCTCTTTACATAACAAATGTCACCATATTTTAGGGATTATGCAGACGATGTCAAGTCTGACATCCTTGAAGCTTTCTTTGTCATGGACAAATACATTTTTACTCCCAGCTTTGTTTTTCAGGGAGGGAGGGAGAGGTGGCTTCAACAACTTAAGGGCTCGTACGCATGGTAGGACTTTTAAAGTAATCTGGGAGTCATCAGATGGTTAATATTGAGTACCCTAGGGCAGTGGTTCCCAAAGTAGTGTCCGGGGACCCAGGGTCCCCAGCTAAATGATAGTTAGGAACCAAAATGGACCCTTATGGGGCTGTAACTCAGATAGTGTACAAATGGTTCCATTTGTACACTCGGAGTTAAATTTACATTGATTTTACTATAGAGATAGAAATTCCATTAAATGGGGGCCTGTAGACTCTGCATGTCAAACTGGGGGTCCTTGAAATTAAGATGTTTGAGAATCACTGCTAGAGCCACACAACTCTTCTCTTATTGGGGTCCCTGACTCCCTGGCATAACTTTTTCAAATGGAGGTCTGCGGGCTAATAAATGTCAATGTGGGCGTCCTTGACATGAAAAAGTTTGAGAACCACCCTAGGGTTCTATACTGGGGGTGAGGAATACAACTATGATGACGATCATTTTAACCACTTTATACATTAAATGTTGGCTATTCAAGCATATCAGATATACAAGCTCAAGCGCACCACTTCTGCTATTTTTGAAAACATTTTGAATAAAAAGAAAAGCACGTCTAGCACAAACCTGCAAAACATTTTCAGATGGGGGGGGGGGGGGTGCTGCGGCCAATTAAATTTATAAATCAATCTGTGGGTCATTGGCACAAACATGTACGGTGGTATTTCTGTGGGAAGTAGCCTAGTTAATTTCTTTCTACTGAATCTATCCTGTGGTTTCATACATACAAATTGTGCTTATGAAAATTTGAATGTAGACAAGGATAAGAAAATGGTGGGGGAGAGAATATAGCAGCAATCTATTGATCAAACTGAGCACTGCAGCAATTAAACATGACCAGCAGAGGGCGCAATTCTACCAGAGTTCTCCCAACTCCATGTCCGGTCTGCTCGAGAAGGAAGTATCGCGATAACACACTGGTATAAAAGCCCACCGGAACTGGTCATCGGTCTTCTTCCTATTCTTACACATCACGTAAGTCGTGTGTGCTGGGTATGTACAGAGCTGTCACTTCCATACAATCCTCTAATTATCTACTCAATCCGTCCATTAAACGCATGGAAATTGTTAAATAAGTTATCATTGAACCTTTTAGAACCATTGGGTCCCGTTATTAATTGACTTTGATCGGATAATGTTAAATTAACATGGCCAATAGCCAAAAACATGGCGGTGATGCTCGTGTGCATTGTGAACAGAACACTCAACATGCTTAATGCGCAACTGCGCATATAATGACAGAAATACTTTGAATTAAAGCCGTTTAAAAGTCCGGCCTTGTTGTGAATTGTACCATGTTGTTGTGTGCCAACAGCAAATGGCGGACAACGCCGGTGATAGAGGAGGTTTCCGTGGAGGTTTCGGCGGCGGGGGCCGTGGTCGCGGCCGTGGACGCGGCAGAGGCCGCGGCAGGGGCCGTGGAGCCCGGGGCGGCAAGTCCGAGGACAAGGAGGTGAGTTATACATTAAGAAAACGATAGTAGGAGCCATACAATGTATGTACGTTTACAGAAAACATTGTGGGTAATTTATTTTGGTACGCTAGAACTAGAAGACTTCTCTAGGGCCAGTTGCAAATGGCAGACAGGTTATTTTATGGCTGTTTTGAAGGGAGCTTAGGGTAGTCCTACTTTTTGACGGGTGATGGTTGGGCTTTCCACCTTTTGACGGCGTTACAGTAGAATAATAATGAATGCAGCCCCATATTTGTGCTTGTGTTGAGCATTTGCGAGGATGTTAATCATGCTTGTGCTAAAATTATAAGAAATTGAGTCTGAACTGTCAAATGGCATGATGACAGATCCACAAACTCGCTGCCAGGCGTTGTGAGCTTGTAGCTTGGCCATTTTTGTAGTTATTGAAATGGGGGGAGCTTCCAGTGACTAAATGTGACCACATATTGCCAATTTGCCATGTTATAAAGGAACACTTAACTGTTTAAATTAAATATGCATTTTGTCACCTCCTCAGTGGGTTCCAGTCACCAAACTGGGCCGCCTTGTCAAGGACATGAAGATCAAGTCCCTGGAGGAGATTTACCTGTACTCTCTGCCTATCAAGGTAAACAGTGGTCACTTTATTTTAACCATTACATTGGTCAAGAGGGTATTTTGATTAGTTTTTCACTGGACAGTAAATTCTGGACTAAATGACCAAATTGTGTCTTACTCTTAACAATAAATATGTTCTTGGTTTGCTGTCTAGAGATGGAAGGTCTTTAAGTTTTAACTTTGACACAATTTGACACTTTGACACAATTCTCCTGCTCTGCCCAGCTTCACCTGCACAGTGGAGATGCTGACTTACGAAGGAGAGACAGTAATGAGTATATTTAATGCACGGCAGAATGGCCTTGCCTAGTGGTCTCTTCTGTTCCCCTTTTCTGTACTCTACACGTACACAACTTCTAGCCCCTCTCGGAACCCTCGTAAAAGGTTTCTGACATTTGGATGTTTACCTTTTACGGAGGGTTCCTTCTCAGTTGTCGCCCGCAACATGGCGATTCTGGGATACACACGGACTTGGCCTCGCATATGTCCTTGCTGCGCTATTTGAGTGATGGTTATATGTCTCTAAAGAAGCATATCAGCAATAGGAGACAACAAAACCTCAGCGAATGGTGCAGAAGCCGTTAAGTATTTTTATTGTTAGACCGTTTTGGCAGCTCTGAAAAACATCCTGCATGTATGCCAATCAGAGGCAGTAACTAGGACGTGCAGCTAGCCAGGGAGGCGGGACATTTCAGAGAATTTCAGAGCTGCCAAAACGGTCTAACAAAGATTAAAAAATACTTAACGGCTTCTTCACCGTTCGCTGAGGTTTCCGTTGTCTCCTATTGCTGATATATGCTTCTTTAGAGACGTATAACCATCACTCAAATAGCGCAGGAAGGACATATGCGAGGCCAAGTCCGTGTGTATCCCAGAATCGCCATGTTGCGGGCGACAACTGAGAAGGGACCCTCCGTAAAAGGTAAACATCCAAATGTCAGAAACCTTTTACGAGGGTTCCGAGAGGGGCTACACAACTTCGTACCATTAGTAGGAAGTTAGGATCACACTCGGTCTTGTAGGGCTTTAAGTTTTAACTTTGACACTTTTGTGACATTTGTTTCCAGGAGTCTGAGATCATAGACTTCTTCCTGGGCTCTGCCCTGAAGGATGAGGTCTTGAAGATCATGCCTGTCCAGAAGCAGACCAGGGCCGGACAGCGCACCAGGTTCAAGGTGAGCCGTTAATGCTTCTATTTATGCTGCACTGTTGTAAAACTGTCGTGCGCTGAAAATGGCGGATCTACAAGCTCTCGACGCATTGTGAATGCCATGCGTCGTGAGCTTGTAGATCGGCTATTTTCAGTGCAAGTCACAACAATTAAGTCTTCATCTGATTGGCTTCGTAAACCATACTGATATCGTGTGTCTTTTGCAGGCCTTTGTCGCCATCGGTGACTACAACGGTCACGTGGGCCTGGGCGTCAAGTGCTCCAAGGAAGTGGCAACCGCCATCCGCGGCGCCATCATCCTGGCCAAGCTGTCGATCGTGCCCGTCCGGCGAGGCTACTGGGGTAACAAGATCGGCAAGCCCCACACAGTGCCCTGCAAGGTGACGGGCCGCTGCGGCTCGGTCCTTGTGCGTCTGATCCCCGCCCCCCGTGGTACCGGCATCGTGTCGGCCCCCGTTCCCAAGAAACTGCTCATGATGGCCGGTATAGACGATTGCTACACATCCGCCAGGGGGTGCACTGCCACGCTGGGCAACTTTGGTGAGAATTACTTGATGGTCCAAGGATCACTTGAGATGTTTTTTTTAGGCGATATTGAACTGTAGCAGATCTGCAAGCTTAAAAAATGTGTTGCGAAGAGCTTGTGGATCTGCTGCCTTTGCTATGAGGTTTCCACCCGACATGATATTCACATGTCTTTAACAATTCAAGCATTGTAAACGCAAACCAATGTTTGTACACAATTCTCCTGCTCTGCCCAGCTTCACCTGTACAGTGGAGATGCTGACTTACGAAGGAGAGACAGTAACGAGTATATTTAATGCACGGCAGAATGGCCTTGCATAGTGGTCTCTTCTGTTCCCCTTTTCTGTACTCTACACAACTTTGTACCTTTAGTAGGAAGTTAGGATCCCACTCGGGAGCGCTTCACTGCTCTCGGCCCCGACCCTAACACTTGTTCTCCTGTCTCTTGCAGCCAAAGCAACCTTTGATGCGATCTCAAAGACTTACAGCTACCTGACCCCTGACCTGTGGAAGGAGACCATCTTCACCAAGTCTCCCTACCAGGTTGGTACAGTCCAGCGTTTCCTTCCCGTCAGGGCTCATACTGTCAATACATTCCTTAGCAATTCTATCAATCACAGAACATGCAAAATTATTCTGGTAGATTTTTATAATGGACAAAATCGAGGGAAAAAAAGCCTTCTACAGAACATAAATCTGAAACTTATGTTGTATGTGTAAAAAAAAAAAAAAAAAAAAAAAGTCTGAATGGGTACAAAGACTATTTTACACTGATCAATGTGCTCACAATGTGTTGCATAATGACATGAGCATCAAATGCATTTTAATATTTGATTACATGTTTTTTCCGATCATGTTAATGTGAGCTGGGATGATGGAACTGACTTTACGTTTATTGTTTCACAGGAGTTCACCGACCATCTGGCAAAGACCCACACAAGGGTGTCCGTGGCGAGGACTACACCTCCTGTCCCACCCTCCTAAAAATAATGTTTGTTTTTTTACAGAATAAAATGTTCTGAAACGCCACTGTAAACAAGTCTTGTGTGTGTTTCTTTTAATCATTTTATTTTGTGTACGCATCCATCATCTCTAGTCTCTACATGAAGCAGACATTCACATGGGATTTATAAATTGGAGGTAGCACTTTGAATTGGAAGTTGAGTCCTTGCAGTTCTAGGTTCCACAGATAAATATTGTGTAAAGTTTTAAACTGTCATGTTTGCCTCTTGGCCAATGTTAGATTTTCTTGATTACTTTTGATGCAGTAAGTGGTCCCATTTTTGAGGGATGCTAGGCTACCACCTGTGTGAATAATAGCCCTGATTTGGCTAGGCAAAGTACGTATTGAGGATTAAAAAGTGAAGTGAGTACGCAAATTGTGATTGGCCGGATTGAGATGTATTTTAAGAGTGCCCCTCACTTCACAGTTGTGATTTGTCTTTCAATTTGTAGTTATCAACTCTAGTCCATACATTTGAGAAATGTGCAGATACCCTGCCTATTTACATTAAAGCTGTATGTTAGTTTGTTAAATGAATCATCTGGGGACCTCCATGCAATTTGATAACACTGCTGTAGAAGAGTTGCAGTAAGGATGATGTGTATGTTGTGGAAGGTTGGATATTTGTAGTACATTTCCCTCCCCTGAGAATATGGTAGTCTGAGCCCCCCCCCCCAAAAAAATGGATAACATGCCATCACTGCATCAATTGCAATCAAACTAAACTGGTCAGTGGCCAAGTTGTAAAATAATAGACCTGCAAGTGAGCTTGTATATTGGCTATTTTCGCAATGATTTCTGGATCAAGAGTCAAAACAAATGCTTGTCGCATCAGGACTGAAAAGGTTGAGAACCTACATTGGGATGTTTAGGCCTTTAAGGCCAAGGGGAAATAACTGGTAAAATGTGAAAATGCTGTGATTTTGCAATGACAGTGAAACGAGCAGAGTACACTGCAATGTAATCAGAATGCTACTGATGTAGAGGGGATTAATCATGTAGTCTGTACTGTAAGAGGTGCTGCTATAATAAGCAACATTCCAAATAAGCCAGTGTAGATCTTTACATTTGGTACTTTTTCAAGTGAGTTACATTTTCATCCACTAGGTTAAACTGTGTTGTTTTTTTTTGCATCTTTTCAAATGTAACGTGTTAAATATATACTGTAGGAGTTCGCTCATCGGATGGAATTTGTATCCTGAGTCCAACCTGGTTTATGGACTGGGGAGACCCCTATTAACGAACACACACTAGCATTAGTTGCTATGAGAATACAGTATACAGCATTTGGCCAGTTGGACCATTAGTTGCCCGGTGTACTTTTAATCCTTTTAGCAGTATACCATGAAATGCATGATTTGTGCTAATTTTAGTCCTTTTATTTAATCATGCATTATTTTATCTTATTCTTCTTCTTGTAGCACTTTGAGATTTGCTTCAAATGTAAAGTGCGTTATAAATACAATTTATTATTATTATTAGCTATGTTTGTCAGTGAAATATCCCAGGTCCTCACTACAATGAATTATGCTGTACAGTGCGTACACTACTGTGTAGTACTGTATCATAATATGTTAAGAATATGAGGAAACAATGTGATCATTCCTTTATTCACCGAGGTGGCAAAGCAACATGACAACTTGTCACAAATTCAAACATTTCAATTTATATACCTGCCCACATTTTGGGGCAGCAGCTGTGGCCTAAGGGCTAGAGGAGCGCCATTGTTGCCGAAAGGTTGGTTAGGAAAAATCTGGGTTGGGAAGTGATTGTCATCACTCACCCAACACCGCTAAAGTGCCCTTGAGCAAGGCACTGAACCCCCAACTGCTCCAGTGGAGCTGCTTAGTGGCCAACAGTATAAGACTGTGGTTGTAGGCTACTGATGGTCAGCTCCCACGTTTTAATGTGTGTGTCTGTCTGTGTGTCTCTATGTGCAGGGCGTTGCTGAAAATGAGCACTTGTGCTCAGCTACTACCCTGGGTAAATAAAGGATTGAAAAAAATATCTGAAACACACTTTCAAAAGAGAACAACAACCATGGACATTTTAAAAATGAATTGCACACAAGCATGCACGCATGCGGCATGCACAACCACACCAGTGGTTCTTGTGGGGTCCGGCCCGGGCAACCCCAGTAGTTCTCAAGTGAGTTCCAGGTGGTCCCTATAGAGAGTATGCGCATGCTTAAAGTGAATGGCACATCGAGTGGCAAAGCAACAGGCAAAGTGAGTTTAACATTGTTTAATGTTGTTTAATGCAATCAGATATGACTTTTCTGTTTGGATGTATGGGCTGTCAAGGCCAGAAAGTAGTTTTTTGCCACTCAGTAGGAGTTCCTGCATAACTTCCTGGTTTGATGATGATGTCACGCGCATACCCTCTATAGTAAAATTGACAGAAACAAAATTAACCTATACAGATCTGTGACTCCGAGAGTGTACACAATGGAACCCAAATTGGACCCGTATGGTTCCATTTTGTACACTCAAGAGTTATGGGCGTCCGTACGTAGCCTTATCAATGCATAACCAAACTGTGAGGGTCCTTGAAATGTAACGGTCAGTCTGAGAAGAACCACTTTCAGTAAAAAAGAAAAAACAACAGCTCTCCTCATGTCTTCTTTATGAGCCGCTGCCGTTGCTCATGGGGTCCCGGCTGCAGCGGAGGCGTTGGGACTACCACCAGCGCTGCCCCCCTCCCCCAGGCGGAGGTGTTGGTGGTGATGATGGTGCTGGTGCTGGTGGTCTTCCTCCTCCACCGGCTCCGCCACCTCCTCCAGGTCATCCATGACCTCCAGGCTCTCACAGATCAGGCCGATCTGCCTCTTCATGTGGGCCATGGTGCTCTGCATTCTCCTCATCTTCCTCTGCAGGGCAGCGGCGATGGCCCTGTGGTGGTGGAGGGGGGGAGTTAACCCATTTAGGCCTGACCTCGAAATTTAAAAAAAATCTTCTAAATCCTCCAGTTTTCTGAAAATAGCAGACCTACAAGCTCGTAGCGCGCCACTCGGTGGCGCGCTATGAGCTTGTAGATCTGCTATTTTTCAATAGCTAAATTATAACATAATGTTTAAAACACCAAAAGGGGTTCCCGCTCCAAAATAGGTTAAGTTAAGTTGGTGTCACACAGAGTAATATAGTAAGAGAGTGGCGACAGTTAGCGTTGACTCCCCCATTGTAACAATGGAATGCGGAAGTGCTCATTCTATCTCAATGGGATAGTTCCAATGTTTGGAACTATAGCCCATATAGGCACCCGCTTTGCGTCGAGATCACAGCAGTGTTGTTTTCGTCGACTAAAACTAAGACGAAAAATGTCCGTCGACTACCTTTTTTCACTGACGAAAACTAAATGGAAACTAAATGAAAAGTAAACCATGATGACTAAAACTAAGACTTTTATGTATTGACAATTTCGTCAACAGATAAAAAACTAGACTAAAACGTTAGGGAGGGACTAGTTGACAAGAGATCCAGTATAAGTCATTTTAGAATTGTTTGCATTCTGAAAATAGCCGATCTACGTGCTGCGACGCGTTGTGAGCTTGTTGTAGATCAACTATTTTCAGCAAGTGTAAAATCAGTCATTACGACGGCCTCAAGGCCCGCCAAAATACGTTTTAGTCAACCAAATCAACTGTAGATTTAGTCGACTAAAATCTTATGACATTTAGGGCACCGCTAAAACCCTACCCCCTAAGCTTCTTTGCCTTTTTTTTTACTATTTTGCAAAACATTTTTGAATACCGGTAGTTAAACTAGCCAATCTACTGCTAGATTTTAGACCCATAGTCTAAAACTAGACTATGGGCTCCATTCTCGTCACCGCTAACCCCCTTATCCCTAAACTTCTTTGCCTTTTTTTTTTTACTATTTTGCAAAACATTTTTAAATAGTTCAAATGGCCAGTCTACAAGCTCACAACGTGTCAATGTAGATTGGCTAGTTGAACTATTCAAAAATGTTTTTCAAAATAGTAAAACAAAAAAAAGGTTTAGGGATAAGGGGTTTAGCGGTGACGAAAATGGAGCCCTGTGACTAAAACTAAAATCAAAACAGACAGAAAAAGCTTGAGAACCCGGCCGCATCATGCCCTCCCTGGCCTACAGACAGTATAGAGAGTATGCGCATGCTTAAAGTGAATGGCACATCGAGTGGCAAATCGAGTGGCAAAGCAACATGCCAAGTAAGTTTAACATTGTTTAATGTTGTTTAATGCAGTCAGATAGGACTTTTCTGTTTGGATGTATGGGCTGTCAAGGCCAGGAAAGTAGTTTTTGCCACTCAGTAGGCGTTCCTGCATAACTTCCTGGTTTGATGATGATGTCACACGCATACCCTCTATACCTGTGGTTCCTCTGGCGGGCCTCGTACTCCTGCCTCAGCTGCTTGTAGCAGTTGTGCTGCGTCTCGGTGCGGTGGGACAGCAGCGTGCCGCAGCCCATGTGGCAGGGCTGGCGCCAGTGGTCGCAGTTGCGGGCGTGCGCGTCCAGGTCCCTGCGGAGCAGCTGCGCCCGGCAGCCCTGGTAGGGGCAGGGGATGAGCTCGAACAGGCAGGCCATGCTGTGGCAGTACTGCTCCGACAGCGCCAGGGTGTCCGGGCAGCCGCGGATCTCGTTCTTGCACTGCATATTGGCCAGAAATGAGATGAATGAGATTAAAAATGCCTTTTAAATCCTGACGGTTTTGCTGAAAAACCCTATGTTTCTATTTCATTCATGTCAAGGACCACCCAAAAATGTAATTGGCCGCCCGATCCCCACTTGGAAATATGTTGTTCCAGGGACCCTCCCAGGAGCAAAGATATGAGTTAAAAACGTTCACTCTGAAAGAATATATAAGATTTGCGCCACATTTTCAAGATTTTTCAAAAATAGCAGACCTACGAGCTTGTAGATCTGCTATTTTTCAATAGCTAAATAATAACATAATGTTTAAAACACCAAAAGGGGTTCCCGCCCCAAAATGGGTTAATGGTTTCCAAACTGAGGGGGTGCCCACAGATGATTCCATGCTAGAATGTTTTCTTACCTTTATTTGTAGTTGTTACGTCCCCACCAAAGAGGTCCAGGTGTTATTTTGTGCAAAAGCGCATTATTGGCTATGTCCCCTAATATAAGCCCTCAATGAATTGAATTGCATTGAATTCAATGGGGCATTGGGGTGTTGTGCTAATTCACCTTTTTCCATCGCTCAAAAATCAATTGCTTTTGTATACAGTATCCTCTCTTCATAATGTAAATAGTGTCCCAAGTGGCACACTTTACTACTTATTTTCGATGGAAATAAGCAAATTAGCACAAAAACCCAACCCCCATTGAGGGCTTATATTAGGGGAAATAGCCAATAATACACTTTTGCACAAAATAACACCTGGACGTAACAACCACAAATAAAGGTAAGAAAACCTTCTAGCATGGAATTCTCACTCAACAGTAAACAAACCAACATACTGTATAACAGCCTATGGGTATCTGCCCATTTATGTCAAATATAAGTAAGACATTGTGAAAATAGCCAATCTACAAGCTTTGAAGCTACTTTCACAATATCTCTCTATGGAAACTATAGTCAAACTAAATGTGTATATGTACAGTATGCCTACAATTCCAGGTGTTTGTCAGGGCGGGGGATCCCCCAGTTAAAAAATATATCACTTTGGAGGAGGGTCGCTGCCTTAAAAGTATTTTTGGCTGCAGTGCTGTGTAGTCCAGAACTGTAAGATGTATATTATATTTCTTACCTTGACCTTTAGCCGTCCAATGGATTTACTCAACTTGAACATGACAAAGATCAAGTTATGGTTAACACCCTTCCTGCAGCAGGGGCACGTCTCCTGCCTAGAAGGGAGAAATGGAGAGATGAGGTGTTGAGAAACATTCTCAGTAGTAGTATGGTTAGAATGCATTCTGCTCTCCTCTGTGTGTGTGTGTGTGTGTGTGTGTGTGTGTGTGTGTGCGTGCGTGCGTGCGTCCAATTTAGTCGCTTTTGCCATTTGATTCGCTGCTGTTGCATCCTATACTGACTCCTCATCTGCCAGTGAGGAGCCCCCACTGCGAGGACGTCGTAGAGCCTTTATTCTAATCCTACCATCCAACACTACCCTATAGAGCGTCGCAGTCCCGCCCCCTACCCTGGACCAGGAAATGATTCTCCGTTCATTTTCCTCATAGACATTTCAGAAAGTATTTATTTAAAGACGTTTACGCCGCGGACAAAGCCAACTCGAGTCGTGACAAATCATGACAACAAACACAATTTTTGGGCCGAACAAATAATTAGAAAGAAGAAAAAAACGGCAGGTTACAACACTTTTTTTGTTGTTTTTCTTCTTTGTAATTATTTGTTTGGTCCAAAATATTGTTTGTGTTGTCATGAGTTGTCACGACTCGAGTTGGCTTTGTCCACGGTGTAACCGTCTTTAAATAAATACTTTAAGAAATGTCTATGGGAAAAATGCATTGGGATTCATTTCCTGGTCCATGGAAGGGGGCGGGACTACGATGCTCTATACTGACAGGGGCCGCCCCACCCCATATAGGAATATGCACAGTGATATCACCCCTCCCCACCCGGCTTTCGTATATATAGACGCTTGCCAAAGCCGGATGTACCACGGTGGATTCGAACCTACAACATATCTGACTGTCTATACATGGGTTCCCAAAGTGGGGTCCGGGGTCCAAATGGAACCAAATGGACCCTAACGGCTCCATTTGGTTCCATTTGTACACTCTCAGAGTTAAATTAACAGTGGTTTTACAATATAAATCGGGGGTCCAAGAGAAAGAAATGCCATTAAATCTGTCCGTAGACCGTAAAATTATTCTCTCATGGAGGTCCCTGGCATGTCTTTTCAAATGGGGGTCCGCAGGCTAATTAGCGTCAATTTGGGGGTCCTTGACACGAAAAAGTTTGGGAACCCCTGGTCCTAGCAGACAAACGCAAAATCCAAGCCAGAAGCCATATACTGATAAACCTTCTCAGTTTGGATGGACAATCTTCAACCGTGACTTGGTTGAAGTTGCATGCATTCTTCTCCCTATAGTTCTATGAATCCACGGTGTTGGTGTTTTTCTGGTGAGGTGGTGGTAGAGAGTGTATAGACGAGACGAGCGTACCTCTTCAGCCATTGTAAGATGCATTTCTTGCAGAAGATGTGGTGACACGCGGTTCTCACGGGACACCTCAGGACCCCCTGACATATGGTGCAGATCAGGTCATAGTCAGGGGTCTCTACGAACATGTCCACGTCGTGGCCCCAACTCTGCGATGACACGTCTGGGTCCGCCTGGACGCAATGTTACAAATAAAGATTGGTTGATTGATTGATTGATTGATTGATTGATTGATTGATTGATTGGGCACGGAAGTACAGTAAGACATTTAGGCTAAAGGGATGTACAATGTTTCCATTGTGGTCCTATTATTCAAAAATCACTCTCGTGTGAAGTGAGGGGCGCTGTTATCATCTTCCAACATCGCTACCAATGTATACATCTTTTATGACGTAATTATCACACAAAACAAACATGGACGAGGGGGCACGGTGGCACAGTCGGTAGTGCGGTAGCCTCACAGCTCGAAGGTCCTGGGTTCGATTCCCGCTGGGGACGCTGTGCGTGATGGGGGTGTGTTCTCTCCTCCGCGTCATCAGTGCCGAAAGGGCCCTTCTGTGGGGAGTTTGCATGTTCTCCCTGTGTCCTCTAGGCGAGGTACCCTCACAATAAACATGGAGTAATCATGATCTCTAAACTACCTCCCCCTGGCCAGCCGGGGCGCCCGATGGAGGGGAAAGGAACTGGTCGGAATAACGTGAAACTCCCCCCTGTCAGGCGAAAAGAAGCAGCTTGGGCTCCTCATGCATAGAAGGAAGCATGAGGTCAGTCCGCTGCCCTCCAAGGTTGGCAGAGGAAGTGTAGCACTCAGGATTACATTAGATAATTGACACTGGGTGAAAAAATTTATTGCAAATACAAAAAAAAAAAACATGGACAAAACAAACATTAAACTCTGTCCATTTCAATGGCATTTTTAATGTTTGTTTAAGGAAAAACAAACCTGTATATAGGAGGGCCTAGAGCCCTAGACTATTAACACACCTTACTATGTAATGAATCAAATCAAACGTCTGTATGGTAGAGTTGTATGTTAATACAATATAAAGCTATAATATATTGGGGAGGTTGTATTTAGTCTCCCTGCTCTTCTATTGAGATGTTTAGATCATGTCAAAGGTCATGTCTCACCTATAGACTGCAGAATCTGACATGAATTCTGACCTGATGGTCAAGATTCAATTTATCCCCTGAGCAAGCAGGCATGCAGGCTCTATTAGCTTTACCCATTTAGACCTGAGATTGATTCAGCGGTGGCCGAACGGATAGCGGAGCGGTCTTGATACCGGAAGGTCGCCAGTTCGAATCAGCTGTCCGACACGTTAAAATTACCACCACTGAAGTGCCCTTGAACAAGGCATTGAACCACTACGATGAAATGTTCTATGAGCAGGGCCTGGCTGGAAACAAGTTATTGAGCTTAGCCCAGATACCCTGGGTAAATATAGTAATCATTTCATTTCATTTCTACAAATGTCTG
Organism: Electrona antarctica; assembly: GCF_951216825.1. NCBI lineage: Eukaryota > Metazoa > Chordata > Actinopteri > Myctophiformes > Myctophidae > Electrona > Electrona antarctica. Next base: position 46,129,200 of record NC_136795.1, read on the forward strand.
AAAAACCTATGTTTCTATATCAGTGGTTCTCAAATGTCAAGGACCCCCAGAATTATATGTATTTGGCCGCTGACCCCCTTCTGAAAATATGTTGTTGAGAGACCCCCCCCAGAAGCAAAGATTTGAGTTAAAAGTGTTCGCTCTGAAAGAATATATATTCAGAGATTTGCGCCACGTTTGAAAGATTTTTCAAAAATAGCAGATCTACAAGCTTGTAGATCTGCTATTTTTCAACATACAGCTAAAGTATAACATAATGCTTAAAAAAAACAAAGGGGGTTCCCGTCCTGAATGGGTACAAATGTCAGCAGGAAATTAGGTTCAAATCCGGGGTAGAAGAGGAATACTATACACAGCTTCAATACGTGACATCAACAAAAACAAAACGAGCTATGTTTACAGAGGAGAAAAAGGCTAAACCGGCAGTCATTTCAATGGCATTAAGATATCTATCTTCACTTGTACTTTTCGGACAGATCTTTTTTTTTAAAGAGTTTTGAAAGAAGCCTGCCGTGATTCACATAATTTAATGGATGATGACGGCACATTCCATTCCACATTAGGGCGGCAAAGTATAGTACTATAGAATTAATATTTGTTCCCATGTCTGTGCTAAATGTTGGGGGTGTGTTGGGGGGACAAATTAGCCATTGGGCCAGTGGGGCCGTGGCCCAGGGGCCCTTGGCTCTCAGGGGCCCTTCAGGGAAATTGGACCGTGTGGTACTGGGTTTGACGCCCTGAAAAGGGCTCCTGGGGCCCTTCATTGGCCATTGATTTTGTTAAATCTAGGTCAAAAAGATGATAAAAACACGGAAAAACACAAAAATGTCGTGCGCACGCGCGCTATTGGGGCCCTGCAAAAATGACCGGCCCGGGGGCCCTCGTTGGGGTTAATCCGTCCCTGCCAGATCGTAGGTGGTCCCTCTGGTGTCCTGTATAGCTGTGTGGGTGTCCGTGTCACCCATGCATGAGTCACTTTGGAGAAGTGGTTACTTAGATAGGACACTATTTTACAAATAAAGTAGTAGGTTCAGGCCTGGGCCATGGCTCAGTGGTCCAGGCACCTTGGCTGGTAATCCAGTCTGGCAATGTGCCGCGAGTTTGACTCCCGATCCCGACGGCCTTTACTGCATGTCTCCCCCCCCCCCCCCCCCCCCCCCCATCTCTCTCCCCATTTCCTGTCAGCCTACTGTCTGTCCCTCCATAAAAAATATAAAATAAAGGCGAAAGCCACAAAAAAAATAAAGTAGTAGGTTCAATGTTGTTGTGTCTACCTTATGGTCACTATATATATTTTATTTTTTAAGATTAGTTTTTGGCTTTTTGTGCCTTTATTGATAGTTACAGTGAAGATGGACAGGAACGAGGGAGAGAGAGAGATGGGGAGAGACACGCAGCAAAGGTCGTCATGAACGGGACTCGAACACGCAACGCAGGCCAGAGCCTATATGTGGCATGCGCCTGGACCACTAGGCCAGCATGGCGCCCCAGTCTCTATAGTTCTATTGGCCAATAGCTCAGTTACTTTTTCTGATAGTATAGTTAGTTAGTTATTTTGTATGCGACTGAGTGAGACCGTTCTTTGCTTGTCATATATTCACACATTATTAGTGATTCAATGAAATGTATACTTGCCAAAACACCGTAGGCCTAATGAAAAAGCACACAGCTGCCTACAGCAAGGCTACATTGTTGTCAAATGCACTGAAAAACTGAAATAACAATAGCCTTGTTCTGGAAAGTCACATGTGTGTTTTTTTTTTAAAGCAAGTAAACATTATGTTCTCCTCCTTATATACAATTGCAATTACTAATCAAGACCTATGCCTAAAAAACGAAGTTTTACATTGAATTTAATATTTGAAGCCTTTGAAAACACACAAAAAAAATCTACAGTAAACAGATACATGGAGTCAATACTTAATAATGAATCATACAGCCAACATGCTCCTACTACAACACATCAAATTATGAATAACGGACACATCTCAAATATGTATAATATAATATGTAAAATATTATAAATAAATACAATAAATAAACATAATATGAAAGTTCACAAACTCACCATGACAATTCCTCTATGTTTTACCCCCCTGATCCTGTGTCCATTCCTGTTGTCATAATAATATTATCAGTCCCAGAGTCCCCAGCACACACCAGTGACACCACACACGCCCACATTATCAATGCACCACATACATGAACATTCCTGACACAACGCACGTGTCGCGCGCGCTCACACACAATCACACATACGAAACCACTTAAATTATTATAGAAGCTAGGCCGTTCGTTCGAAGCCCGTTGTCCTTTCCGTGGCGTTCTAGCACAGCAAACCTCACTAGTAGTGTCATTCTGTGTCAAACATAAACTTTTGTCAGTTCACCGTCTGAATGCTATAGTCTCTCTCTCTCTCTCTCTCTCTCTCTCGCACCATCCATTGTCGCTCTTTTGTCACTAAAAGTGTCACTAAAATTTTCAGGTGTCATTTATACGTATAGGTGAACAACAATGATGAATTTAGCGAATTTTATTTGATTTTATTTACTTGAATTGAATCCACCGCGTGGTGTTCCGCGTCATTTTAGTTTTTCCATTCAATATTATTATTATTTCTATTTTTTTATTTATTATCAGAAACCTTCCAGCCAATCAGCGCGCGGTGCGTCTGGATCTGGATGACGCACAATGCATGCGACGCACATCCACACTCACTCAGCATGCAAGCATGTGGGATTTGTTGATGGTTGTTGAATGTGCTCTGAGTTAAAATAAAATAATAAGTGATTATTGATTATTGTTTCTTTTTTTGGGGGGGAAACACTACTGTGTTTTTGTCAGGATGGCAGACACCAGTCTCCAGTTCAAAACCAAGTAAGTGCTGCTCGGACGTACTGTATGTGGACTGACTACAGAAAGTACACTCATTAGCTTATTTAGCTCAATGTGGCTAAGTTAGCTGTAACACAACCTCCAAGATTGTTTTCATTGCTATTAGCCCTACATCTTATTATACGAGTACACGCAATTAACAACAACAATATACATAAGTACACAATGCTACAGACTACTACAGTACTACTACCAAGGTACAGAGAAAAATAGCTCTGGTCCATAGCCTTCTACTGCTTCTACGATTCTGCCAAGCAGTAGAAGGCTATGGAGTATGGACCAGAGCTAAGAGAAAAAGTAACATAATATAGCCTACATTAATCATAGAGGTGCTACTGCTAATTAATACAAAGGTCTAACATTGCTAACTACTGTATATCCAATCATTTCGGGCATAAAGAAGAAGTTAATGCATAATATTATTATGTATTTCATGCATATTTTAGCATAGCACATTTTCCATCCAGGTGGTGCCCACTATTCATTAGTGTCCACTCTTCCTGTATCCCTTGAAGGTGCTTGTGTGCATAGGTCCTACTTCAAATATATCACATACATTATGTGCACATTTTTGTTGTTACAAGTGTGTGTGTGTGTGTGCTTGTGTGCGTGTGTGTGTGTGCGTGCGTGTGCGTGCGTGTGTTAATTTGTGTGTGCAGGTGTTTGTGCACGGCACGCAACCTTTCATTTGCAAAGTCTCAGGTGCCTGTGATTGCGGTGGTGTGTGTTTGAATATTGTAGTAGTAGCTTTGGTGTGTGTTAGGGCTGCTACTGTATGTGTGATTGAACCCCTGGTCGGACTGTCAATCGTTAAAGATGGAGTGCCACAATTTTTTTCCACCCTAAAACATGATCATCAGGTATTATTATAATATAAGGAGGAAGAACTTTTTCCAAAAAGCGTACAGTATTTGTTAAAATCATGCTTTTATGTGGACACGCCCACCAGTTCATTAAGTATGCCTGGTTTGCCTGGTGGGTGGTGATCCACCTGAACTGAAGCCGCACCCACAGCTGTAGTTGTATGATAAAGGGGGAGGGGTTATGGGAAGGACTGATAGTGTGATCTAAAGCCCGGCGGCTTTAGATACCGTAGCTTCAAAGCACAGCTCAAGACCTATTTCTTCACACGTGCTTTATAGCTGACCTGTAATTATCTGTGTTGTTATTCATGTCCTCACTGGACGTTATTGCTCTGTAAAGCACTTTGAACAGCATCTCATGTCATGAAAGGTGCTATACAAATACAGTTGTATTATTATTATTATTACTTACAGCCTCCTTGGTCTTCTTGAGGATGCTGATATACCGAAGCATCTGCCATCGTGTCGTACATTAACATCTACTACATTTCAGTGAACAGTGATTTAATCCATATCCTCTGTCTGTTCCCTTCTAGCTATGCTGCCTCCAGCAAGATAGAACCGTTTTATAAAGGAGGAAAAGTGCAGGTGAGGTGTTGTTGACTTGCATTTTTTTGAGTGGTGCAACCACTCCAACGAACAGCAATGTCCGTGACTATGTGTTCACCTAACTATGTCACTATGAGCACGAGTACCAATGACTACCAAAAGTGGCGCTGTTGTGCCAGAAACAGAGAGAGAGAGATAGTGCTGCACTGCTGCCTGCTAATGAGAGACAGATAGAGAGAGGGGGGGGGGGGGGGGGGGGGAGTTGCACCACTCAGTTCACACGGGTGTGATTTTTTAAATATCTATCCTGCTTGGTTATACAGTATATCATGGTGAAAACCTCATATGTTCAGCACTATTTCAGGATTCAGAATTCACATGTCCACATACTGTCTAATCTAACATCAGATTATTAGACAATTATGGAGTTCTGTAGTAAATCATATCAACACTTATAATCTCAGATAGGGGTCCCTGAAACCACATCCAATCAAATTCATTGATTGACACATCTTCATTGACACATCGGCATTTGCATGAACATATAGAGCGTCGCAGTCCCGCCCCCTACCATGGACCAGGAAATGAAACCCAATGCATTTTTCCCATAGACATTTCTTAAAGTATTTATTTAAAGACGGTTACGCCGCGGACAAAGCCAACTCGAGTCGTGACAACTCATGACAACACAAACAATATTTTGGACCCAAATAATTACAAAGAAGTAAAACAACAAAAAAAGTGTTGTAACCTGCCGTTTTTTTTTCTTCTTTCTAATTATTTGTTCGGCCCAAAATGTTTTGTTTGTTGTCATGATTTGTCACGACTCGAGTTGGCTTTGTCCGCGGCGTAAACGTCTTTAAATAAATACTTTCTGAAATGTCTATGAGGAAAATGAACGGAGAATCATTTCCTGGTCCATGGTAGGGGGCGGGACTGCGACGCTCTATATGCAGTGATGTAAATAGGTTGTCAATGTAATGAGTCCCGGGATGCAGGGATGCTCTTTTAGAATGAGTCCCAGGGACATTTTATGAGTCCCACTTCAACGACGTTAGGAGTCATATTTTGTCATTTTTACAACTTGCAGCATTTAACTCCCATTTAATTTTATATGGTTGTGGTTATATTCATGTAGAAAACAGAAGAAGAAATGATTATTATAACTAAAGCTAGCAAAATAAACTAGAATAAAAAACAGTACAGCGGTACAGTAGTGCATCCCGTGGATGCAGAGGTCGTTGTTTTATTGCGTCCCTTAACTATAAACTGCGTTTTGGGATGCAAAATGCACCCTATTTTAATCTCTGTATATGTGTACATATCTGTACAAAAGGATGAAACACAATAAAGCTTGACAGCTTATTCCCGTTGTGGTCTTTTTTAACCCAGTTTGGTGTTTTAACTAAGCATTATATTATACTTTAGCTATTGAAAAATAGCAGATCTACAAGCTCATAGCGCGCCACCGAAAAAAATTCGTGAAAATGCGGCAACAAATCTTTGAATAGATATTCTTTCAGAAGACTTTTTTTTTTATTTCGAGGTCAGGCCTAAATGGGTTAAACGGGGCTCAGTGTCAACATGAGGGCGCTTTACCGTTTGAGAGAACACCGACTGGCATAAATGTTCAATTCTACTTTGTGTTTTCCTGTTTTATCTTCCTCAGATCAGCACAGATGAGAAGTACATATTCTGCATGTGCGGTTCACGCGTCAATGTGCTGGAAATCAGCACAGGGAAGATTGTCCACAGCATTGAGCAGGTGAGTCCATATTACTTCACACTTCTAGTAGATAATAGAGCGTCGCAGTCCCGCCCCCTGTCATGACGACGCCAGGCCCAGGAAATGATTTCCAATGCATTTTTCCCCATAGACATTTCAAAAAGTATTTATTTAAAGACGGTTATGGACAAAGCCAACTCGAGTTGTGACAAATCATGACAAGAAACACAATATTTTGGACCAAACAAATAATTACAAAGAAGAAAAACAACAAAAAAAAGTGTTTTTTTTTCCTTCTTTCTAATTCTTTGTTTGGCCCAAAAAATTGTGTTTGTTGTCATGATTTGTCACGACAAGAGATGGCTTTGTATGAGGCTTAAAAGGTCTTTAAATAAATACTTTTTGAAAAGTCTATGAGGAAAATGAACGGAGAATCATTTCCTGGGCCCTGGTAGGGGGCGGGACTGCAACGCTCTATAACACGCCATGTTAATTAAAATGTTATATTATCTGCCCTCATCATCATTATTATAATTATTATTATTATTATTACAGGACGATCAAGAGGACATCACGTCATTTGCGCTCAGCTGTGACGATGAGGTGAGCAAACAATGTTGAGAAAAATGCTGTGATCTATGCTCATGTCACTCTGCTTCTAAAGCCTAATCTCTCATATTTGACTGAGAGACTGCCATCCCGCAAATTCCAGCTTTTCACCAGAGGAGAAAAACCTTATTTCTTTTTTTTAAAAATGAGTTAGACTCTTCACATACTAGAGCATGTCTGAAATAAGTGTCAGAGCTGAAATCGACATGTAAATATGAAATAAATGCCCAAGCATGTACATATCTAGGTGTAATGTTAGAGACCACAGAAGTGAACCTTTCAAGCCTGTTTTCTCAACTCGCTGTTTTCTGCAAGACATTACTCTATAAGCCATATCTGCAAAACTGGTGGGTCAAACTGAACAACCAATATGTCAATTTGAAGCTATGATTCCCTGCTTTCATATGACATGAAAAAAACGAAAATTCAAAAAAATCCAATGGCAGTCCCTCAGTCAAATTTAGTCACAAATACGTAATAAGACGGTTTCACAAGCCAATAAGGAACAGACCTACAAGCTAACATGTTGGCTAGCATGTTGTTACCTTGTGGGTCTGTTCTTTTTGGCAAGCGACATAGAGTTAGTACCGAAGTCCTGACGTCACTTGTTCAGTCCCTGGTTTCAGGGAAGTCATTTCTCTATGGAGAATAACATACGGTCATCTTAGAATCGTCTCATACTGTCCAAACTGTCCCGGTCGATATTGTCAGGGAGGTGGGCTCTGTATCGTTTGCGACAGTCAGTCACACATATTTTGATACAGTCCGTTTACGGTGAAAATGTAACAAATTTGGTAACATCATTGATGTCTCGCCGTCAGTTGATGCTTCATATCCATAATAATTATGAGTCAAACCACAGGGACCATTTGTTTGTTGTGGAACAACCGTTCTTATTTGACGCGATATTAAACAAGTATATGGGAATTCAGAATGGGTGGAAAGAAATGTGTCCCAGGTACCGGTAGGATGCGTAAATCAAGCGTACCCACTTTACCGTGAAGAGTCTTACTGCATCATCAATTGTGTCTGTCTTGTCCCAGGTGTTATAATTGTATCATCATGTCATGCGTCTCTGACAGTGTTGTTTTCGTCGACTAAAACTAAGAGGAAAAATGTTCGTCGACTACCTTTTTTCACTGACAACAACTAAATGAAAACTAAGCTATGATGACTAAGACTAAATATACTGACACATTTTGTCGACAAATTTTAGAATTATTTTACTAGTACTTTGCTGGGTGTTTTATTGTATTTGTATAATTATTTATTGTCCTGTATGTATTGTCCTGAATGTATGCATTGACCTGAGCAAAACAATTTTCCCTTGTGGATAATAAAGCCATCTAATCTAAAATAAAAACTAGACTAAAATGTTAGGAAGGGACTAGTGGACAAGAGATCCAGTATAAGACATTTTACACTTGGTTGCATGCCGATCTACAAGGTTGTCACCTTGTAGATCGGCTATTTTCAGCAAGTGTAAAATCAGCCATTACGACGGCATCAAGGCCCACTGAAATACATTTCAGTCGACTAAATTAACTGGACCAGGAAATGAAACCCAATGCATTTTTCCCATAGACATTTCTTAAATATTTATTTAAAGACGGTTACGCCGCGGACAAAGCCAACTCGAGTCGTGACAACTCATGACAACACAAACAATATTTTGGACCAAACAAATAATTACAAAGAAGAAAAACAGAAAAACCTGCCGTTTTTTTCTTCTTTCTAATTATTTGTTCGGCCCAAAAAATTGTGTTTGTTGTCATCATTTGTCACGACTCGAGTTGGCTTTGTCCGCGGCGTAAACGTCTTTAAATAAATACTTTCTGAAATGTCTATGAGGAAAATGAACGGATTTCCTGGTCCAGGGTAGGAGGCGGGACTGCGACGCTCTATTGTATCATACTATCATGTCATGTGTCTCTTGTCCCAGGTGCTGGTGACAGTCAGCAAGGCTCTGGTGCTGAAGCAGTGGGACTGGATGAAGGCTCAGTGCACGCGCTCCTGGAAGGCCATTCACACTGTACCTGTAGCCAGCATGACCTTTGACCCTACGTCCACGCTCCTGGCCACAGGTCAGCCGACCCGGAGCAAATCGCCTGGGCTACTTTTACTGTGTGTGTGACTTTGCGTGCGTGCGTCCGTGCTTGCGTGCGTGCACGTTTTCAGAGGGTGAAATGTTTACCTGGTCCAGTTCATTTCCCATATATTTGTTTTATTGGCTTGGCAGCAGATTTGAACCAGAAAAAGCACATGACACCGTCCTTCTCATGTGTTTCCAGTTCAAATCTTATGCCGTCAATCAAACAAAGCTATTGGAAAACCTGGGACTTGTGATTTTGCACAGAATCCAATAATCCACTACACATTATTTGCAATAATCATATGTGGTTATCAAACACTATATAAAAAAGTATTTGACAGTTTTAACAATCAACTTTAAGAGGAACAGTTATCCTAATTGGGAATTTAATAAGTACATAAATAGTACAATGTCTAACTTACCCCAAGTGTCTTTTTCTGCATTTTGTTCTGTAAACCAAAACTATGGAATGCACTTCCCATCACAATCAGAACTGCAGCCTCACTCCCAATCTTCCGCCGTAGTCTGAAAACCCACCTTTTCAGACTCCATCATGGCCCGTAGCACTTGCCCTAGCCCCTTAGATAGCACTTTATGTAGACTTAGATAGCATTTTAAACAGACTTATAGCATGTTACGTAGACAGCACTAGAATTGCATTTTATGTAGTCGTAGCACTTTATAGTACATATGTATAGTATAATATAGTATAGTATGTATAGTTTCTATATTCATGATATAGATACTCCACTGTTACGTTCTTAGCTTACGCATGTTTCATGATAACTACTTTTTAATTATATATGTGATGTATGCCATGCTTTTTGTTATTGCTTAATGTAAATCGCTCTGGATTAAGAGCGTCTGCTAAATGCCTAAATTGTAAATTAACTTCTAGACTCACGCTGGCATATTGTGTCGTGTTGCAGGTGGCTGTGATGGGACCATCAAGATGTGGGATGTCATAAAGCAGTACTGCACTCACAACCTTAAAGGCTCGTCTGGTGTCGTGAAGTAAGTCCACAACTCTGTGTACATGACACCACCTATACCCCTAGCGCATGTGTAGATAATATTGACAGTGACAAGTGTGTTGTTGTTTTTTGGGTTTTAGTCTTTGGAATGAAACTTTTGGTGACATTTTAGTCACCTGGAATGTTAGTCTAGTTAAATCTTCAGTTGATTTAATCGACTAAAATGTATTTTGGCGGGCCTTGGTGCCGTCGTAATGACTGATTTTACACTTAGCAGAAAATAGCAGATCTACAAGCTCACAGCGCGTCGCAGATCTGCTATTTTCAGAATGCAACCAAGTGTAAAATGACTTATACTGGATCTCTTGTCCACTAGTCCCTTCCTAACATTTCAGTTTTTATTTGTTTTGATGAAATTGTCAATACATGTAGTCATAATTTTAGTCATCATAGCTTGGTTTTCATTTAGTTTCCGGTTAGTTTTCGTCAGTGAACAAAAGGTAGTCGACGAACATTTTTCGTCTTAGTTTACTTTTAGTCAACCCTAACCCTAACCCGAACATCAACACTGGTTTCTGTGCGCAGCCTGGTCCAGTTCCACCCAGACATCAGCCTGCTGCAGCTCTTCTCGTCGTCGCTGGACTGTGGCATCAGGCTGTGGGACCTGCGCTCCAGTCAGTGTGTGTGTGTCCTACAGGTCCACTACAGTGCCGTCACCTCGCTGGCCTTCAGCCCCGACGGAGACACCATGATCAGGTACTACGATGCACACGCACGCACGCACGCACGCACGCACGCACGCACACACACACATTTTATTTCTTTATTTGATTCCACAAATTAATTTGGAAGGAAACAAATATAACGGGGTTGACAGTCCATGTTCACTTAACCCATTTTGACCTGAGATCAGATTCTAACTAGAAAAAGTGCCCTTCTGGGCACAGGTCTCCACCAGGAGGATAGGACTGTGTGAGATGTTTGGCAAAATGTTTAGGAGTAATATAAACATGTTTGCCTTTGATGGCAATTGGATGATTTGAGGCATTGTTCCAAAAATGTGTTTTGCAAAAATCAACCTGTTGGTGGCGCTATAACAGGCCAATGTGAAAAGGGTGGGATATATTCCTCAGCCTAGTAAGAAAATGTGTGAAAGATTTCACGTAAATTGCATGCTGCGTTCATGATTTGAGGCTTTTGTTCAAAACGGGGCAATCTTGCAAACTGTGAAAGCCAATTATAGCCAATTAGGATGGAATATGAAATATCGGACAGATCCGACTTGAGCACATGACCATAGAGATACTGTGTAACGATTTGTGAGATTTTTGGACAGAATCTGGAGGAGTAATATCAAAAAATGTGTTTTACAAAAGTCGGCCTCCTGGTGGCGCTATAAAAGGCAGATGCGGAAAATGCAGGTCAAAGGTTTGTCCTTGGCCTCTAGGGAGTGTGCATGCAACATTTCACGCAGATCGGTGCAGTTTTAGGTAATTTTTTTTTAGAAAAGCTGCCTCATGGTGGCGCTATAACAGGCCGTTCTGGAAAATGCGGGGCAGAGGTTCATCGTTGGCATCCAGGGAGTGTGTGTGCAAAGTTTGGCATCGACCGGGTTAACGGTGCCGGAGATTAGCTGGTAACGGACGGACGGAAGGACGGACGGACGGACGGACACACACACGGACGGACGGACGGACGGACACACACACGGACGGAGTGCAAAACATACTCTCTCCCCATGCCTTCGGCCTGGTGGAGACAAAAATGTCTTCTACATCCTGACAGTTTTCTGAAAAAGCTATGTTTCTATGTCAGTGGTTCTTCGATTTTTCAAAAATAGCAGACATACAAGCTCGTAGCGCGCCACCGAGCTTGTAGATCTGCTATTTTTGAAAAGCTAAATTATAACAATGTTTAAAACACCAAAAGGGGTTCCCGCCCAAAATGGGTTGGCACCTCCTCCTCCACAAACTGCCTAGAACAGCCGAAACAGAACAGTATATTTGGCAAGTCGTTTGGCTTTGCTCTTTGTCATGCCAGCTATTCTTAGGCCACTCATGGTCAACTTATGGCACATGGCCCAGGCTTCCGAATATCAGTATGGCAAAATCTACAGCGATACCCCAGGTTTGTTATACTTCCAAGACGCACGCACGCACGCACGCACGCACACGCACGCACACACACGTCTGAGATGCTACACTGTACTACAGTATGAATGAATGAATAAATGAATGAATGCATGAATGTCTATTGCAGACTCCAGGTCCATAGAAAAACACAATTGCATACAACATATATACATACATACAGTAAAAATCAGTTAGACACAGTAAAAAATGTGGGCGGGAACCCCTTTTGGTGTTTTAAACATTATGTTTAATATTTATTTATTATTTATTATGTGATCTACAAGCTCACACTGCGACGCGTTGTGAGCTTGTAGATCTGCTATTTTCAGCATACAAACCAAGTGTAAAATGACTTGTACTGGATCTCTTGTCCACTATAGTCCCTTCCTAACATTTTAGTCAGAGTGTGGCTGTTTTGAACCAAAAACCGTGCGATACAAATGTTTTTTTAATGACTGTACTACGTTGTTTTCAGCTCTGGCAGGGATAACGTCTGTGTGGTGTGGGACCTACAGAAGCGTGAGGCCAAAAGAACCGTAGCCGTCTATGAGGTGAGACTTGTGTGACTTGTGGGTTGTATGTATAAACATATATTTTGTGTGTTTTTGTTTGATGTGATGTGAAGGCCAAGCAGTGTTGATTTCGTCGACTAAAACTAAGACGGAAAATGTTCGTCGACTACCTTTTTTCACTGACGGAAACTAAATGGAAACTAAATGAAAACTAAGGTATGATGACTAAAACTAAGACTAAAATGTATTGACAAAAAAAAAACTAGACTAAAATGTTAGGAAGGGACTAGTGGACAAGATATCCACTATAAGTCATTTTACACTGCATGCTGAAAATAGCAGATCTACAAGCTGACAACGCGTCGCACTGCGACGCGTTGTCAGCTTCTAGATCGTCTATTTTCAGCAAGTGTAAAATCAGCCATTACGACGGCATCAAGGCCCGCCAAAATACCGTTTAGTCTAAAAAACTAGACACTAAAACATTCCAGGTGACTAAAAATGTGACTAAAACTAAATTGAGTCCCATTCCAAAGACTATGACTAAACTAAAATAGAAATGTGCTGCCAAAAACAACGCTGAAGGCCAAGCCTCTCTCTCTCTCTCTCTCTCTCTCTCTCCGTCTCTACACCTTATGCCTGTTTGTCTCACATTGTCGGGGTGGTGTCACTGGTGTGTTTTGCCTGCAGGCTGTGGAAGGCGTCATGTTGCTCCCCGATGACGAGGACCTCTCACAGATTGGAGTGGACCTCTCACAGATTGGAGTGAAGAACAACAAGGACTTTCATTTCATCACAGCGGGCAGCAAAGGTCTGTCTACTGACCTCACTGTCTGTCTGTCTGTCTGTCTGTCTGTCTGCTGTCTACTGACCTCACTGTCTGTCTGTCTGTCTGTCTGTCTGTCTGTCTGTCTGTCTGTCTGTCTGTCTGTCTGTCTGTCTGTCTGTCTACTGACCTCACTGTCTGTCTGTCTGTCTGTCTGTCTGTCTGCTGTCTACTGACCTCACTGTCTGTCTGTCTACTGACCTCACTGTCTGTCTGTCTGTCTGTCTGCTGTCTACTGACCTCACTGTCTGTCTGTCTGTCTGTCTGCTGTCTACTGACCTCACTGTCTGTCTGTCTGTCTGTCTGTCTGTCTGTCTGCTGTCTACTGACCTCACTGTCTGTCTGTCTACTGACCTCACTGTCTGTCTGTCTGTCTGTCTGCTGTCTACTGACCTCACTGTCTGTCTGTCTGTCTGTCTGCTGTCTACTGACCTCACTGTCTGTCTGTCTGTCTGTCTGTCTGCTGTCTACTGACCTCACTGTCTGTCTGTCTACTGACCTCACTGTCTGTCTGTCTGTCTGTCTGCTGTCTACTGACCTCACTGTCTGTCTGCTGTCTACTGACCTCACTGTCTGTCTGTCTGTCTGCTGTCTACTGACCTCACTGTCTGTCTGTCTGTCTGTCTGCTGTCTACTGACCTCACTGTCTGTCTGTCTGCTGTCTACTGACCTCACTGTCTGTCTGTCTGTCTGCTGTCTACTGACCTCACTGTCTGTCTGTCTGTCTGCTGTCTACTGACCTCACTGTCTGTCTGTCTGTCTGTCTGTCTGTCTGCTGTCTACTGACCTCACTGTCTGTCTGTCTGTCTGCTGTCTACTGACCTCACTGTCTGTCTGCTGTCTACTGACCTCACTGTCTGTCTGTCTGTCTGTCTGTCTGCTGTCTACTGACCTCACTGTCTGTCTGTCTGTCTGCTGTCTACTGACCTCACTGTCTGTCTGTCTGTCTGTCTGCTGTCTACTGACCACTGTCTGTCTGTCTGTCTGTCTGTCTGCTGTCTACTGTCTACTGACCTCACTGTCCGTCTGTCTGTCTGTCTGTCTGTCTGTCTACTGCAATGACCTCACACACAGACAAACCCACATAGTAATGCACGAGTCCAGAGTTGCAAGTATTTATTTTGAAATTTCACTATGGGATAAGTCCCTTGAGTTGCAGCAACTCGTTTTCAAGGGGGTCCCCTCCTCTCTCTCTCTCTCTCTCTCTCTCTCTCGCTCTCTCTCTCTCTCTCTGTGGGTGTGCGTAGCCAACGTCAGATAACCACGTTAACCACTAACTCAACCCGGCATCCCTGTTTTACGCATGTCATTATAGGCCGGTGGAAAAAGGTTAAAAAACCGGAAACATCAGTTGAGTTTATTCAGCATAGAGAGAGTAGGGTTCGCACAGCGACACGCTGTGAGCTTGTGTAGGACTGCTATTTCCCCCCCCCCCCCCAACGACACCGTCTTAAGACCAGTGGTGGAAAGTAACTTAGTACTTTTACTTAAGTACAATTTTGAGGTATTTGTACTTTACTTGAGTATTTCCAATTTCCAATACTTTTACTTCTACTCCACTACATCTCAGAGCCAAAATTTTACTTTTACTTCACTACAATTATTTGAGTGATACTTTGGTGATTACATTTTTGATTAGAAAACATACATTAACCACTTCAACCCTATACATTTCGGCCATTTGAAAATAGATGATCTACAAGCTCTCAATGCGTCTCGGCTATTTTCAATAGATTATCTACACATTTTGAACTTGTGGAATGGCACATTCTGCAATATGAATGCTTTTACTTTTAGTACATTTAGATGCCGATACTTTTGTACTTTTACTCAAGTACATTTTCAATTCCGTCCTTTTACTTGTAACAAAGTAGTTCTAAATTGCAGTATTGGTACTTTTACTTAAGTAAAATAATTGAGTACTTTTTCCACCACTGCTTACGACCAAGTATAAAACGGACCGTGTGTGTGTGTGTGTGTGTGTGTGTGTGTCTGCTTCGCTCCCCCCCCCTCCCCTCCCCTCCTCCTCCAGGCGTGTTGAGCGTGTGGTCGGCCAGCACGGGCCGCTGCGTCTACACCCAGGTCATGACCTCCTCCTCCTCGCCCCCCTCGGCCTCCTCCTCCGAGGAGAAGCAGAAGGAGGACGATGCGGGACCCCGCAGTCTCACCCACCTGCTGCCCATGCCCGCCTCCTGCAGGCTGGCCACCGTCACTGCAGAGCACAACATCCAGCTGTACCAGTTGCCTGCCCTCAGCAGCGCACAGCAACAGGTCGGTGGAGCCAACGAGGCACACACTATATATTTTATTTTCTCCAGAGAAACAAAGGTTAACCCATCATTTAGCCTGACGTCGACATTAAAAAAAAAGTCAAATATAGCAGACCTACAGGCGCGCTATGAGCTTGTAGATCTGCTATTTTTCAATAGCTAAAGCATAACATAATGCTAACACCAAAAGGGGTTCCCGCCCAAAATGGGTTAAAAATCCTGACAGTGTTCTGAAAAAACCTTTATGTTTCTGTATCACTGGTGCTCAATATTTCACGTCAAGGACCCCAACAATTATTGTAATATGCCTCCGCCCCCCCCCCCATCTGAAAATATGTTGTTCCAAGGACCCCCTCCCAAGAAGCAAAGATTTGAGTTAAAATGTTCACTCTGTAATAATAATTTTCACGATTTTTCAAAAATAGCAGACCTACAAGCGCGGCACTGGGTGCCGCGCTATGAGCTTGTAGATCTGTTATTTTTCAATAGCTAAAGTATAACATAATGCTTTAAAACACCAAAAGGGGTTCCCACCCAGAATGGGTTTAATATGAATGGTAAATGGTGCTTTTATCCAAAGCACTTTACATAGATTGTTGCATTACATTCACCCATTCATACACACGCACACATTCATACACCGATGGCGGAGGAAACCATGCAAGGCACCACCATCCTGCGCATCGGGAGCAATTAGGGGTTCAGAGTCTTGCTCAAGGACACTTTGACACTAACTCTGGGGGAAATACGCCAATACGTATGGCAAATACGGTATATATATCCATGTCTTAAATATTCTAGAGTTATTCTGATCCCAATAGTCGGGGCAGCGGTGGCTCAGGCGTAGAGTGGCTGGATGGTAACCGCGAGGTTGCCAGTTCGAACCCTGTGGGCTCCCCCAGAGTTGGTGTCGAAGTGTCCTTGAGCAAGACACTGAACCCCTAATTGCTCCTGGTGTGCTGGTTGGTGCCTTGCATAGTTTCCGCCTTGGATAAAGGCGCTATAGAGCGTCGCAGTCCCGCCCCCTACCAGGGCCCAGGAAATGATTCCCCGTTCATTTTCCCCATAGACATTTCAAAAAGTATTTATTTAAAGACCTTTAAGCGTCGTACAAAGCCAACTCGAGTTGTGACAAATCATGACAACAAACACAATTTTTCGGGCCGAACAAATAATTAGAAAAAAGAGGAAAACGGCAGGATACAACACTTTCGGTCCAAAACAAGCTCAAAACGTGCCGTGCCGCGGCGCGACACGTTTTGAGCTTGTAGATCGCTATTTTTTGCCACGGCAGTAATATACAACGTGGCCCTCTGGAGTGAGTGTGGCAATATAGTGGTCCTCTCCATCACCCCTGCTCTACTCTCTTCCCCCCCGGTGCAGTTTGTGGGCTACAACGACGAGGTTCTGGACGTGAAGTTCCTGGGCAAAGGGGACAGCCACATCGTGGTGGCCACCAACAGCTCCCAGATCAAGGTGTTCCACCTGCTCAACCACAGCTGTCAGATCCTGTACGGACACACAGGTACAGAATCAGAATCAAACGTTATTGTCACATCACATTACAAGTTTTCATTTAGTTTCAGTCACATAGTTTTAGCCACCTGGAATGTTTTAGTGTTAGTCTAGGTTTAGTCGACTAAACGTCATAAGATTTTAGTCGACTAAATCTACAGTCGATTTAGTCGATTAAAATGTGTTTTGGCGGGCCTTGATGCCGTCGTAATGGCTGATTATACACTTGCTGAAAATAGCCGTTGTGAGCTTGTAGATCGACTATTTTCAGCATGCAACCAAGTGTAAAATGGTCTGCTATTTTTGAAAAATCGTGAAAATGTGCCTCAAAAATTTGAATATATATTCTTTCAGAGCGAACGTTTTAACTCAAATCTTTGCTTCTGATGGGTTCCTGTTCCTGGAATAACATATTTTCAGATGGGGGTCGGGGGCCAATTACATATAATTTTTGGGGTCCTTGACATGAAATATTGAGCACCTCCGACATAGAAACATAGGTATTTCAGAAAACTGGGTGAAATTCTTGTTTGTGCAAGGCTCATCATTGCAGTTAAAAGAAAGACTAAAGTGCATAGTACATGACTAATCTACATGGTACAATATGTATGCATATACAAAATAAATAATAGTGATGTAGCCTATGTGTATATATATATATAAAGTAGTCTCTACTAGAACAAGAGACCAATTCCGGGCGGCCACCAGCAGAGGGCACTACATGACCAGGGCAAAAATAAATAAACGGGTGTATTAATTATTATGCTCCTGCTAGAAAAGCTGGGTGGTGTGCAGTGTTTTTTTTTGGCAGCAAAATTAGATTTTTAGTTTTTTAGATTCATAGTCTTTTTGAATAGTTTTCATTTGGTTTCAGTCACATTTTAGCCACCTGGAATGTTTTAGTGTTAGTCTTGGTTTAGTCGACTAAACGTTATAAGATTTTAGTCGACTAAATCTACAGTCGATTTAGTCGACTAAAATGTGTCTTGGCGGGCCTTGATGCCGTCGTAATGGCTGATTATACACTTGCTGAAAATAGCCGTTTCCGTTTAGTTTTCGGCAGATTTGAGTTAAAAACGTTCGCTCTGAAAGAACGAAATATTCAAAGATTTGCGCCACATTTTCATGATTTTTCAAAAAATAGCAGAACTACAAGCTCGTAGCGCGGCACTCAGTGCTTGCTATTTTTCAATAGCTGAAGTATTACATAATGCTTCAAACACCAAAAGGGGTTCCCGCCCCGGGAATGGGTTAAAAATGTTCCACTTTGTTGTGGATATTCTTTTTTAATTTAAACTCTTTGCACTTGCATCAGCTGCAAATTGGCTGCTGGTTCCCTGGAAAGCACCAATGAGGTTTCAAGAATCTAGAACCAAAGTTTTTTTGTGAAAAAAGGGGGCCTGAAACGTACCAATTGAACCAAATGGACACATGTGTGTACGCTCTCAGAGTTATCGGGGGTCCATGGGCCTAATAATGCAAAGACAACTGGGGGGGTCCTTTAAATTAAAAAAAGTTTGAGAAGCACTGCTCTTTCTACTATAGCAATGATTACTATGTTATATAGATAGCTATTTATTTCAATTTATATGCTTATTTATGATTGTATTATTGATGTTGGTTAAATGTAAGTACCTACTGCCGCCACCAGTGGGCGGCGGTGGTGCATGTAGTGACAGCGGTAGCTCACAGATGTATCCTCATCGTCACCTTCAAAGGTGAAAGGTCATCCAGGAGGAAACCTGTTCCCCTTTTAACCCATGGGTGGGAACCCCTTTTGGTGTTTTAAGCATTACGTCATACTTTAGGCTATTGAAAAATAGCAGATCTACAAGCTCATAGCGCGGCACCGAGTGCCGCGCTATGAGCTTGTAGGTCTGCTTTTTTTGAAAAATGGTGAATTTGTAGAATCGTTGCTATTGAAAAATAGCAGATCTACAAGCTCATAGCGCGCCACCGAGTGGCGCGCTATGAGCTTGTAGGTCTGCTATTTTTGAAAAATCGTAAAAATGCGGCACAAATCTTTGAATAGGTATATATTCTTTCAGAGCGAACGTTTTTTTTATTTCGACGTCAGGCCTAAATAGGTTAATGAAGATGGAGAACCAATGCAAGCCATTGTCTTCCATTTTGAGCACGTTAAGTCCACCGAGAGAGAGAGAGAGAACGTGGGCTCACTTTGTTTACACATGCCTAAACTCTGGGGAAAACATTGGTTCATTTGTTTAACACGGTCAACTCGGTGGAACACTTTGATTAATTTGTTTACACTGGTAACTTAGCCCGCGACCCCCAAAATAATGCTGTCATTGACTCTCGTGACCCCAACCTAACCTCAGAGGTAATTGTTCATGCTCATAAGCGTGCACGTTTGGTGTACACATGCATGTATTAACCCATTTTGGGGCGGGAACCCCTTTTTGGTGTTTTTAAGTATTATGTTATGCGTTAGCTATTGAAAAATAGCAGATCTACAAGCTCGTAGCGCGGCACCGAGTGCCGCGCTACGAGCTTGTAGGCCATTTTGCTACAAGAGGGAGACTTTAACAACGGTTTAAGTCAAGCTTTGATGTTGGCTCCAGGTGCCACATTGTTTATGTAAATATTTTCATGGAAAAAAAACGAGAATCGTGATCTCAATTCTTGTGGAGGAACGTCGAGATTCGCATTTGAGCCAAATAATCGTGCAGCGCTACCTGGTATCTATCAGCATGAAAAGCAATGGTGGAAAGTAACTAAGTACTTTTACTTACTGTACTTAAGTACAATTTTGAGGTATTTGTACTTTACTTGAGTGTTTCCAATTTCCAGTACTTTTACTTCTACTCCACTACATCTCAGAGCCTAAATGTTTACTTTTACTCCACTACAATTATTTGAAAACTTTGGTTACTAGTTACTTTGGAGATTTTAATTTTGATTAGAAAACAATACATTAACCACTTCAATCCTATACATTTCGGCCATTTGAAAATAGCCGACCTAAAAGCTCACAATGCGTCGCAACGCAACGCGACGCATTGTGAGCTTGTAGATCTGCTGTTTGTACACATTTCGAACTTGTGAAATGGCACATTCTGCACAATGAGTACTTTCACTTTTAGTACTTTAAGTACATTTTGATGCCGATACTTTTGTACTTTTACTCGAGCGCATTTTCAATTCCGTACTTTTACTTGTAACGAAGTAGTTCTAAATTGCAGTATTGGTACTTTTACTTAAGTAAAACAATTGAGTACTTTTTTCCCCACCACCGATGAAAAGTGAGCAGTCACTTCCGACGTGACTCAGCCCTTTCCTCTCCTCCCAGCTGGGTTCTTTGTGTCGCGTGTTGAGTGGACCGGTTGTGCAGGTCGGACCATGAAGACCTCCTCTGACTCTCCTCTTCCTCCACAGATACCGTCTTTGCGCTCGAATTGTTCCAAGGACCCCCCATCCCCCCAGAAGCAAAGATTTGAGTTAAAAAACGTTCGCTCTGAAAGAACGAAATATTCAAAGATTTGCGCCACATTTTCATGATTTTTCAAAAAATAGCAGATCTACAAGCTCATAGCGCGGCACTCGGTGCCGCGCTATGAGCTTGTAGATCTGCTATTTTTCAATAGCTGAAGTATAACATAATGCTTAAAACACCAAAAGGGGTTCCCGCCCAGCATGGGTTAAAAATGTTCCACTTTGTTGTGGATTCGTTTTTTAAATTTAAACTCTTTACTCTTTGCAAATTATCCACTGATTGAAAAGTGAGCAGTCACTTCCGACGTGACTCAGCCCTTTCCTCTCCTCCCATCTGGGTTATTTTGTGTCGCGTGTTGAGTGGACCGGTTGTGCAGGTTGGACCATGAAGACCTCCTCTGACTCTGCTCTTCCTCCACAGATACCGTCTTTGCGCTCGAGGTGTTCAAGAAGGGGTCCCTCTTTGTCAGCAGCGCCAAGGTGAGCGAGCGAGTTCCATGCGTCCATTTCCTGGTCCCCGAGTAAGGAATGTCCGGCACTAAAAATTAGTAAACGAACTTAGTGGAAACTTTTTTTATTATTATTATTATTATTTTTTGAGTGGTGCAACCACTCCAACGAACAGCAATGTCCGTGTCCGTGTTTGTGTGTGACTATGTGTGTGACCAGTACCAATGAGTACCAAAAGTGGCGCTGTTGTGCCAGAAACGGAGAGAGAGAGATAGTGCTGCATGTTGCCTGCTAATGAGAGAGAGAGAGAGAGACAGAGGGGGGGGGGGGGATTTGCACCACTCGGTTCACACGGTTGTGATTTGTATTCTTTATTTACCCAGGGAAGTAGCTGAGCACAGGTGCTCATTTTCAGCAACGCCCTGCACATAGAAACACACAGACAGATGAAAACCTGTCAAGGAAAAGTAATTGTCTTGACCTTTTCAAATTCAAATTCCGTTCATTTTCCTCATAGACATTTCAGAAAGTATTTATTTAAAGACGTTTACGCCGCGGACAAAGCCAACTCGAGTCATGACAAATCATGACAACAAACACAATTTTTTGGGCCGAACAAATAATTAGAAAGAAGAAAAAAACGGCAGTTTGTTGTTTTTCTTCTTTGTAATTATTTGTTTGGTCCAAAATATTGTTTGTGTTGTCATGAGTTGTTGGCTTTGTCCGCGGCGTAACCGTCTTTAAATAAATACTTTCTTAAATGTCTATGGGAAAAATGCATTGGGATTCATTTCCTGGGCCATGGTAGGGGGCGGGACTGCGACGCTCTATAGCTATTCTGTGAAATGTTTATTGTCATTCCGTGTATCTACAAGCTCCAAGTGTTGCGTCCACAGCGCATGAGCTTGCAGATCTTGGGATTTTCGGTGCGCGCACTCACCATGTGAATCCAAGCAGGTCCTCACAAGTATAGGTAAAACACCGCCACGCCACCACAAGGTCCTCAGCGCAATGGCGCATCGCAAAAAGTCGAGATTAAACTAGTGGCATACTCAGGCAATCCTCAACAGATTGTTATAATTCCAAGTGATCTATAATCTGTGAAGTTTATATTTTCATTTGGGTGTAAGTAATGTTTTTATATGCCTTTTATCAAACATGGTAGCCTATATTTAATGTCCACTGAGCTGTGGTGCGCTTGCCTACACTCTCTCAATTAGGGATTTTCCCAGCGGTTATTTTCACTCTCGTGTACAACCTTTATTCAAATGCGGTATTTAAAAATGCAACCACACTTTTGATTTATTATTCCTGGGACTGCAGCTGCACTTGTTCAGTTGACTTCCTTGTTGTTAACACGAGGGGGGAAAGAGGATGCGTTGCGAGACGCAAGCATGGCTGGCGGACCAAAATGGGCCGCTTTAAAAAAAAATATAGAATAGTCGATTTTTTTTCTAGATCGATTCCCGTGCTTATCGAACGAACAATTTGTTTTGGGTCAGCCCTAGTGCACAGACATTTAGGGGGGCAGGTACTCAAGTGAAAAAAAGGGCACCTTGTGCAGCTTGTGGACCCGGCCGGTTGCCTTAGTGTGATATTTCTAATATATAATATATTAGAAGCTTTTTTATCAATGTCACCATGGTCCACATACTGTACAGTGTACACTGTACAAAAAACAAACACATTTTTTTTTTTCAAAAGAGTACATTTGTCCAGAAAGGAAAGGAGCAGGGGGTGCTCTAGCACCCCCTATTGTCTTATCTGTGCACGCCACTGTGCTGTACCCATTATCATACAGTAGTACCAGTCTATTGCTGCGTTCACAACTGGCCGCTCCATGCAGCAGGCTACCATTCTCCTCCAATGGAAGCCAGCGACATGAAGATACAAATATGCTGTGTGTAAATCTGTATCTTTGTACCTTTTTGTAGCCAGCGTGACCGCGGCGCTATTTACTGCTTGTACTAACGTTTATTTCTGACTTTGATATTTCAGGACAAGTCGGTGCGTGTGTGGAGAATGGACGTGGCCAGTGGTGTGGTGTCCTGCGTGGCTCAGGGCAGCGGTCATTCCACCGGCGTCGGCACGGTCACCTGCTCCAGGTAAAACATGGCATCAGGTCACCTGCTCCAGGTAAAACATGGCATCAGGTCACCTGCTCCAGGTAAAACATGGCATCAGGTCACCTGCTCCAGGTAAAACATGTCATCAGGTCACCTGCTCCAGGTAAAACATGGCATCAGGTCACCTGCTCCAGGTAAAACATGGCATCAGGTCACCTGCTCCAGGTAAAACATGGCATCAGGTCACCTGCTCCAGGTAAAACATGGCACGGTCACCTGCTCCAGGTAAACATGGCTTCACACGTTGTGTGTGTGAGAGAGAGAGAGAGAGCATGTTCTGGCACTGGCGTCAGCCACGGTGTCGCCGCCAACAACCGCCGAATTGATAATTGCAGGGTTAAAAAAGAACACTGATGGCTGATAAGAAATAAGTGGTTCTTCCCTATCATGGCTTAAACAACAATGTGGTGGGTTTTTGTGGCTTTGTTAGCTGCAGTTGAAGCCAGCCTTGTGGCATTTTTGTAGCAGCTGTGTCACATCAGGCTTTGTATCTTCACCGTCGCTGTCTTCCGTGGTGAATTGTTATCTGCCAGTGTGAACGTGGCGGCATTGTCACTTTCTACGTTTCTTCTAAAAACATGACATCACACCAGTGTTGTTTTCGTCGACTAAAACTATGACGAAAATTGTTCGTCGGCTACCTTTCTTTCACTGACGAAAACTAAATGGAAACTAAATGAAAACTAAGCTATGATGACTGAAACAAAGACTAAAGATATTGACAATTTCGTCAACAGATAGAAACTAGACTAAAATGTTAGGAAGGGACTAGTGGACAAGAGATCCAGTATAAGTCATTTTACACTTGGTTGCATGCCGAAAATAGCAGATCTACAAGCTCACAACGCGACGCGTTGTGTGAGCTTGTAGATCGAGCACGGAATGTGATGTACAGTATGATGATAAGAGCGCCCCTCCCTCACTTCACACGGGTGTGATTTGTATTAATTTACGAGGGGAGCCAACTCATTTTTAGATGACGTTAATCTGTAAACTGTACATAGTTTCTGTTTGTCGTTGCTGGGTTCAAAGTCCAATAAGGATATAAAGAGAAGAAATTGGGATAATCCTTCTGCCTCTTTCCTCTTCCGTGTGCGTGCGTGCGTGCGTGCGTGCGTGCGTGCGTGCGTGCGTGCGTGCGTGCGTGCGTGTGTGTGTGTGTGTGTGTGTGTGTGTGTGTGTGTGTGTGTGTGTGTGCGCGCGTGTGTGTGCGTGCGTGCGCAGGCTGAAGGAGTCCTTCGTGGTGAGCGGCAGTCAGGACTGCACTGTGAAAGTGTGGGATCTCCCCGATGACATCATCAGTGCCTCGGGAGGGGACGTCAAACGGCTGTGTGCACGTGTCACTGAGAAGGCACACGACAAGGTGACCATAAAACACGTCTTTTCGTGCGCTTGAGGTTTCAAAACGCACGCAGACGCAGTCACACAACTCACATCTACGCCTATAACCCCGTGAATCAGGGGTGGGCAACTGGCGGCCCGGGGGGGGGGGGCACATGCGGCCCCCACCCACCTTCACTTAATGTGGCCCTCATGGTTAATGTCAGAATACTGATATAATATTGGTTTCAGCTGTTACAATTCCACAACATGCAAACGTGACTCCGCTTTAATTACTAAATTATTATTATAATAATTTATTATTCTAAATTAGTAGCTCAATGCTCAACACAAGTATAATCGCAATCGCAAAGGCATTTGAAATTACATAAAAATGTTAATTTTCAGGATTCCAATTCAAAAATAGCAAAAAGATAATTTAAGATTTCAATTCGAATATAACAAAAATAGCCGGTCGGCTATTTTTTGCTACGCCAGTATATATATGAGTATATATAAGAGTGTGGAAATATAGTGGCCCTCTCCATCGTCAACGTTTCCCACCCATGCCGTGAATGAACCCTGTAGCTTTCACATCGGATCGTTTCCTTTTCGAGAGAAACCGGAGGGTACCAAGTCAATTCACCCATTAACAGTTTGACGCCACATCACGCGGAACCCGCCTTTTAATCAAATTTCCTACGCTGCCTGGATTGTTTTATTACCTTTGGAGCATACGCTGAAGTATTTGGGCATTTGTTCCGTGAAAATCGGGTAAGAAATGGTCCGTCGTCTTGTTATGATGAAACGAGCCAGCGGCCATGACAATGCGAAACGAAACCAGAGTGCAGAGCAAGTTGTAGTCCAAACAAGCCCCCTGTCCACTTGCATTGGGCTCAATTTCCCAGAAGCCCTAGCAGACGCTCTCTCCCCCTGCTCCACGGCAGAGGTGGACTTTTTTTTATTATTTTTAATGCGATGCGATTTAGGTTCATAAAACAAATAGCGGGTCTGTCGTATTACGCAGCGGCGCAACACTGGATCAAACAATTCCCGGCCGTCAAACTGTTAAGACCTGAGACCAGATTCTACAAAATGTCTTCTAAATGCTAACAGTTTTCTGAAAAACCTATGTTTCTATGTCATTGGTGGGCCACCCGAAATTAATGTTTTTGGCCGCCGACCCGCATCTCAAAATATTTTGACCCCGCCCAGATGCAAAGATTTGAGTTCCCTTAAAAACAAAATATATATATATTCAAAGATTTGGACACATTTTCAAGTTTAAAAAAAAAAATAGCAGATCTACAAGCTCATAGCGCTGCTCTCAGTGCCGCACTATGAGCTTGGAGATCTGCTATTTTTAAATAGCTAAAGTTTGAAGAATAGAGGGTGTGCTTTACCGTGATTATTGGCACAGCAGTGATGCGGTCAGGAACTATAGGCATAATAGCCGGGTTCTGCTAGCGTCACTGTAATAATATTGCGATTATACAACGGTTACCATCAAAATAAAAAAAAATATTCATCATGTTATGGGGCATTTCGTTCTCAAAATAACAACCTTTCTGCAAGTGTTACCCTGGAAATGCATGGGGTCATCTGACAGAGACAACGAACGAGTCCCGGTTTACTCAGTCTAGTCCAGACCCAACATTGAGATAGGGCTGTGTGATCCAGTATAAGTCATTTTACACTTGGTTACATGCTGAAAATAGCTGATCTACAAGCTCACAACGCGTTGCGCTGCGACGCGTTGTGAGCTTGTAGATCGGGCTATTTTCAGCAAGCGTAAAATCAGCCATTACGGCGGCATCAAGGCCCGCCAAAACACATTTTAGTCGACTAAATCAACCGTAGATTTAGTCGACTAAAATCTCATGACATTTAGTCGACTTACACTAAAACATTCCAGGGGACTAAAATGTGACTAAAACTAAATGAAAACATTTCGTCACCCCTAACCCTCTTATCCCTAAACTTCTTTGCCTTTTTTTACTATTTTGCTTGTTTTAATAGTTAAAATGGCCAGTCTACAAGCTCACAATGTGTCAATGTAGATTGGCTAGTTGAACTATTCAAAAATGTTTTTCAAAATAGTAAAAAAAAAAAAAAGGCAAAGAAGTTTAGGGATAAGAGGTTTAGCGGTGACGAAAATGGAGCCCTATGACTACAACTAAAATTAAATTTTGCTGCCAAAAACAACACTGAACACACAGAGAACTCTTAAATCAATTGAGATATTCAATATGAATTCCAACTTTTTTTTTTATACCAGCTTTAGCTACCACTACGTCTGCAAACTTCCAATGTGAACTGCTAGACTAGCCACTCTCGCTCTACGAGACTGTCTGCACAGCACAGCTGATTTTTATATTTTGATTCGTTTATTTTTAAGTGGTGCAACCACTTCCTTAAGTGGGTGGGTGTGTGGGTGGGTGGCTGGGTGGGTGGCTGGCTGGGTGCGTCTGAGCACGAAAATAGCATGGTTGTTGTTCACCACCTGTGCGCAACCTAACACACACACAAACACACACGCACATATTAACTGTATATATGATGATTTTGGGTGTGGCAGTACAGTACAGTGACAGTACAGTACAGTACAGTACAGTACAGTACAGTACAGTACAGTAGCCGGAATCCCCCCACCCTCCCAGAAGCAAAGATTTGAGTGAAAAGCGTTCGCTCTGAAATAATATATATTCAAAGATTTGCACCACATTTTCACGATTTTTCAAAAATAGCAGACCTACAAGCTCATAGCTTGTAGATCTGTCTATGTAAAAAAGACACCCAATATTACTTACGTAATGTAAAGTGTGTGTGTGCGTGTGCACGTGCGTTGAGTCATACACAGCCTCTTCTCATCAGGAAGTGATCATTTGGCCAGCAGCATTCCCGTCATTGCAATGAGACACCTGTGAAGTGGATAATAGGCCATACATCATAATACTCACCCCGCCCCCACTTACTGATGTCAGTCTTGGAGAAATGTGTGACCGCATCTCTCATTCAGAACCTTATTAACCCATTTAGACCTGAGGACGATTCCCCCCCCAGAAGCAAAGATTTGAGTTAAAAATGTTCGCTCTGAAAGAATATACTGTAGGCTACATTCCAAATTTGTGCCACATTTTCACGATTTTATCAAAAAATAGCAGACCTACAAGCTCGTAGCGCGGCACTCGGTGCCGCGCTATGAGCTTGTAGATCTGCTATTTTTCAATAGCTAAAGTATAACAATGCTTAAAACACCAAACTCTTTTGTGTTTTTTTATACTTAAGCTATTGAAAAATAGCATATCTAATAGCAGAAAATGTGGCGCAAATCATTGAATATATATATATTCTTTTCACAGTGAACGTCTTTAACTCAAATCTTTGCTTCTTGGAGAGGGGGGGGGGGGGGGGGGGGGTGTGTCCCTGGAACAACACATTTTCAGATGTGGGGGGTCGGCGGGGCCTATTACATGTACTTTTTGGGGGGTCCTTGACATTAGATAGTTTGAGCACCACTGATATACAAACAGGTGTTGTCACTGTCGTCATGATCAAGACAATCTCTTCTCAGGTCTTAATGGATTAAACAAAACACAACGGGTTGACAGCCAAGGCGATGACTTTGACCAAAAAGCCTGAACGTTTGTCCTCCCCTCCCCCTCTCAAGTATAGACCCAAGCAGTCACAGCTCATCACGGCCGCACGGCGCAGCACCTGCTGCGCTCATGAAACAATAAACGCCCCTTTTTGAAATAATAGTGTAACTTAATGAATTTATTTGGAAATCCCCCCCCCCCCCCCCCCCCCGCCCCATTAATAATGCCACCTGTGTTCTCCTTTCTCCCATTTCCACCTGAGTCACTCTCACAGATCTGTGGGGGTGGGGGTGTGGCGTCGTATTCTTCCAACTGGTTGGCCGTATGTAGAACAGCGGCAACAATAGGCTTAGAATAATAATAACAATACCTGAACATCATCATAACATTTTCAGTCATGAGTGTATTTAGCTTTATTCCATTCATCATGATGATTTTATGTAGCTTTATTCCATGCTTTATGATGATTTTATGTAGCTTCATTCCATGCATTATGATTTTTATCTAGCTTTATTCCATGCATTATGATTTTTATCTAGCTTTATTCCATGCATTATGATTTTTATCTAGCTTTATTCCATTCATTATGATTTTATTTAGCTTTATTCCATGCATTATGAATTCCATGTATTAATTATATATTACAGAAACATGAGTTTTTCAGAAAAACTGTCAGGATTTGGAAGCCTTTTTTTTTAAGAATCGTTCTCATGTCAAAATGGGTTGTTAAAATGGGTTTTAACACGATCTTTCCTCTCTCATTGGCTCTCTCCACCCCGCCCTGCGACGCTCCGCTCTCCCCCCCCCCCCCCCCCCCCCACTCAGGACGTGAACAGCGTGGCCGTGTCGCCCAACGACAAGCTGATGGCGTCGGGCTCCCAGGACCGCACGGCCAAGCTGTGGTCGCTGGCGGGGGGCCAGGGCGAGCCCCTCCCTCTGCTGGGGGTCCTGCGGGGCCACACGCGCGGGGTCTGGGCCGTCTGCTTCTCGCCCGTGGACCAGGTGCTGGCCACCTCCTCCGCCGACGGCACCGCCAAGCTCTGGGGGCTGCAGGACTGCAGCTGCCTCAAGGTGGGGGGCGCACGCGCGCACACACGCACACACACTAGGGCAATAAGCAACTAGTCGACTAGTTTACTAGTCGACTAGTAAATCCCCTAGTTGACTAGTTGATAAGTTGATAGTAGATTTTCTTTTGTAGGCCTCAAGATCAGGTAGATTATAGTTATAGTAACCAATGTACAGTTTTTATATGTACACATATTTATTTCCAAAAAAAACTAAACTTGTTTTTTTTTTTTTTTTTTTTTACATATAGGTAGTTAAACAACTAGTCGACTAGCCAACTAGTCAACTAGTAAAAATTACTAGAAGTGAATGCCCTAGCACACACACACGCACACACTAGGTGGCGGAAATCTCTATGTAACTGGGTTACATTCGGGGGGGCTACGATTCCGTTGCATCTCGATTCCAATACATGATTTATTTCCCTCACTGTGTGACCAATGCTGTGTTCACACGGGCGGCGGTGGCTCAGGAGGTAGAGCAGGTCGTCCAATGATCCCTGGGGTCGGCGGTTCGAATCCCGGCTCCTCCTCCTGTCCACATGTCGAAGTGTCCTTGGGCAAGAGACACTGAACCGCACCTTGCCTCCAGTGGTCGCCACCGTCGGTGTGTGAATGTGGGAAGTGAGGAGGACGCTGGCGTCGACAGTTCACCGCTTCACCTCCCAATGTATGAATGAATGGACCGTTGTGAAGCGCGTTGAGTAAGCATGTAGTGCATAGAAAAGCGCTATAAAAATGCAATCCATTATTATTATTATTATTACAGGGAGATGCAAAGATCACAGAATAATTCGTCGCGGTGTCGCTTTGTGAATTCTGTTGCTCACACGGTCGTGAATCAAGCGGTGTGTCCGTAGTGAGTGACGTGTCATTGCAGTTACAGTTCTTTGCATCTGGAAGTTGTATTAGTTTACTATAATTCGATTAATGCACGATAATCAACACTAACACTTTAATTTAGAACACACCCAAATCAAATCATACAAATACGTCTTCAATCAAAGCAAACGGCATAAACAATATTAGTTTGCCTCTTCTACAAAAATACAAGTTACTGTCGCGCGTGCCAAGCTGTCATTCTCTTGTACTTATTATTATTTCCCACCTCGGACGGTGAGACCAACGGTATTCTGTAGTGTCTGTAGGCCAATCGGAGGCAGGCGGGGCGTTACCGTGTCTATGGTAGGCCAATCAGAGGCAGGCGGGGGCCGCGGGGCGTTACCGTGGCTATGCTCGGACGTAGAATACATATACGCACCCAGGCACACACAACGCTACTTAATGAAGTGGTTGCACCACTTAAAAAAAACACAAATAAAAAGTATGCCATGACATCACAGGTTAATCCCTTAGCCGTTGAGCTTTTGGGCCTGCATAGATACGAGGTGTGTCAGTACTGTCTATCATGCATGCGTGCACACATTGGCATGGCCTCGGCTCTGGATTGTCATAGGAGCCAATGTGTGCATGCTTGATCCACAGTATCGGACCAGTGTTGATTCCGTCGACTACCTTTTTCCACTGACGAAAACTAAATGGAAACTAAATGAAAACTAAGACTAAATATATTGACAATTTCGTCAAACAAATAAAAACTAGGCTAAAATGTTAGGAGGGACTAGTGGAGAAAAGATCCAGTATAAGTCATTTTACACTTGGTTTGAATGCTGAAAATAGCCGATCTACAAGCTCGTAGATCGGCTTGTAGATCGGCTATTTTCAGCAAGTGTCATTACGACGGCATCAAGGCCCGCCAAAACACATTTTAGTCGACTAAAATCTTATAATATTTTGTTAACACTAAAACATTCCAGGTGACTAAAATGTGACTAAAACTAAATGAAGAGTTCATTCCAAGACTATGACTAGACTAAAATAGAAATGTGCTGCCATAAACAACACTGGTATCGACACACCTAAAATCCAACACACCCCATAATTAAATGTGCATAGCTGCAGCTGTGTTGCTTTCTAGGGATGGAAATGGAAAATAAAATCGGTTCATAGATTAATCGCGATGCGGACATGGTGGACGTTTATGAATCCATTCACAAATGTCAAATCAATGTATTTTAGTTTTAATGTATAATTTGTTTTTGTATGTTGGTACATTTTTTTTAATTTGACTTAGTTATTAAAATCAACGATGATAGCTTAGCATCCCGGACATCTGACAGTGCAGCACAGTCCAAAACTACTATCGGATGTTATTGTTCGTTAAACCGGAAGTGCTTTCGCCAGATTTGCTCTATTTGGTCAAAATCGGCATAATGGTGACGTTACCGCCACCATCAGGACTGGGTATAATACTATAGGATTGCAGTGTCAGAATGAGATATAGTGTGTATATCACAGATTTTTCTATTGGCATTAAAATGACGAATTAAACATATGAATAGTGCAGGCAGAAGGCACAATCCACTGTTAATTAGGCTGGCCATAAGCCAGTTAAAGAAAGCTGCTTAATGTTTTTGTTTGTTTTTAGTGTAATAAATGGATCAATACAAAGCACTTTGATTATTAGTCACACAGGGAGGGGGAAAGAAATAAATAAATCGTGTATTGGAATCGAGATGCATCGGTGATCGATTTTATAATCGAATCGTAAGCCCTCTGAATCGGAAATCGAATCGCCAGGTACCTAGAGGTTTGCGCCCCTATAGAGGGTTATGCACATGCATATAGTGAATGGCAGATTGAGTGGTAAAGTGAATTTAATGTTGTTTAAAGTCATTTCATGCAATGCAATCGGACTTTTCTGTTTGGATGTATGGACTGTCAAGGCCAGAAAGTAGTTTTTTGCCACTCAGTAGGCGTTCCCGCATAACTTCCTGGTATGATGATGATGTCACGCGCATTACCCTCTATTGTTTACATCACTGTGTACCGTGGGGTCAGTGTTATGCAGCCTGTCGTGTTTTTACACTGCTGTCGTCTAAAACCAAGATGAAAAATGTTCGTCGACTACCTTTTTCCACGGACTAAAACTAAATGAAAACTAAGCTATGATGACTGAAACTAAGACTAAATATACTGACAATTTCGTCAACAAATAAAAACTAGACTAAAATGTTAGGAAGGGACTAGTGGACAAGAGATCCAGTATAAGTCATTTTACACTTGGTTGCATGCTGAAAATAGCAGATCTACAAGCTCACAACGCGTCGCGCTGCAACGTGTTGTGAGCTTGTAGATCGACTATTTTCAGCAAGTGTAAAAACAGTCATTACGACGGCATCAAGGGCTGCCAAAATACATTTTAGTCGACTAAAACTAGACTAACACTAAAACATTCCAGGTGACTAAAATGTGACTAAAACTAAATGAAAAATATTCAAGAGACTATGACTAAAACTAAAATCTAAATGTGCTGCCAAAAACAACACTGGGCTGCATGTCCACAGGACTGTGTAACAGCAGTATCATACACAGGATAGTACTGCGATTAAAAAACAAATTACGTTATGAAGACGTGCAATAGAGCGTCGCAGTCCCGCCCCCTACCAGGGCCCAGGAAATGATTCTCCGTTAATTTTCCTCATAGGCATTTCAACAAAGTATTTATTTAAAGACCTTTTTAAGCCCTCGTACAAAGCCAACTCGAGTTGTGACAAATCATGACAACAAACACAATTTTTCGGGCCGAAACAAATAATTAGAAAGAAGAAGAAAACGGCAGGTTACAACACTTTTTTTTGTTGTTTTTTCTTCTTTGTAATGATTTGTTCGGCCCAAAATCTAGTGTTTGTTGTCGTGATTTGTCACGACTCGAGTGGGCTTTGTCCGCGGCGTAAAACGTCTTTAAATAAATACTTTTTGAAAAGCCTATGGAGAAAATGAACGGGGGAATTCACTTCTGGGTCTCATGTCGTCATGACGCTCTATAGGGAGTGTTTAGAATAGTTGAGGGGGGGGGGGGGGATTTAGTATCACACATAAAATGTGAGATAAGAAATGTTATTATTTTATATTTGTGTTATTATTGTTATTGCTACTCGAGACACTGATGAAGTGACGTGTGTCACATCATCAGTAACGTTTTTTTTTCTATAATTTTTATCCCACAATTTTGTAACCCATTTTTCACCCCTGTGTCAATTATCTAATGTGATCCTGGGCTCTACACACCCTCCGCCAACCTGGGGAGAGCAACGGACTGAACTCGTGCTTCCTTCATGCCTGAGTGTTGCTCCTTTACACCTGACAGGGGGGGAGTTTCCCTGGTTGGACGTATAGCGCGTGGAAGGAACACGTTATTCCAACCAGTTCCTTTCCCCTCCATCAGGCGCCCCGGCTGGCCAGGGGGAGGCAGTTTAGAGACCAGGATTACTGCATGTTTTTTTGTGAGGGTACCTACCCTAGGGGACACAGGGAGAACATGCAAACCCCACACAGAAAGGCCCTTTCGACACACATTGCTTCTTTTGATGCACTTCAACACGTGTAACATTGGGTTCATGTCACTTCTATCAGAACGAAGCCTTTATTGTTGTTTGTCTTCTTAGTCACAAGCCTCAGTCTCTGACTGGAAGTTCAGGGCGAAATGTCAATATTGATAGATTTTTGGCTGTGTGTGATTTCATTGTAATGTTTTTATTCGTCCAGACATTTGAGGGCCACGATGCGTCCGTGCTGAAGCTCGTCTTTGTGAGCAGAGGGACACAACTACTTACCAGGTACCGACCGACCGACCTCTGACCTCGACGCATTACCTCCACACATTAACTCATTTAGGCCTGACGTAGAAATTAAAAAAAAATCCTGTTAAAAGTTTTCTGAAATAGCTATGTTTCTATGTCAGTGGTGCTCAATATTTCATGTCAAGGCCCGCAAAAATTATATGTAATTGGCGCTATAATTTAATTGATTAAATAACCCCGGGCAATTAAGGCGTTAAACAACGAGTCGCCTAGTAAACTAGGCAACTAGTCAACTAGTAAAAATCACTAGCAGTGAAAGAGCCTAGACCCTGGTCAACTAAGTATACATGGTCTAATTGGTTCAAATATTTGCATTTGTCTTTGTTGGTAGGCCTGTTGACCCAGACCAAGAGCACGCTTAGACTATAGCGAAGAGTATCTCCTCTGACCCCTTACACGTTTTAAATGATGAATATCAACCGTTGCCCTCCATGAGGCGGTTTAGAGTCCCGAAATATAAGAATAACAGGCTAAAGAACTCTTTTGTACACCATTCTGTTCTGCTTTTAAACCAAAAACCGGTAAACCAAGAGGATTATGTTCTATTGTTCTCGTTCCTGTCTTCTTCTGTGATGTGTGTCCTGTAATGCAGTGGTTCCCAAAGTGGGGTCCGGGGACCCCCAGGGGTACTTGAGGGAGTTCCAGGGGGGGACCCAGCTAAATGATAATTTGTAACCAAATGGACCCTTATGGGTCTGTAACTCAGAGAGTGTACAAATGGAACCAAATGGACCCTAGCGGGTCAATTTGGTTCCATTTGTACACTCTCAGAGTTAAATTAACAGTGGTTTTACAATATAAATCGGGGTACCAGAGATATAAATGCAATTAAATCGGGGGTCCGTAGCCTAATGCGTGTGAAACTTGGGGGTCCTTGAAATTAATATGTTTCGGAATCACTGCTAGAGAGCCTTAAAATCCTCCCTTATCGGGGTCACTGGCATATGTTTTCAAATGGGGGGTCCGTGGCCTAATAAATGTTCATTTGGGGGTCCTTGACACGAAAAAGTTTGGGAACCACTGCTGTAATGTATCATTTTGTAATGTATCGTGTCTGTCTTGTCTGTATCTTGAACGGTGACGTCATGGACGCAAAACAAATCTCAGTGAAAGCTGACAATGAAGTCGTAGCGTTGATGCAACATTTACAGTAAATGTGGCTGTACTTGCACACTTGATGTACGAGTTTGGCAGTCTAATCCGATCAATAGATGACTACGCGGAAAAGGTAACAATCGCAGCTATCCATCTCGAGTTAAAGTGGAGATTATTCTACTACGTAGTGTGAGAAAAAACGGCAACCTACATCAACCGACTCAGGCCGAGGGTGAGCCAGGGTTTTTCCCTTGGGAGGAGGAAGAGGAAGGATTTGGTCCCTAACTTGACATTCACAGAAGAGGATAACAAGGGATGGCAGCTCTCCAAAGGGAAGCTGATAATATCTCTCAGACTAAACTGTCTGTAGATAGTCAAGCACACAGCGATTGATTCCCTGTCCTTTTTATATAGACATGAAACCGGTCAAATTGGCACTGTACAGCAATCCTCCGGTAAAGGTTGCAGTTTCTGTTAACTCGACAATGAACAGGGAAGTTCAACAGAAACTGCTATTTATATGATCGTTTTACTGGATGTGTCGGTGATGTTGGCGGCGCCAGACAGAGATTACACCGACATAGCCCGAATTTTTGGACACTTCCAGAACTCCGCTGTGAGAACTAATGCAGTTTAGGGTTGATGCACAGTTTTTGCACACACCCAGCCAGCACGCACTATATACGATGCAGAGCCGTTCTACAATGCAAATAGAACACGTGTGTATTAGCTGCTGCGTGTCGTACAGGGGTGCACAAAAGGTAGATCATGATCTACCAGTAGATCACAAAGGCTGTGCAAGTAGATCACATGACATGCCCCTAAAGAATATTTAATTTAAATATAGAAACAAAAATATATATATATTTTTTTTGCATCTGCCACTTGAATTAAAATGACTTGATTGATTGACATAAAAATGGCACAAAAAACCCACAATGCAATCTTATAGTTTCAAGAGTGTTGCTGTGCACAAACGTCGGTATAGCATTACAAATTAAATACAAAAAAAACACTACCTATTCCATGACATATTTCGACTATTTTCAGCAATGGTATTCGGTGGGTAGATCTTGTTGAGCGGATCATTTTGAAAGTAGCTCTCAAGTCAAAAAAGCGTGGGCACCCCTGCTATAAAGTATAACTACATAGCCATTTGGTAGCAACTCTTTCCCCGTTCTTTGAATGTAAAAGCTTCACTGTATAGACTAGTGTAGACACATACAAATAGTAACACATTTGAATTAATGAATTAATTGATTATTATATTTAACAATTTTACACTCAAAGGGCTAGGACATGGGTTTTCAACCGGTGGTCCGCGGACCCCTGGTGGTATTTTTTTCATTATCAACATTGGCCATCATCTTCGGTTTAAAAGTGCTTTATTAATAAATCACAAAGTGTTTCATACAACCATCCAAATGTAGCCTAGTACCTATTTTGACCTGAGATCAGATTCTAAAAATGTCTTCTAAATCCTGACAGTTTTCTGAAAAAGCTATGTTTCTATGTCAGTGGTTCTTCGATTTTTCAAAAATAGCAGACCTACAAGCTCGTAGCGCGCCACTCGGTGGCGTGCTATGAGCTTGTAGATCTGCTATTTTTCAATAGCTAAAGCATAACATAATGCTAACACCAAAAAGGGTTCCCGCCCCAAAATGGGTTAACAACAGCTTGAACAAAAGCCAGATGTAGGCCTATTTGACAGTGCAGAGCAGAAACATAATTGCCTTGATGCCTAACGAGCATCAACGAGCGTCACAGCTGAATACTGTTAACGACCATGCAATAGACCCGGGCCGCTAACTAGCTCCTCCAAGGTGCTTTGTTGTTGCCTGCCTGGTCTGCTGAGTTGGTGACCGGGGTTCGATTCCAGCTCATGGCTGCTAAACGACAATACAGACACACACTAAAACACACCTGCCCTCTTGAGAGTCTGGAGTAATTTCTCTCCAAACTCCCTCGAATATGATGGAATATGATTGTAGATTATTGTGAGATGCGGGACGGGTGGTCAGCCCACCTGACACAGTAGTGGTGGTCCCCAAGGTTGCTCTTAGTCAGAATGGTGGTCCCTGGGTCAAAATCAGTTGGAAAACCCCTAGGAGACGGGCAGCAGGCCAGGACAGCTGTCAAAGTAGTCACAGTTTGTGCCGGAAAAGTCCAATTATCGCACACACTTGTAGTTTGTGGCGTCAGCTGTGCCGAAATATGCTAGCGATGGAATAAGCTCAAATATCACTAAAGTAATAAAATAAACAAAAATATCACTATCAAATAATCTAAAATATCACGATAAAATTTGCGAAAATATCACAATAAAATAAGCTAAATATTACAAAAGGATGTAGTGGAGGAGAAGCGGCAAACAGACGTTCAGCGCCAGTGTTCCTCTCCTCTGACCCACTGTTACCATTGCGTAATACCATTGTCATCCCACCCTCTCTCTGTGTCTCCCAGTGGCTCGGACGGCCTGGTCAAGCTGTGGACCATCAAGTCC
Source organism: Electrona antarctica (assembly GCF_951216825.1). Classification (NCBI taxonomy): domain Eukaryota; kingdom Metazoa; phylum Chordata; class Actinopteri; order Myctophiformes; family Myctophidae; genus Electrona; species Electrona antarctica. The sequence goes on from NC_136795.1 coordinate 46,166,479, forward strand.
AACGAGTGCGTGAAGACCCTGGACGCCCACCAGGACAAGGTGTGGGGTCTGCACGTCAGCCGCAAGGACGACAGGATGGTGACCGGCTCCGCCGACTCCAACGTCATCGTCTGGGATGTGAGTATAGTCTAATTCCATGAACCCAGAAATGGTGATTAACCCATTTTGACCTGAGGACGATTAAAAAAAAAAAAGTCTTCTAAATCCTAAAACCTATGTTTCTATGTCAGTGGTTCTTATACATTTTCATGTCAAGGACCCCAAAAATTATATGTAATTGGCCCGCCGACCCCCATCTGAAAATATGTTGTTCCGGGACCTTCCAGAAGTAAAGATTTGAGTTAAAAATGTTCGTTCTGAAAGAATATATTCTAAGGTTTGCGCTACTTTTTCACGTTTTTTGCCGCGCTACGAGCTTGTAGGTCTGCTATTTTTGCTGTGTCACCGTTCCTCCCAGTCAGTGCTGTTATGTCACTTTGTCTTCAGGGCAGGTTTTCTCTCATTCCATTTTGCCAACAAGTTCCTGCTGCAATAATGGCATTTTATCTCTCTGCTTGTGTCATGCAACTCACGGTAATATAAGCCATTTAGGCCCGACGTCGAAATAAAAAGAAACGTTCGCTCTGAAAGAATATATATTCAAAGATCTGTGCCGCATTTTTTACGATTTTTAAAAAAATAGCTAAAGCATAACATAATGCTTAAAACACCAACATGGGGTTCCCGCCCAAAATAGGTTAATGTAAACTTTTATGATAGAAATGTTATCTATAGGCCTAATGGATGAAATTCAGCGTGGTTGCTAAAAGTTGCATGTTGAGCAATTTGAGTAATTAGCATAATATGTGACCATACCATAGAGACACACGGGGACTACAAATTTCACGCCCCCAAATGAGACAGCGGCCCCACTTCTGGTCCGTTAGACCAGTGTACTGCATGCCAGCCCATAGAAGTCAATTGAAATTCCACTGTAGTTAGCCTACTTTTAAAATAATACAACATGAACTGAAGACTATATTGATTTGAATAAAAATATGTTTCCAAATGTATGAAGTGTCTTTGTCAACATATTTTTTTGTTTTCTCAATAGATGACTTGTTTCACATTTAATTTACCACTTGAATGAGTTACCCATAATGTTAACGGAGCAGAGCTGAGTTGACAGACTGATTACCTGTCGCTTATAAGTGACGTTCCAAGCGCCGCCGAGTTTGAAGATACATTATCCGTATTTGTGGTGCATGGTGTGAACATGCAGGCGTATATGAATTCTTTACCTGCCGCGGAGCTCCGACGGTACAAAGAAAAAATAAAACTTGTTGGATTATCAATTTGTCCATATGATTTGCCTAAAAGTAGTTGGGAAAATGACCCAACTAAATGGCCAGGAGTGACATATCCAGATATTGTCAACTATCTAGTGGATTCTCCAGGTTTATAGATAATAAAATATCAATTAGAATCTATCTTATTTATTACAGTTTTAATACATATTACAATATATGGGCTATTTATTTATATAGCCAATATATTGCAATTTCACGGGAATTGGGAGCTTCATGCATGAAGAATAATATAATAAATTACTTTTCAGGCAGTCAATTTCAGTCTGTGTAATCCTATATAGCAGCATATGCTCCTCAGATGATTTTGCCTGACTTCTTGATATTGTCAATCTATATCATATTCAGTAGGATAGGATTAATGGTTCACATGACGCTCGTCCTTCACGTGCGTCGTGGCGTGACTTGCTTTGTTTTGAGCGCCTGGCTAAGTTATGTGCATTTGTAAACGTTCAGATTTCAAATAGCCTATAAAGTGCTCACCCCCGGGGACACGGATGTTAGAATTTTGAACGGGCTGCTATTAACACCCGTGCATCCCGTATTGTTCAAGAAAATGCATTTTAATCCGATCGGTGACCATTTTCTATAAAGGTTATAATAATGCATGAGTGCAATACACCTCCCAACCGATAAGGGCACGTATTGAAAGCATATAGCGAAAAAAATTGAAATTGGCCAGCCGTCGGATAAAAATGCTTTTTATTGAACAATATAAGGACTACACGGGTGCTAATAAACGTGCAAATGTATAACATCCGTAGCTCCGGGGGTGAGCACTTTATATTTGAAATCTGAACGCTTATGTACACTTAAACGTTGTAAATGTAGCAAGGCACTAAAGACAGGGTGAAGTTGCGTCATGACTGACTATCATAAGTTTCAAGGCTATTTTCACTGTGACATATACCTTCATAAGCTTCACTTGAATACTTAATTTCCACCACTTGTGGAGTTCACAAACTTCTTCTGGATGGTTTCACAGATTTTTTACTAGTGGATGGGTGCAGCCATTTCTGTCTCTTTTCATGATCAGCTGGAAGTTGATGAAACATCAAGTCTGGTTTTTTTTCTTTGTTGTTTTTACAAAGAGGAACGCAGCACACTTTAGGCATGATGAAGACTGGCCGTTTAACCGTTTACAACGCTGGACTCTGTCACGCTCGTCGTGGTCGCTCGATCCGTCGCTGGGGAATGCCGCATCTAGCGGTATTTATAAGGATTAATGCGTGACGTACAAATCATACGTCAGGGAAACTTCAATATATCCGATGCTAGCAGTCTTTACAATCTTATGGAGTATATTATAGTACATTGTGGGTTGTATATTGAGATGGCAGGTATATGACATTAAAAAGGACAAATAAAACATATGGGACACATTATTCGAACACAAAATAAATCGCTACAGCCTCAGTAATGAACCAGTGAAATAAGGGTATTTTATGATGCCTCTCATAGGGATTGCATTGGCAGCTGCAGTACACAGTTGAAACGGACCAGAAGTGGGGACGCTGTCTCATTTGGGGGCGTGGAATTTGTAGTCCCCGTGTGTCTCTATTAACATCCTCTATGGCAAAAATAAATCAAAATGTCATCATTCTTTACATGTGACATATGAAACTAGGGTTTTTGAGTGGTGCAACCACTCCAAGGAACAGCAATGTCCGTGTTCACCTATGTGACTCGTGTTCACCTATGTGACTCGTGTTCACCTATGTGACTCGTGTTCACCTATGTGACTCGTGTTCACCTATCGGCCATATCCACTTTAAATCCAACCAAATATGCTGACCTCATCACATTTGTGATGACGGCTATGGCTGTTTTCCTCCCAAAAGGAGTGTTTTTTGTGCAAAACTGAAAACCCCCTAGTTTCATAATTATGTCACATACTACTTAAAGAATAGACTAGTAGACGGAAGCAGGGCTACAACATATTTTCAGATGGGGGTCGGCGGCCAAATGCAGATCATGAGCCTAGTAGCCAAAAAGTGAACCCGGACATGTTGAGTACACCAAGGTTTTATGTTAGAAATGTTTAGTATGGGTCCCCAGCATGTAGAACTAGAAACTGCCGGATGCTAACTTGCATATGTTGAGCAATTTTCATAATTGGCATAATATGTGACATTAACAACCTATAGAAGGCAAAATATTCAAAATGTCATCATGCTTTATGTAGCATGTGATGTGTCAAACTAGGGGATTTTCATGACGCTGAATCCATTCCAAGCATTAGTTTTGCAAAAAAAAACACTCATTGGGCTTAAAACGGCCATGCCCACTTGTGTACTCAACATGTCCGGGTTCACAATGGGGCTCTATGGGCTGGCTACTAGACTACATTCTGGGGGTCCTTCACATGAAAAAGGTTGAGAACCACTGACATAGAAGCATAGATATTTCAGAAAACTGTCATGATTTAGAAGGCATTTGTAGAATCATCTTCGTACTTCTACTCCACTACATTTAAGAGTCAAATATTGTACTTTTACTCCACTACAATTTTTTTGGCCAGGCTGCCACCATTGGTCTCCTCAGCCATGTTTATGTTCATAATACCTTTTTTTTTAATAATCGAGAATTGAGAAACTAGGTAACATTTAGCCTTTTTTTTCTCCTCTATTCTGGGTTTCTCTATTCTGGGTTGAACATTCAGTGAATATAGCCCGATCTACTGTGTCACGTTGTGTCGTAGATTGGCTAAAATTCGGTGAAGATATTTTGTGCAGAAGGGGGAATAGTTACTGGCAATACTTTGCAAGTCAGATAACAACAACAATGGTATATCAACCTGCTTTATCTCTATGGTCGTAAAACCAGGTTGTAAAAAAAGTCATACAACCAGAGCCTTGGAACGCATATTTGCGGATGGCTGTAATTAAGGGAAACAGGCCTTAAGCTACAATAACTTCAGTCCAGGTTTCCTGTAAAGATGTTACTCCTCCCAAAAGGTGTGAGCTTGTTCGTCTGGTTCTGGCTCTCTAAAGATAAGTCGAGTCAACATGCATGAGATGCTGGGATAGGATTAGAATGCCACACAGAGAGAGAGCAGCTATAGGCCGCAGGCATCGTTCGTTGAGACACAATGGGACTTCATGTCGGGCCTGACAGGTTGTGACAGCCATTTGACGGATGATGAAAAATGCCGTCCCACTCACTTTGCAACAGAATAGATAGCACACTATATATAGAGTATGCACATGCATGCTTTTCCCATCAGGACACGCCCCCCTCATCTAGACCAGGGGTTCTCAACCCGTGGGTCGCGACCCCTCGGGGGGTCGCCAAATTATTTTAGGGGGTCCCCAAATTATTTTCAAAAAAAAAACAAAAAAAAACGATTTTTCTAAAATAGCAGACCTACAAGCTCGTAGCGCGCCACTCGGTGGCGCGCTATGAGCTTGTAGATCTGCTATTTTTCAATAGCTAAATTATAACAATGCTTAAAACACCAAAAGGGGTTCCCGCCCAAAATGGTTTAAGGTTATTGTAGCAGTCAATTTATATTGGGGGTCGGGAGGGGGCGGGGCGGGGGTCCCGAGACATTGCCAAAGCATTTCCGGGGGTCCCCGGCCAAAAACGTTGAGAACCCCTGATCTAGACTGAGTGGCAAAACATTGAGCAGCATGGAGTGTTGGAGTTTGGAAGCGCTCATTGGAAATCACTCAACCGTCCTGCATACCACCTGTTTCTAAATGTCACATAAAGACATAATGCAGGAGGCAGCAAAATGTTGTGTTATTGAAAACAAGCAGTTCCAAACTCTGACACTTAGAAAAATAATCAAATGCAGGGCATTTCTTGACAGAAAGTAGCTCATAACGTTTCTATGGTGGATTTTTATGAAACGAAAATAGAAAGAGGATAATTCAAGCTTTTCGTACAGCTGCAATGTTGGTGAGTTTAACATTGTTTAATGCAATCAGACAGGACTTTTCTGTTTGGATGAATGGGCTGTCAAGGCCAGAAAGTAGTTTTTTGCCACTCAGTGGGCGTTCCCGCATAACTTCCAGGTACGATGATGTCACACTCATACCCTCTATAGGGGATGGCCATTTGGGACACATTTTCTTAAAGGGGCATTCCACTAATTTTCAACATTTTACTATGTCATTAATATACCTTAGAGCTGTTGTGTGGAAATAATAATTCTGTGTTTCCTAGAACTGTAAGTATGAAAGATCTCCAGTTCTAGGAAACACAGAATGGGGGGGACGTTTTTTATTATTTTTACAGCTAATAAGGTATATTAATGACATAGTAAAATGTTGAAAATGAGTGGAATGCCCCTTTAACCGCTTATAACATTGGTCGACTCATTATTGGGCGGGAACCCTTTTTGGTGTTTTAAGCATTATGTTGTACTTTATAGTACAGCGGATTACCAAAAAATTGTGCACTTTTTCAAAAAAGCATGAAACTTTTACCATAGTTAGATGATACCATGAGGTGTATTTTCAGATGTGGAGTCAAGTCAGATTTGACCCCTGAGGCCCGGTAGAGCATAATATGTGACCAATACCCATAACATCCTATATAAGGCAAAAAAGTCCAAATTTCATCATTCTTTAAGTAGCATGTGACATATGAAACTAGGGTGATTTCATGATGCTGAATCCATTCCAAGCATTAGTTTTGCAAAAAAAACACTCATTGGGCTAAAAACGGCCAATGCCGTCATCACAAATTGATGATGCCAGCACATTTGGGCAAGTGGGCATGGCCGTTTTAAGCCCAATGAGTGTTTTTTTTGCAAAACTAATGCTTGGAATGGATTCAGAATCATGCAAACACCCTAGTTTCATATGTCACATGCTACTTAAAGAATGATGAAATTTGGACTTTTTTGCCTTATATAGGATGGTATGGGTATTGGTCACATATTATGCTCTACCGGGCCTCAGGGGTCAAATCTGACTTGACTCCACATCTGAAAATACACCTCATGATATCATCTAACTATGGTAGAAGTTTCATGCTTTTTTGAAAAAGTGCACAATACCTCTTGTATTGGGGTATAAGCCGCTGTACTATAGCTTTTGAAAAATAGCAGATCTACAAGCTCGTAGCGCGGCACTCGCTTGTAGGTCTGCTATTGTTGAAAAACCATGAAAATGTGCAAATCTTTGAATATAGATTATTTCAGAGCCAAAGTTTTTAATTCAAATCTTTGCTTCTGGGGAGGTCCCTGGAACACCATATTTTCAGATGGAGGTCAGCGGCCAAATACATATACTTTTGCGTGTCCTTGACATGAAATAGTTTGAGCACCACTGACATAGAAACTTAGGTTTTTCAGAAAACTGTCAGGATTTAGAAGACATTTGTAGAATCGTCCTCAGGTCTAAATGGGTTAAAGTCCCCAGGACTTTTATCAATACACAAATCTGTGTCGGGCTATTGCAACAAAAAAAGGGAATTTGTGCATCCACTCTTTGTATGATGAATCAAATAACGCTTCACAATATTATGTAATATTATTGTATGTTGGGATATTACAGTCAGCATTTTTTTTCTTTTCTTTTTTGAGCGCTTTGGCTGGGTTTAGCAGTAACACTGTCTCCATTCAGTATCATCAGGTGGAAGTAATTGTGTTGATTGGGGGGGCAGTGGCTCAGGGGTGGGATGGGAACCTTTCCCAGTTGTCCAAGTGTCCTTGAGCAAGGCTCTGCACCAGCGTTGTTTTTCGCAGCAAATTTCTATTTTAGTTTTTGGAATAAAACTTAATTTTAATTGTTTTTCCCACGATTTTGTAACCCATTTTTCACCCCTGTGTCAATTATCTAATGTGATCCTGGGCTCTACACACCCTCCGCCAACCTGGAGAGAGCAACGGACTTGAACTCATGCTTCCTTCATGCCTGAGTGTCCAAGTCGCTCCTTTACACGTGACAGGGGGGAGTTTCCCTGGTTGGACGTAGCGCGTGGAAGGAACACGTTATTCCAACCAGTTCCTTTCCCCTCCACCGGGCTCCCCGGCTGGCCAGGGGGAGGCAGTTTAGAGACCAGGATTACTGCATGTTTTTTGTGAGGGTACCTACCCTAGGGGACACGGGGAGAACATGTGAGGGTACCTACCCTATAGGGGACACGGGGAGAACATGCAAACTCCACACAGAAAGGTTTCATTTTAGTTTGGTCGACTAAATCTACAGATGATTTTGTCGACTAAAAGGTATTTTGGCGGGCCTTGATGCCGTCGTAATGACTGATTTTACACTTGCTGAAAATAGCCGATCTACAAGCTCACAAAGCGTCGCAGCGTGACGCTTTGTGAGCTTGTAGACCTGCTATTTTCAGCATGCAACCAAGCATAAAATGACTTATACTGGATCTCTTGTCCACTAGTCCCTTCCTAACATTTTAGTCTAGTTTTTAATTTGTTGACGAAATTGTTTGTATATTTAGTCTTAGTTTTAGTCATCATGGCTTAGTTTTCATGTAGTTTCCATTTAGTTTTCGTCAGTGACAAAAGGTAGTCGACCAACATTTTCCGTCTTAGTTTTAGTCGACGAAATCAACACTTGCTGTGTGAATGGGTGAACGTAATAGACAGTCTATGTTGTAAACCGCTTTGGATAAAAGTGCTATCTAAATGCCTTTATTTGTCTTGGTGTGGGTGAAAGTGCACAGCTGTATCTAATAACTTATCAGACCTGTTATAGTTTTATTATTGATATATCATTCACATAAACTTTTTCCCCCGGACTGATAAGGGCATTATCTGACCAGTTTTAAGCTTCAAGCTAAAGATCACCCGCGTGCTGAGCTGTCACCTAGTTGGATGGAGACAGCAGCCTGTGTTGACAGTAGGGCATTAAGCAACTAGTTGACTAGTTTACTAGTCGACTAGTAAATCCACTAGTCGACCTTGCTGGTACTAGTTGACTAGTTGATAAGAAAAAGAAAACAAAGTTTATTTATTTTATTTTTTATTTTTTCCCGATTTTGTAGGCCTCAAGATCAGGTAGATTATAGTCACCAATGTACACAGTTTTTAAATGTACAAATATTTATTTCCCAAAAAATAGGTGGTTAAACAACTAGTCGACTAGTAAACTAGGCAACTAGTCAACTAGTAAAAATGACTTGAAGTGAATGCCCTATTTGACAGAACACTACTTTGATCCAACTAGGCCAGGGGGTGTGGAGAGGGCCACTACATTTATAATTATATTTTATTCTATTGACAAATGGGATTTCATAAACATGATGAGCACTACGTCAATGTTCTTTTTTTTTCTATTTTCTTTTTTCACAAGACAACACAAATACACATAAGTTGCTCACAAGCGTGTGTCGCAAATAGTACTGGTAAGTATACACAGCAAAACGATAAACAGAAAACAGGAAAGAAAATAATAATAATAATAATAAAAAATATTCTGCAAAAATACAGAAAAGAGAAAACAACCTAATATCGCACATGAGAAAGACTAATATACAAAGACAAAAGAAAATAAATCAAAAGCAGTGTGGAGTTCAGTTACCATACAGTGTGGTCACTAAGGGCCACATTGCATATTACGCTTACGGTCGTAGCAAAAAATAGCTGATCTACAAGCTCAAAACGCGTCGCAGTGCGACGCGTTTTGAGCGTCTATTTTTTTTTGTTGCTATTTTTGAATTGGAATCCTGAAAAGTAACATTTTCATTTAATTTCAAATGCCCTTTAATTATAGTTATGTTAACTTTATGAACTAAAATTACAAATACATTGGACACAAAAAAGGCAATAGAATTCTAATACTATCATCATTCAGTTTCTAATATAGACTGAAGTGTGTGTTTGTGTGTGTGTGTGTGTGTGTGTGTGTGTGTGTGTGTGTGTGTGTGTGATCTAAACATGGTCATGTTGTGTCTGTCTGTAGGACGTGACCAAGGTGGAGCTGTATCTAAACATGGTCATGTTGTGGCTGTGTCTGTAGGACTTGACCAAGGTGGAGCTGTATCTAAACATGGTCATGTTGTGTCTGTGTCTGTAGGACTTGACCAAGGTGGAGCTGTATCTAAACATGGTCATGTTGTGTCTGTGTCTGTAGGACGTGACCAAGGTGGAGCTGTATCTAAACATGTTCATGTTGTGTCTGTAGGACGTGACCAAGGTGGAGCTGTATCTAAACATGGTCATGTTGTGTCTGTGTCTCTGTCTGTAGGACGTGACCAAGGTGGAGCTGTATCTAAACATGGTCATGTTGTGTCTGTGTCAGTAGGACGTGACCAAGGTGGAGCCTTATCTAAACATGGTCATGTTGTGTCTGTAGGATGTGACCAAGGTGGAGCCTTATCTAAACATGGTCATGTTGTGTCTGTAGGATGTGACCAAGGTGGAGCTGTATCTAAACATGGTCATGTTGTGTCTGTGTCTGTAGGACGTGACCAAGGTGGAGCTGGCAGAGGAACAAGCTAAAATGGAAGGCCAGATCGTCAAGTGAGTTCCCCCCCAAAAACACCATCTCTCATTTCACTGTCGGGGCAGAAACCTCTCATCTCCATATTCTATACTATAACTTTTTGTTGTTTTTTTTCGTAAATGAATGTCCTACTTGAGTATAGCCAGTTTTGCCACTTGCCCTTCTGTGTCACGAAACCATATGTATAGATGTATGTGCAGGTTAACCGTTTCCGTACATAGGACGTCACCACACGTCCTAGGGGTCCCAATCGACGCGTACATCCGACGTGTGAGGACGTGTGAGCGCATCCTCAATGATACGGGGCGAATATTCTGAATTTCTTCCTTTTTTTTTATTTGTCAGTTCGCCTTTCGGCTACCGTATGCTACACTCTAGGCAATTGTTAGCTTACCATTGACCTAGCCGTTAGCGCGGCGGAAAGAATGACTCGTCTCTCCTAATCCAGGGCGCTCTCCGTTTCCATATTGAAGGGCGCTCTCCGTATTCCATTTTCAAATCGTTTTCAGCTATAACGTCACTGTTTGGTTCTGTTGCTAGGTTCTAAGTTAGGCAATAAGGATATAAGAAAATAAATTGAAATAATCCTTCCGCCTCTTTTGCGTGTGTGCGTGCATGTGTGTGTGTGTGCGTGTGTTACATGTGCAGGCAGCAGGAGTTGTCCAACTTACTGCACGAGAAGAAGTACCTGAAAGCTCTGGGCCTGGCCATCTCCCTGGACCAGCCTCACACTGTGCTCAGAGTTATCAAAGGTATGTTAAATCTGACCCTGGACCAGCCTCACACTGCTCAGTGCTCACTCTTATCAAAGGTGTGTCTCATAAACAACCTCAGCTGTGACTCTGCCGTTGATGTGCCACACCTAATATCAGCTCCAAGTACTTACCGCACGACTTGCCACACCCAAGCTGTGCTACCAATGCTGAGTTGGCTGTGCCCCCGGGATCAGTGTCGTTTTTGGCAGCAAATTAAGATTTTAGTTGACAGTCATAGGGCCCTATTATGCATGTCTTAAGTACCAGGTCTTATTACTTAACTTAAGAACAGGAGGCGTGATCAATGCCATTTGGCTATTCTGAGTGGCCAAACAGCATTGACCACGCCTCCAGGTCTTAAGTTAAGTCATAAGACCTGGTACTTAAGACACGCATAATAGGGCCCATAGTCTCTTGAATAGTTCTCATTTAGTTTTAGTCACCTGGAATGTTTTAGTGTTAGTCTAGTTTTAGCCGACTAAATGTCATAAGATTTTGGTCGACTAAATCTACAGTTGATTTAGTCGACTAAAATGTATTTTGGCGGGCCTTGATGCCGTCGTAATGACTGATTTTACACTTGCTGAAATTAGACGATCTGCGGCACGTTGTGAGCTTGTAGATCGGCTATTTTCAGCATGCAACCAAGTGTAAAATGACTTATACTGGATCTCTTGTCCACTAGTCCCTTCCTAACATTTTAGTCTAGTTTTTATTTGTCGACGAAATTGTCAGTATATTTAGTCTGAGTTTTAGTCATCATATCTTAGTTTTCATTTAGTTTCCATTCAGTTTTCGTCAAGTGGAAAAAAGGTCGACGAACACTTTTCGTCTTAGTTTTAGTCGACGAAAACAACACTGGCCAGGGATTGAACCTACCCGGAAGTGTTGACCCCAAGCATGCGTCAGACGAGCGAGAAAAATATAAAGCTAAAGAAATAATCAGTTTGCCCATTCTGGGCGGGAACCCCTTTTGGTGTTTTAAAGCATTATGTTATGCTTTAGCTATTGAAAAATAGCAGATCTACAAGCTCATAGCACGCCACCGAGTGGTGCGCTACGAGCTTATAGGTCTGTTATTTTTGAAAAATCGTGAAAATGTGGCGCAAATCCTTGGATATATTCTTTCAGAGCGAACGTTTTTAACTGCTTCTGCGGGGGGTCCCTGGAACAACATATTTTCAGCCAATTACATATAATCTTGGGGGGGTTTTTGACATGAATATGTTTGCGAACGACTGACATAGAAACATGGGTTTTTCAAGAAAACTGTCAGGATTTAGAAGACATTTGTAGAATCCTTCCCAGGTCGAAGTGGGTTAAGCAACACCTGGTTGTATTGCGACTTTGTAGCTGCAGTTTGAAGTCGGCTGAACTCGGATTGTAGATTCAGTATCGGCTACAAACGCCGGGGCGTCACTTTGCATCGCCACGTCACTGTCTCTCTCTTGCATCAAAAACGAACGATAGCCTGTAGCTTATAGTACAATTTACAATTTAGGCATTTAGCAGACGCTCTTAATCCAGAGCGATTTACATTAAGCAAGAACAAAAAGCATGGGAATACATCACATATATAAAAAGCATTTATCAAGAAACATGCGTAAGCTAAGAACGTAACTAGAACATATCTATATATAATGACACTATACATATAAGCTATACATATATATTATACTATGCTGTACTGTTATTGTGCTGTCTACATGACATGCTATAAGTCTGTTTCAAGTCTAAAAAGTGCTGTCTAAGGGGGTAGGGTAAGTGCTATGGGCCATGGTGGAGTCTGAAAAGGTGGGTTTTCAAACTACGGCGGAAGATCGGGAGTGATGCTGCAGTTCTGATTGCAAGTAGCTGCCCGTATGCGGCGTTGAGCTTTGTACCTCCTAACTTCCTCAGACAAACCTTTATTCAAAACGGTGCGATGCTGGCGTGGGAGTGCGGAAATAAAATGATACGAATCACAACGTGCATTGAGTGTCTGACAAATCACACACAGTGTTAAAGGAGAATTCCATACTAAAAGGCTTTCTTACCTTTATTTGTAGTTGTTACGTCCCCACCAAAGAGGTCCAGGTGTTATTTTGTGCAAAAGTGCATTATTGGCTATTTCCCCTAGCATAAGCCCTCAATGAATTGCATTGAATTGCATTGAATTGAATGGGGCTATGGGGTGTTGTGCTAATTCGCTTATTTCCATCGCTCAAAAACCTTTTTCTTTTGTATATACTGTATCCTCTCTTCATAATGTAAATAGTATCCCAAGCGGCACACTTTACTACTTATTTCGATGGAAATAAGCGAATTAGCACAACAACCCAACCCCCATTGAGGGCTTATGGGACATAACAACTACAAATAACACCTGGACCTCTTTGGTGGGGACGTAACGACTACAAATAAAGGTAAGAAAGCCTTCTAGACAGTATGGAATTCTCCGTTTAACGCTGGCGGTGGCGGCCGGATAGTTAGGAAATCTTTGAGGTGCAGGAACTGCCGACATGAACCTCGGCAAGGCACTGCGAATGCGTTTGTTTGCTTGCGCCGCAATTATGTGATATATATGGTGCAGTACAGTACAGTACATGCCTCTGCAATCAGCGTTCCTGAATGCGCTGCCAGAGGAGAGATTACAAAAGGCCGCCGGTCTCCTCCCTAATTGAGTCTGCTGGTGCAGCAGGTGGATCCAATTAGCCGTCATTAACCCACTGAACTGATGATAACAAGTCGTGTCAAAGGAACATGTCTTTGTCATCGGGAGTTACTCAGCAATTTTTAAATCTCAAATACACAAGCTGACACAGTGCTGTAATAATTACCGCTGTGTCACCGTTCCTCCCAGTCAGTGCTGTTATGTCACTTTGTCTTCAGGGCAGGTTTTCTCTCATTCCATTTTGCCAACAAGTTCCTGCTGCAATTATGGCATTTTATCTGTCTGCTACTCACGGTAATATAAGCCATTTAGGCCCGACGTCGAAATAAAAAGAAACGTTCGCTCTGAAAGAATATATATTCATCTGTGCCGCATTTTTTACGATTTTTCAAAAAATAGCAGACCTACAAGCTCGTAGCGCGCCACTCGGTGGCGCGCTATGAGCTTGTAGATCTGCTATTTTTCAATAGCTAAAGTATAACATAATGCTTAGTTTAAAACACCAAAAGGGGTTCCCGTCCAGAATGGGATAAGCCATGCAGATGTTGGATAATCGCACATGAATCATCAGTCAAGTTAATTACGTGAGTGAGTTCAGTGAGTTCAGTGGAAGTAATAATGAACATGCGTGTGTCATCGTTATAGGCACCACTTACACTTCTACGTATATATATATGTTTCAAGATTTGAAATATAATTCTAGTTTTATTTACAAGTATTATTCCAACAAGACAAATATATAGTAAGACAAAAGACAAATATATATGTTTTCACATACTGTTCTGTTGCATGGTTGCTAGTATCTATACCATACATGGGCAACTGGCGGCCCCAGGGGGGCCACATGCGGCCCCCCCACCTTCACTTAATGTGGCCCTCAGGTTAATGTCAGAATACTGATATAATATTGGTTTCAGCTGTTTACAATTCCACAACATGCAAACATGACTCCGCTTTAATTACTTCAGTCTAAATTTAGTAGCTCAATGCTCAACACAAGTATAATTAAAGGCATTTGAAATGACATAAAAAGGATTCCAATTCAAAAATAGCAAAAGATAATTCAAGATTTCAATTTGAATATAGCAAAAAAATAGCAGATCTACAAGCTCAAAAACGCGTCAACACTGGAGGAGGACCATGACCTTGGGTGTAGTTGACCCACGATGTGAAGTTGAACATCACTATGTGTGTGTTTGACCTCGTGACCTTTTGCCCTTTGTCCACCCCCCCCCCCCCAGCCCTCCGGCAGACTGAAGACAGCTGTGAGCTGTTGGAGAAGACTGTGCTGAAGCTTCGACAGGACCAGAAAGGTAACACCGTTGACCCCTGGTATTAATGGCCGCTGTGCACAGTGAAGCGGAATTCGTTCCAAACGGCTATTTTCCCACGACGAGATTTGGTCTTGAGGCAAAGAATCAGCCCTGGGGGACTATATAGGATTATTTGTATAGAACTTTTCAAAAACAGGTTTACTAAGTGATTCCCAGACATAAAAAAACAAACATGAGGCCTGGGCCATGGCTCAGTGGTCCAGGCACCTTGGCTGGTAATCCAGTCTGGCAGTGTGCCGTGGGTTCGACTCCCGATCCCGACGGCCTTTACTGCATGTCACTCCCCCCATCTCTCTCCCCATTTCCTGTCAGCCTACTGTCTGTCCCTTCATAAAAAAATATAAAATAAAGGCGAAAGCCGCAAAAAAACCCATAAACCCCCCCCCAAAAAAAAAAACATGAAGTCAATTCAATGAAGGAATTTAAAACGTTTAAAAGAATTAAGAGTGAAAGCTTAAAAACTATAGCTGTCCATTCCTTCTAGCTAAAGGCCATTGTTGGTCGGTCTGCCTAATTTCCTGTGGAAGTTTATTCTGCAAAATCAAGCCATAGCAGCGAATGCCC